>NW_012104465.1:944881-956514 GCF_000951045.1 Mandrillus leucophaeus
GCCCGCCTCGGCCTCCCAAAGTGTTGGGCTTACAGACGTGAGCCACCGCGCCCGGCCAACATCTCCTTGCCTTCTATTCACACAGCAGCTACAGTGATTCCTTTAAGCCATTCATAAGGTTGTGTAACTCCATGCTTAAAATCCACCAATGGCTTTCTTTCTTTTTTAAATCACACCTAACCAAAACCTAAACAGTTTAGTCTGATTACAAAGTTCGACATGATTTGGCTCTTGTCCATCTCTCTGATCTCGTCTCACACAACTGTCCTGTCAGTGTCCTCCAACCACAGTGGACTACGTTTGGCATCTAAAATGCCTCACTTACTACTGCAATAGAGCCTTTTCCCTGGCTATTCCCTCTGTCCCACCTTCTCTTTGCTCTGATCTTTGCATGGCTGGCTGCTTCCCATCATTGTCAGCTCCTTAGAGACTCTTTTGACCCACTAATCTAAAGTACTTGAATTTTCCGCATTTTTCTGGTTTATATTTTGTGTATATATTTATTCGTTTTTTGGGAGAAATCTACCGTTGAGATTATAGAAAATGTTCAATAAATGTTTCAAAACAAATAGAATTTAAAGCATTCTTGTGATTCCAAGTTATCAATTATCATTATCATTTTTTTTATATGACATGGTATCATTAAGCAACATTATCAACAATAAATTAACAATAGCAACAATATATTATACTTATTGAGTGATTACTATATGGAGGTACTACTACTCCAAGTGCTTTGTATATATTTTCTTATTTAACCCTCTAGCTTCAAGGTAGTTGTTATTATTATCCCCATTTTACACATGAAGAAAGAGGCATGAAAAGGGTATGTAATTTGTCCAAGGTCACACAACTAAAAAATGACAGAGCCAGGATTCAAACCAAGCAGAATGATTTCAGGCCCTCCATGCTTAACTCCTTAATATTTTATTATTATGATAATTGCCAACACCAGTAATGATAGGCAGCGTTGATTAAATAGCTATGATGTACTAGGAATCTAGGCTTTTTACTTAGGTTAATTTCTCATAACACTCCATGAAATGTTATTTTACTTATTTTACAGATGCAAAAACAGGGTCAAAGCAGTTAAATTTCTGGCCCATGCTCAAGCAGCAAGTAAGTGGCACAATAAGAATTCCACCCACAATGTGACTTCAGATCAGTGTTCTTTCTGCTATGCTATGATGCCCACATTTCTTCCCCAAAGGCTGAAACTTTTTCATGGTCCATAAACCATGAACTCAGGGACTCATGTTGAAACTGGGAAAGTCTTTCATATTTGTAATTTCCTCAGCTCTTTTGCTCACCGAACAAATATTTATAGATTGCCTAATATGTGCTGACTGATGCACTGTTGTATGGGGAGGACTCCGTTATTCTCAGTGAACTAGGCCTCTCTGATGAGTCTATTCTCACCTGTGAAGAAACTTCTCATATGTCTGGCGGAAGGCAAATCCTGCCCGACGCACTCTCACATTTTCCAGTAGTCCAAGATATTCTACTTGGTGCCGGCAGCGTTCATCATCAAATATCTGTGGAGATTTCTTGTCATTGGGTTTGATGCAACGAACGTAATATGGTTCCTAAAGAAACAAATCAGCAAATGGTAAATTTCACTGGAGAAAATTCTCCAACTAGGGACACTAACATGTAATTAGTGTTAATTGTGTCAAGTTAAGCTCAGTGCCTCTAATTTCTCAGGCATACACTTATGAATAAAGTAGTTATTCTTCCTTTCTCCTTCAATTCAAGGTTAGAAGTTCTCGTGCATTCAGCTAAATGTTTGTTTAATTTTGTTTTAGGCTTTATTAGGAATAGTAGAAAAGGGATAAAACTAGGAAGTAAATAACAGAGATGTAAAGATCGAGTTTCTGTGTGTTTATGAAAACAAGGTTAAAGCAGCTGAAGGAGTAATTCAATAGAAAAAGGCAGCAGCTAATGATGAAAATGGATGGAGAATGTAAAAAGACATTCGTTGTTAATATTAATATTATGTTAAGGAATGATAGGCACAGCTCTGGTATATAGTAAGTGCTCCTTAAGTGTCAGCCATCAGTATTAATATTATTGCATTAGTTTGTACTTTGGAAAAGAGATTAAACTTCATGGGTAAGTAGAGAAGTTCCAAAACCACCTATAGGCACCAGTGATTCTATGAAGGAGCTCAGCTAGCAATCCTTCCCTCTGTGCCAATGAAGCTTTATACCACATATTAGATCATAACCCCTTTTAAATATAAAACCATGCTTGGTATAGATCCTGGTACACTGAAGATAATGAATAAATTATCACTGGATGAATCAATTAGGTCAAATGTATCCTATAAGTGTAAAGAATTTCTTTTTCTTCTCTGAATCTGTTATCTATCAGACACACAGATGCACTTTAAAATACAGAATCCTCTGTAGTTAAATTAGGCAGTTTTGAGCTCTGCTGAGGGCTAGAAGTAGAAAGGGGTAGTAAATAATTTAAGCAGGAGAGATTTGAAGGATGTAAATTTACTTGCATTTTGAACAGAATAACAGTTTCCAATACCTAAAAAAAGAAACTCCGATAGTACATTTATCATGCTGTCCCACATGATGAAAGGTAATGCCATTTTTTGCCTTTTTCTAGGCCCTGCTGCTTTAGTTTCCTATTGCTGCTGTAGCAGATTATCATAAATATAGTGGATTAAAACAACACAGTTTTATTATCTCACATTTCTGGAAGTCAGAAGTCTGAAATAGGTTTAACTGAGCCAAGAGTCAATGTGTCAGCAGGGTTGGTGTTTTTGGGAGATCCAGAAGAAAACCCATTTTCTTCTATTTTCCAGCTTCTGGAGGCTGCCCACATTCCTTGGCTGGTAGCCCCCTTCAATCTTCAAAGTCAGCAATGGCCAGTTGAGTCTTATAGAGGTCACCTCCTTGTTCTGACTTTTCTCCTTCCCTCCTTCTCACTGAAGGACTCATGACAGCACTGGGGCCACTTGGGTAATGGAGGATAAGCTGTTATCTTCAGGCCCATTTATTAGCAGCCTTATCTCTATCTGCAACCTTAATTCCACCTTGCTACAGCACGTATCATGTTCGTAGGTTCTGGGGATTAGGATGTGGACATCTGGGATGACTATGGTATAGTAATAATAACAATAAAAAATATTATCTATCTAGCCTTTGTTCCTGGTTTCTGGCATACAGCTTCAAAAACTTGTGAAATTTATTCAGTGATAGGAGTGTCGTAGTTATGCTAATGAGGTGACTCATAGCTGGGCCTCTAGATAGCTTCAGGATGGGAGCTGGTCACCAGAAAACTCCTTCATGTGCTGGAACTTACAGTTGCCTGACCTCTGGGCAGGTTAGGGGGACTAAAGATTAAGCTTAATCACGTGATCAAAGATGTAGTCAATCATGCCTTTGTGATGAAACACTGATAAAACAAAAAATAACAAAACCTCAGGAGGCTGAGTCTCAGAAGAGCTTCTTGGTTGGTGAACACATGAATGTACTCAGAGAGGGCAGCATCCTGATTCCAGGGGGACAGAGCTCCTGTGCTTGGACCCAAGTTCTGTGAATCATTCTAGTGAATTATCAAACCTGAAGAGGGGGGTCAAGGGAATCCTCAAATTTGTACCCAAGTCATATATAAGGGCAGGTGTTCTATGGACCTCACTTGCAGCTGGTGTCTGAAGTAAAGGAGAGTCTTGTTGGGGACCCTGTCCTTTAATTTTTCAGATTAATGCTAACTCTGGGTAGTTAGTGTCAGAATTGAATTGAATTGTAGCACACTTAGCTGATGTCAGAGTTGCTGTTGCAATGCAGAGGCCATTATTCTGTCTAGTACACCTGCCCCTTTTCATCTTGTCATCTGTAGCAGAACAAAAAACATGACCTCAATATCTCGCACCACCTCCCAGTAAGAGGTGGAGTCTCTACACCACTTCTTGAATCTGGCTTGACCTGTGACATGCTTTAACCAGTAGAATGCAGCAGAAGCAACACTGGGTTACTTCTAGAAACCCATCCTTGAGAGGTTCTGCCCTCTTGGACCACTTCTACCACATGAAGAAACCCAGGATTAAAGACTACATGACATAAGATGCCCAGGCATCCAGGCACACGATTTGAGTGAGCTCATCTTAGCCTATCTAGCCCCAGCTGACTGCAACTGCTTGGTGAGCCCAGCAGAACTGCCCAGTCAACCCCTGAATCATGACGAAGAACCATTATTTTAAGCACTATATTTTAGAGTGATTTGTTATGGATTAATAGATAACTTACACTTCTTCCCTATTTTGGAATACCAACCCATTCATTAGATACTAAATTTTGGTATATTTAAGCTGAGGATCAATATTTTATTATAAAGCACAAGCAGAATCCTACTTTAAAAAATAGTGATGGGTGATCAAACGTTCATTAAATTTGTACTGATTTTCAAGTTGAACATTTATATTGGGGGAACAACTGTAGCTCACTTTAAAAAATGGCTCATAGTTAAGTGTTTTAAAAAACTTAATAGGATGGGGAAGTCGGGAGGAGGCACTGTTTACTTAAGGATTTTCTATTAGTTTGCTGGAATAGAGTGTCTTTACTTCTTGGTGAATTAACCAAGAAAAGTGGCACTGAGCACAGTAAATGCCAAAATGCTTCCAGATTTATCTGCATGTTTGGTACTAGTGTAACAGAATAAGCATTGTACAAAATCAGAACACTTGAGTCTTGGCTGTAAATTCTCTCTGGAATTAATTAGCTAATTTATGAAATGAAGATACTAGGGCTTTCTTTGAGTAATGACAGACTAGGTAATTTAAACTGACACCCATGCTGAGGGTTAACTAGAATAGCTAAACAAAATAAACAGAACGTTTGCTTGAAGACATGGGAGATCTAACAAGACAGTGGAGAATTTCCTGGGACAGAATCCAGGAGAGGAAGAAAACCGTGGAGGAGAACCCAGATTTGAGGCTGCCTTTTTTTCCTGGGGAAATTTGCCACTTCCAGAGAAGGTAGATGGGATCTCAGTAGTGATGGGATCATCAGCAACTTCATGGGCCTAGTGGGACAAAGATTAGCAAATAAGGCCTGAAAAGGAGGGGACATAGGTAAACCCCTCTTACTTTGGGTTAGGATCCCACCAACAGGAAAAAGGATGAATTAGAAGGAGGCAGTCCTTTACAGGGACCATAATTCAGCTTTGAATCACCTGAGTCCTTGAAATTGGAATAGCTGATTTGGAATAGTATTGTTCTTAGGTAACTAAAAGAAGCAAAATTAACTCTTCCCTGAAGAAAAATATCACATGAACTTGGGCATCCAATTATTTCTACAGATTATTTTGCAAATACAATATTTGGAACAAAATAAAAAGTAACCAGACATATAAGTAGCCAAGTAAATTGGAATTAGAAACAGCAAAACAAAATAAAAAATAAACAGACCTGCAGGTATCCAGACACCGGAGTTATCAGATAGAGATATTAAAATAACTATGCTTACCATATTCAAGGTGACAAAAGACAATAATGAGAATTTTGTATAGAACCAGAAACTATGAAAAAGAACCAAGCCAAATGGAAACCTAGAACTGAAAAATATAATAAAGGAAATTAAGAACTCAGTGGATCAGTAGAAGGGTAGATTAGAAGTAGGTGAAGAAGGCCAGGCGTGGTGGCTCATGCCTGTAATCCCAGCCTTTTAGGAGGCCAAGACAGGTGGATTATTTGAGGTTAGGAGTTTGAGACCAGCCTGGTCAACATGGTGAAACCCCATCTCTACTAAAAATACAAAACATTAGCTGGGCATGGTGGCGTGCTCCTGTAATTCCAGTTTACTCAGGATGTTGAGGTAGGAGAATGTCTTGAACCTGGGAGGCGGAGGTTGCAGTGAGCTGAGATCGTACCACTGCACTCCAGCCGGGGCAACAGAGTGAGACTCCATCTTGAAGGAAAAAAAAAAAAAAAGAAATAGGTAAAGGAAAAAAAAAAATGAATGTATCAGAAGTTAGGTGAGAAGCAATTTTCTGGAATGAAGCATGGATAGACAAAAAGATGGAAAACAAAGATGTGAGGCTAAGAGGTATAGAAGATACAGTGAGATGGAGTTCTAAAGGAGAGGAGACAAGAAGGGACAGAAGAAATATTTGAAAAGAACTTGCTAAAACTGATTTAAAAAGTTGAGCTACAAATTGAAGAGATTCTACAAACTACAGCATATTTTTTAAAAAAATCTACACCTAAGCACATCATAGTGAAACTTCTGAAAATCGAAGCAGCCAGAGGAAAAAAAAAGATTACCTTAAGGAGCAACAAAAAGACTGAGAGCTAACTTCTCATAAGAAACTATGAAATCCAGAAGACAAAGGAACATTATCTTTGAAGTGCCAAAAGACACTGTTAACGGAGAATTTTACACTGAGGAAAAATATTCTTCAAGAATGAAAACCATACAGAAATATTTTTTGGTAAACAAAAACTACATTTGTCACCCTCAGATTTCAAATATAATAGAGTGAGGTTAAGGCAGAAGAAAATGATCCCAGATGGAAGGTCAACAATATAGGGGCTGGGTGCAGTGGCTCACACCTATAATCCCAGCACTCTGGGAGGCCAAGGTGGGTAGATAAGTTGAGGTCAGGGGTTTGAGACCAGCCTGGCCAACATGGTAAAACCCCATTTCTACCAAAAAATACAAAAATTAACCAGGTGTGGTGGTGTGCACCTGTAATCCCGCTACTTGGAAGGCTGAGGCACGAGAATTGCTTGAACCCAGGAGGTGGAGGTTGCAGTGAGCTGAGATCATGCCAATGCACTCAAGTCTGGGTGACAGAGTGAGACCCCATCTCAAAAAAAAAAAAAAAAAAAGAAAGAAAGAAAAAGAAAAAGAGTCATGCTTTTCATGAGTAACTTGGCAAAATAAAACCAAAAGATATTAAAAAAAATAGGAAGAGAAAAATAGATAAACGACTGAATAAACAGATGCAATAGATGTAAATTATAATCTAAATGGATATATCTATTTATATCTAAATATAAATCTATTTAGCTATATCTATATCATCTAATATCTATAATAGATATAGATATTAAACATAGATATAGATAATAAAATTAGATATAGATAATATATAGATAATACAGATATACTATCTATATCTAATATAAATATATTTATTATATCTAAATAGATATAATAATGTCTTACTGGCTTTAAAAATGTATATGCATGTTATTTTGGTATATAATTAAAATACATGATCAAAATAGCATACAAGTTAGGAGGAAGGTAAATGGAATTAAATTGGCCTTGCATTTTCTAGGAAGGAGGTAAAAGTACCAAATAATATTAGATTTTTAAATTCAAGAATGATATTGCAATAAGTCAAGTAACCACTGTAACAGCATTTATGACGTAAATCCTCCAAAATAATACAGAGAATAAATGAAATGATAAAAAATAATTGTAACACCAGGGGAGGGGAAAGAGTACGTTCTTAGGTCTAACTAAACATTTTAACTCAAAACACTCATAGGGTTCATTTGGCACCAATCTCTTCAAAAGGCCAAGAACACGGTTTGCTAGCAGGTAGCGTCAGTGTCCTTGGGGCAGTCCACACAGCAATCAACTGACAGCTTAGGTGTAAGGAGATGAGATCCACATTGGGCAAGTGTGGGAGGTGACCTTGGCTTAAAAGCCTCATGCCCTACAGGACCAAATATCTCTTAGAACAGCTCAGAAGACATAGCTTCCAGGGTCCAGCAAAGGACAGGCCTAATACAAGAGTCACTGAGCTCAGGCAAACCCAAAGTATATCATCCCCACCAGACACCATTCTCCCAAGACAGATGCAATTTACTGACAGGGATAATTTTCACCATAAGTGATGTTGTTAAGTGATATATGTCTTACTAGGTTGCCAGAGGAACAGAGCTAGAAATTTAACTGAGGTTAAGCTGTCAAGGAGAAGGAATAAAGCTTTGTTTACCTTTTTCCCACAAGAATCAATGTAAAAGAAATAAAAAAAAAGAAAAGAAAAGAAATACAGAAGAGTCAAATAGAAGCATTAACAAGATGGCTGATTTAAATGCAACACACACTATATTAAAAGTAAATGAACTAAATGATTTATTCAAAAGATAAAAATTGTCAGACTGGATTAAAAAAATCAAAGTTAACTATATGCTACTTATGAGAGACATACTTGAAACATAAGGATATAGAAAGATTGAAAGTAAAAGGATGAAAAAGATATACCATGCAAACTCTAGCCAAAAGAAAAGCTGGCATAGCTATATTATTCATGCAAAGCAGATTTCAAGGCAAAAAGCAATATGGAAATAGAGATGTTTCATAATGATAAATGACTCAAACACCAGGAAGATATAACAGTTCTAACTTGAATGAACCTAACAAATTCTCTAAATATTTACACAAAAAATCAAAGGTACAATGAGGACAAGTAGATAAATTCGGAATCAAGGTAGAGTTTAAAACATCTTTCAATGTTGACAAAACAAAGAAGTCAGGAAGAAAATAGAAAAGTTGAACAATATTATTAGCAAACTTGACCTAATGGACTTGTGTAGAAGATTGAATGCAACTTTTTTTTTTTTGAGACAGAGTCTTGCACTGTTACCCAGGCTGGAGTGCAATGGCATGATTTTGGCTCACTGCAACCTCCGCCTACCAGGTTCACATGATTTTCCTGCCTCAGCCTCCTGAATAGCTGGGATTACAGGTGCACACCACCATGCCCAGCTAATTTTTTGTATATTTAGTACAGACAGGGTTTCACTATGTTGGCCAGGCTGGTCTTGAACTCCTGACCTCATGATCCACCTGCCTCGGCCTCCCAAAATATTGGGATTACAGGCGTGAGCCACTGCGCCCGGCCGCAAATTTTTTAAAGACAAACAAAACATATACATAAAGCAAATTTAGCAAATTTCTAAAAATCGAAATCACACAATACATACACATAAAGCAAATTCAGCAAATTTCTAAACATTGAAATCACACAGAGTATGTCTTCTGATGAAATAAGACTAAGCTAGAAATCAAGAGCAAAAAGATGAGAAAATCCTGTGTGTTTGAAAATTAAGAAAAATACTTCTAAACAACTAACCCTTAGGTGAAAAAGGAAATTACAATGTGATTTGGAAAATATTTTGGACTGAATAATGTATAAAATCATGCGGGCAAGGCAATCTTAACATAAGGCATCATATGAGAAGTATTAATATAACTAACTTTACTAACCAGAAAACAGTTGAATGGAATATTACCAGTACTGAGTGACTATGCATAGGAAGTGGCAACATTGGATGAGACACTAACAACCAACTAAGAAATGGGGGGAAGCCCTTTCATCCTGTTTAGTAATATGAAAGTCTTTGGATAAGGAATCTAGTGGGAATACTTTCTCTATATTTAATCAGCATTCTGTCTCAATTTATAAATGCTGCCTCCTCTCTCATTTATAAATATCCAGACTGACTCAGCCTAAGAAATCCTAAATTTGGCAAATTCAGAGTGTCTTATAAAGGTTAAATTGCAAAAGTTAATAGTGATCTTATTCACTTGAACTTTTTCACCTGTCTCTCCCTATATACTTTATGGGAAAAAAATACCATTTGTGAAAGTACACCAATCAGTATATAGATTAACTGGAATATACTATCCAAATATATATCTATTTAACCCGCTTTGAACACTGCCAATAGTCATAGCAAATTTAATAATTTACTGACAATCTGTTTACAGTACCTTATCAGGTATTAACACATAAAATTAACAGAACCCATTCTCTAGATTCAAAAGATTTATAATCTGGGTGGGGACACAAGTCGTGAACTGAAGACACTATGGATTCTGTGAAAGTGAGGAGCCAGGGACTTCTACTCCTGGTAATGGAGGATTAGATAATACTTCTCAATCTTCCTGATGAAGTTACTTAAAAAAGGTGCTAGACAAAATATGGAGAAAAGGTTTTGGTAAGTGCATCACAGAGCTAATAAGATAGGGAGGAAAGACCTGGCCAAAATTAGAAAACTAAAATCAAGATGAGTGAGCCTACATCTCACGGTTGTGTTTTGTTTTAGCAGCTACTGTTGACATGGAAAAGGCAGTCATAAGGCTGAGCATAGCTTCTGGCTCTCATGGGACTTCAGTACCAAAGTTAGAACCTGGAATCTTGGATGAGAGAATGTAGTTTGGTCTGCAATCCTGAATAGCTAAACCTGGGAGATAAAGGTAAATGGACAACAGCCCAACACTGAGCTACTATAGGTCCTAAAATGGGATAAAGGTGATCCCAGACTGTGGAACTGATACAAACTTTCAGTTGTTCTATTTCCTTATGGGTGTCACTAATAAACAGCATATATCTGAATTCTTTTTCTTTAATCTGAATAGGCCTTTATCCATTTACATTCAATGTAATTATGAATATATTTAATTTGTTTCTACCAAATAAATATCCAGCTTTCCTATGTTCTTTTGTTTCTTCTTTTTTATGTTTTTTTTTTTAGGGGGTGGCGGGGGGAGGATTCTTTGTTTTTATTCTGCGTTTTTTTTTCCCCTTCTCTACTAGTTTGGAATTTATAACCTCTATTTTCTACTATTTTCAATGATTATGCTAGAAAATTTTCACTTTTTTTTTTTTTTGAGACGGAGTCTCGCTCTGTTGCCCAGGCTGGAGTGCAGTGGCCGGATCTCAGCTCACTGCAAGCTCTGCCTCCCCGGTTTACACCATTCTCCTGCCTCAGCCTCCCGAGTAGCTGGGACTACAGGCGCCCGCCACCTCGCCCGGCTAGATTTTTTGTATTTTTTAGTAGAGACGGGGTTTCACCGTGTTAGCCAGGATGGTCTCGATCTCCTGATCTCGTGATCCGCCCGTCTCGGCCTCCCAAAGTGCTGGGATTACAGGCTTGAGCCACCGCGCCCGGCCCACATGTATTTTTAACTCATCAGAGTTGAACGTTCAACAATATTTTTATTCCTTTTTTCTGAACTAAGGACCTTAAACACTTGAATTACAATTAGCTACTCTTCTAATTGATATGCAACTGTTATTGTGTTAATTCTAATCTGTATTTTCCATTCCACGAAATATTATTTTACAGAGTTTATTTAAATGCATCTACGTATTTACCAATCCTTTGCTCTTCTTTTCTTTTTGCATTTCAGAGTTTCATTTAGTATACTCTTCCTATTGTCTGATGAATATCTTTTAGAATCTCCTTAAGTGAGGTTGATAAACTCTGTTTTCGGTTTTTGTTTTTCAGAAAGATTCTTTATTGTGCCTTTGTTCTGGAAAAATATATTCCCTGGGTATAGAATTTTGGTTTACAGTTATTTTCTCTCAGACTAATTGTCATACTTTTGAATCTAATCTGTCTTTTCTCTGGCTGCTTTTAAGATATTTTCTTTGTCTTTAATCTTCTAGGATTTTACTAGGTGTCTACATGCAGATTTCTTTTAATTTTTTCAACTTCAGATTCACTGGGCTTCCTGATTCTGTTAAGTGAAGTCCTTCAATATTCTTGAAATTCTCAGGAATATTTCTTCAAATATTGTTCTATCCATTTTCTCTTCTATAACTCTGATAAGATACATGTTTGACCACTTTATTTTCTCTCCCATGTGTCTTTT
>NW_012104465.1:962549-962966 GCF_000951045.1 Mandrillus leucophaeus
TTTTAGCAGCTACTGTTGACATGGAAAAGGCAGTCATAAGGCTGAGCATAGCTTCTGGCTCTCATGGGACTTCAGTACCAAAGTTAGAACCTGGAGTCTTGGATGAGAGAATGTAGTTTGGTCTGCAATCCTGAATAGCTAAACCTGGGAGATAAAGGTAAATGGACAACAGCCCAACACTGAGCTACTATAGGTCCTAAAATGGGATAAAGGTGATCCCAGACTGTGGAACTGATACAAACTTTCAGTTGTTCTATTTCCTTATGGGTGTCACTAATAAATAGCATATATCTGAATTCTTTTTCTTTAATCTGAATAGGCCTTTATCCATTTACATTCAATGTAATTATGAATATATTTAATTTGTTTCTACCAAATAAATATCCAGCTTTCCTATGTTCTTTTGTTTCTTCTTTT
>NW_012104465.1:964566-1001240 GCF_000951045.1 Mandrillus leucophaeus
TGTGCCCTGCCCCCGTGAGTCTTAATGTTTCTTTTATATGTTTCATTTCTTGGTCTAAGTGGAATTCTGGATAACTCCTTCAGTTCTTATTTTCATTTCACTACTTTCTCTTCAGCTTTATGTAAACATGTTAAACCTATCCATTGATTTTTAAAATTTTAATTACTTAGTTTTTATTTCTATCAATTGTCTAGTTGCTTGCTCTCTCTCATTTTCAGGTCTTTCATTTCTTGATATATATTAAACATTCTTACATTCTCTTTCGGATCATTTCTGTATCAGAAGTTTTCATGAGTCTGAACCTGCTGTTTGTTGTTTAGTTTGCCTTTTACCTATAGTATCTTGTAGTGATTCTTTACTGTGAGCTAATTTTCCTTAGAACTTTGTGGAAATTCTTTAAGGTCTGGTATTGGTGGCCCATCTGGAGCCGCTGCTGCCATGATGCTGGCTGCAGCTGGGGAGGCGCGGCTGGGGTTGCGTGCTGAGAGATGAGTAGACGATGGGAGGACCTGACTGCAGAGAGGAGCTACCCACTGAAAGTCTCCTTTGAGCTGTTCTGTCACCCAATAAAGCACCTCTTTGCCTTGCTCACCCTCTATTTGTATGCATACCTCATTCTTCCTGGACACAAGACAAGAACTCGGAATCCACTGAATGGCAGGGCTAAAAGAGCTGTAATACAAACAGGGCTGAAACACGCTCCTTGCTTGCCACGTTGTGGGTGACGAGGAGTGAAGAGAGGAGAAGAGCTATGGCCCTTCCTATGCCTGGTCCAGTCGCAGCCTCACAGGGAACCAGTGCCTGTGTTGTTGCCTGGAGCTGCCTGCCCTGCTGGAGCCGGTGTGCTTGGCTGTGTGCAGTGGCTGGACCTTATGCTCACTCACTCACACACCCCTTGCCATTCTGTGCCTGGTTCATCCTTGGCAGGTGTGGAATCCAGGTTGGTAGGGCAAGCTGAGTGCAGCCTGCCAGGCTAAGCAGGTGGAACAAGCCCGGCAGGCTTGAGCAAAACTCAGGCAAAGGCACCACCAGCCACAAGGGTTTCTGGCCAGAAAAGTGACACCCCAAGGATCCTGTGACAGTATGAAAATAGTTTCCTTAAGAAAAACAGTTTTACTTGCTTTTTTCAGATGCCTGGGGCAATTATAAGACCTGGACCACCTTTAATCAAATTGTCAGTGTGAGGCTTTTTCAAGCTACCCAGGTAGTATGAGTTTGGGTTGCAAACCTCCTAAAAGCTCACTTATGATTATAAATTCCCAAGAGAGATTCACACCCCCTCCACCCGTGGCTCAATGCCAAGAACCAAGACACGTAGTTTTCCTTACTGATAATGAGGAATTACTTGTAGTTCACTCTACATGTAGCCCTTTAAAGACTCACCATTGTGTGTGTGTGTGCACAGAATTCCTTATTAGACACCCTACTTTGGGGAGGCCCTGGGCTTCACTTCAAGGACCCAGCCTTGAATAACTATATTCAAAGTTACCCACTTCAACAAATCCCCACAGGGTGAGGGGCAGCTTTAGGAGTTTTTCCCTTCACTCAGTTAACTTCTACATTCACTCAGCTCCTGGCTTGCATATACCTTACTTTTTGTTAGTTCACGGCTGCATTCAAGATGTTGATTTTTATATTTTATCTAATATTTCAGTCGTTTTCAGTTGGCTTTAGTGGGCACCTCATTCACCATGTTGCCAGAAAATGCATTATTCATATATTTTTGAGGTCTTTACATCTATATTTCTAAGTTAAATTGATCTCTAATTTTATTTTCTCATATTAAGCTTATATTAAGGTAACATTAATCTCATTAAATGAGTTGAGTAGTTGCCTCTCTTCTTCCCATCCTCCAAAACAGTTTCCATATGATAGGGATGAATGGTTCCTCAAAGGTTTTATAAAACTGATTTCTAAACCATCTAGATCTGATGTCCTTGGCAAAGTTGGGAAAAGGTGGATTTATCATCAGTTATTCAGATTCTTTAAGGTTACTGATATATTCAGGTTGTCCCTTTCTTCTTGAATTAATTTTGATAACTTTTTTTCTAGAAAACCATCTACATTTCCAAATCATTGGCATATAGTTATCTATAATATTCTTATGTTTTAAGAAATCTCTATAACGTCTGCATAGTAATAGTCCCTTTTTTGTTCATAATTTTTTAATTTATCAGCTTTATTAGAGGTCCTATTGATTACTTTTTTTCCCATTATTTTAAAGTTTTACTATTTAAAAAAATATTTTCTTACCTATTTCTTTAGGTTTTCTTTGGAGTTCCTTTTCTGGCTTCTTGAGTTGCACTTAGCCATTAACTTTTCAGTCTTTCTGGTTATTTTACAAAGGCATAACAAATGGATCACTTTAGCAGTATTCTATAAATTTTGACAAATTTTTTGTCATGTACTTCCTAACATTCTGTAATTTCCATTGTGATTTCCTCTTCAACCTATGACCTATTTAGGAGAGTACTTTTCAAAGTTCCCAAACATTAAATTTTTTTTTAATGCTGGTTTTTATTTTACTTGCTTTTAAGATGAAAAATATATCTGTATATGCGCTTCTTCAAAGTGGTTGAGATGGCTGAGTGTGGTGGCTCACACCTGAAATCCCAGCACTTTGGGAGGCTGAGGTGGGTGGATGACCTGAGATCAGGAGTTCAAGACCAACCTGGCCAACATGGTGAAACCCCATCTCTACTAAAAATACAAAAAAAAAATTAGCCGGGTGTGGTGGCACACACCTGTAATCCCAGCTACTCGGGAGGCTGTGTGAGAACTGCTTGAACCCAGGAGGCAGAGAGGTTGCAGTGAGCTGAGATAGCACCATGGCACTCCAGCCTGGGCAACAAAGCAAGACTCCATCTGAAAACACACATACACACATACACATACACACACACACAAACACACACACCCCCCCACACACACCCAAAATGGTTTCCTTTGTCATCTATAATGTGGTTAATTCTTGTAAATGTTCCATGTATACTTTATTATTTTTTTGAGATGGAGTCTTGCTCTGTTCCCCAGGCTGGAGTGCGGTGGCACCATCTCACTTACTGCAATCTCCACCTCCCAGGTTCAAGTGATTCTCCTGTCTCAGCCTCCTGAGTAGCTAGGACAACAGGCCACTATGCCCAGCTAATTTTTGTATTTTTAGTAGAGACAGGGTTTCACTATGTTAGACAGGCTGGTCTTGAACTACTGACCTCAAGTGATCTTCCCACCTTGGCCTCCCAAAGCGCTGGGATTACAGGTGTAAGCCGCCATATCTGGCCTCGATGTATACTTTAAAGGAATATATATTTCCTATTCCCTGGGTATGGGGTTCCTTTGATCTATTTGATAAAGTTTAAATTTGGTTTTCAAAGCTTCTGCATTCTTACTAACATTTTTGTCTGCTTCATCTATCATTTATCTTTCTGATAGCACTGGTTTAAAATCTCCCATTATGATGGTGGACTTGTCAATTTGTCAATTTTTCCTTTAAGATTTTTCAGGTTTTTTTTTTTTTTTCTTTATAGAATTTATAAGAAGCATGGGTATGTTGTTAGGTACCTAGTTCAACATGGCTTGTCTTGGACAGTTTTATTTTGTTATCACTAGTTTACCTGTATAATACTTGCTTTCTTAAATTCTATGTTCTTTCACATGAATGTTGCTTTTAACCATTTTTGGTGACAGGTGGCTTGATATCTTTATCTATGCCTTTGTTTTTGAGCTTTCTGCATGGTGTTATTTATGTGTGTCTCCTTTAAGCAGCATACAGCTGGATTTTCCACCTATCTAGTCTGCTTAGTCTATTTACATTATGATGAATACCAATTATTTAGATTTATTTCTATCATATTATTTTGTTCTAAATGCAACTCTTTTTTTTTTTCTGCCGTCCTCTAGAACCCCTCACTTTGGCTTCACCTTCTTGCCTTCTATTGTACTGATAAGTTGTCTATATTCTTCTGCTTATCTCTGCTGCCTCCCTTCTCCCCTGACCTCCACACACACACATGGATTGGGAAGCTGTAGCAGAGATTGCTAGGCTAGTTCCCCACCTTATGTCCAGTATCTTTTTCTTACTTTAAAACAGAATTCTTATTGCTAGCTGAGTGCACTGCTGACCAGAATGTAAATGCCCTTCCCAGCTTCCCTTACAACTCTATGTAGCAAATAGGATGTAGCTAAAGTGTTGTGTCAAACTTCCAGGAAGTCTCTTTGAAAAGGAGGAAGTTCCAGCTGCCATCATGGACCAGGAGGATGGATGGCAAGCACTAGGATGGTAGAGCAGAAGGACAGAAAGAACTTGGGTCTCTAATAACTTTGGATCTGCCATACCAGTCCTGGGATGCCTTCTTCTATACTTCATTTATAGGAGAGAGTAATAAATGTCTCTTTTATTTAAGCTACTAATTCTGGGATCTGTTTTATTAGAAGTTGAATGCAATTCCTGATACAGAAATTATAGAAGGTTCTAGAATTTCATTTCTTTACAAGGCACATTAACTACCAAGTTTAGAAAACACAACAATTCTTTTTCTAGTTAATTGACTGACTATAGTAAACTGAATATTTAAAAATATTTCATGAAATTCAGTGTTCAACTGTTTCTTGTGTCCTTTGCCTTCGTTCCAGGTTCACTTTTCTTCTTGCTGGATGAAGCAGGCTGCAGCTGACATGCAAAGAAAAGCTGAGATACAAGAGTGAAGAGTCCTAATGGCATTCTAGCCTTCAGTGCCAGTGTCCTTACCCCTGCCCTTCTGGAGGTTTGATTATATAAGCCAACAAATTGTGCTTATATGCGGTCACTTCAGGCCAAAGAATCCTGACAAAAGGAAATAGAAAGCTACTGAACAGATGTGTTCCTGTGGCATTTGCCTAATTTATCCATAGTGAAGTAACCAGAAACGGTATAGATTTAAATTCTTAGAGAGGAAATTGATTTAAAAAAAAAAAGATAAAGAAGAAGAAACTACATAGGAGAAGCACCAGAAGAGAAAGATAAAAATGAAGAAACTAAAAATAACATGGCTCAGAATGCTGCCTAATTTATCAAACTTGTCAACAGTAGCAGTTAAGGGTAGAAATATGTTCTTTAAGGAAAAAAAACAGACAAAAGTTATCAAATAGTATTAGTCCTCAAAGGAACAATGAAAACCACAAATAATTGTCAATAATGCATCTTTTTTTTTTTTTTTGAGACAAGGTCCTGCTCTGTCACCCAGACTGGAGTGTAGTGGTGCGATCTTGGCTCACTGCAACCTCTGCCTCCCAGGCTCAAGCAATCCTCCCACCTTAGCCTCCAGCATAGCTGGGAACACAGGCATGTGCCACCATGCCTGGCTACTTTTGTAACTTTTTGTAGAGGAGGTCTCATTATATTGCCCAGGCTGGTCTCAAGTGATCCTCCTGCCTCGGCCTCCTGAGTAGCTGGGACTGCAGGTGCATGCCACCATGCCCAGCTAATTTTTTTAACTTTTGTAGAAGGGAGGTCTCACTATATTGCACAGGCTGGTCTCAAGTGATCCTCCCGCCTTAGCCTCCCAAAGTGCTGGGATTACATATATATAAGCCACAACACCCAGGCCAATACATCTTTATATTTCAATTATTTAAAATAGCCTAAGGACAATACTTGCATACTAAATTTCCTCTTAAAACTCTCTGGCCACTTTGTACTCAAACACAGTATATAAATGGTGCATTTTACAACTTAATTCAGGATTTTACTTATTTATCTCGGCCAGGTCCTGTTTTCAGCACAGGAAAAAAGTTCCTTTTGCTGGGCATGCTATGCCTTATATATTTTTTAAATTCAAGATTTTTCCCTTGACCATGACAGTAGACTAAAAAGCTCAAATTTAAGATACATACTAATCTGGGACACAAACAATTGTTCCACTGAGGTGAGATTTTTTTAAATGCAAGAATAAAAATTCTATTATAACATTCACTTTATACATATTCTTCAATCTACATGTGATTACCTAAAAAGCAAATCATATATACATTCTTTATAATGCATCAAGAGGAAATCTATGAGGTAAAATGGATATTTAGAAAAGAAAATAATTACCTTCGATGCAAGGTTGTCTACTAAAGCAATCATAGAATTCTTAAACAAGGTAGCAGCAGTCAGAGGTCGCTTGGTCACCTCTGTAATGCTCAGTTTGCCTTCAGGCCACATATTCTTGAGCACAGGATTTGAACTGAGAAGCACAGAAAAAAACAATTCAAATGTCACATTCAAATAAGCTGGATAAAAACTGATAAGCAATTCTGCTGAAATGTATCCTGAGAATCATAATTGGACTACAGACTGAACTCACAAGGCCTAATTGGAAAGATGATTCCATCCAGAAAATTATGCTGCAAGTATAATGACTGATACTGCAATGCAAATTGAGATTTTTTTCCAAACTACAGCATATTTAAAAAATTATTTAAACTTCTTTAAAGTGACATCTTTATTCTACCTACCTAGGACCCTCAAAGGGTCAATATGGCCCTTACAATACATATAGAAAACAAATTCATTTTTGTGATGGTTAGAAAATGAGGACAAACCACTAGTAGAAAAATGATCCTCAATGTCACAGCAGAAAACATAAAAGTGGCAACATCTTTGAATTAAAGCAAATATTTATATATTAATAGAACAGTTAACACTACAGAAAACCCGCTTTTTTAAAAAAAACACAGGTAGGAATATAAACCAACCATTTTTATATTGTCCCTAGTAAATCAGTTTACTGCAGTTCAAATTGTCAACAAATTTGTAGGTAGCATTGGCAGTTACAATATTTTATTGATGTGACATTAGGACTGTTGCAGTCCAATTCTAAAAATGCATTTCAGGCCAATTTTCAGGTTAAAATTATATATTCATCATTCTGCTCTGCGGAGGTATTTTTAAAAACGTGTAGTGATCTCAACTGTCATTTTTTTCTGGTTTCATTTTGGGTGCTTTTGATGTTAAACTAGTTGGAACTGAAAATGTTGCTTGCTTCCTAGAAACTTTTATCAGAAAAAAACTTTCCTTAGAAAATTGGGGGTTGAGAAGAGAAAATAATTAACATTAGCATTCACTGCTAATTGTTCTTACTACTGCTAACATTTTACCCACTTTCTTTCCCTCATATAAAATTTTAAAAATTGAATTGGATCTCCATAGCACCCAGAATGTTTCTGTATGTAGGTGCTCAAAATAATAGCTGCAAGATGAAAGAGCAGATGAGCGCAAAGCGAAGAAGATAAATGGTGATGTGTGGATTGACTGGGTCTGTGAACACAGACAGAGCAACACTCCCAGCCTTTACCATCATCAGCAAGCAGTGCCAACTACTGTCAAAGTGGCTACAAAATGCTGCAATAACCTGTGGTTTATGAACCCAGTTTCATTACTTTCTAGTCCTATTCCATAATTTTCCATTTGTACACTTATATCAAAATGACTACATAGATGTATATTGTTTTTCCTTAACCTTTTCATTCTTATCTTTAGCACAGAAATAATTTAAGGCAACATTCTTAACTTACAGTGCACATGGTTCCTGAATGCCATTCTAACACTTACTGAATAGAATTTTCAGAAAGTAGAAAACTGTACTTTGAGTACTTTGAAAAGTCTGACACATGTCAAAAGACTGTGTCTTTTAGTCACTGGCATTTGGTCTATGCAGTTTCTACACCAAATTCTTTGTCTACCTTACTCACTGTTGGCCATATTTGGAGACTATTCCTGCACTACACTGTAAAGGTTGGAAATGAAGGAAATAAGATAACATGTTAAATAGCAGAATTGATACAAAATGAATCCAAACAGTTATAGGGAGTCATTTTAAAGACAAAGAACTTTCAGGCCAAGTCATGACTGTAATATTTTTGTTTTTCTGAGACAGCGTCTCACTCTGTCACCCAGACTGGAGAGCAGTGGCGAGATGATAGCTCACTGCAGCCTTGACCTTCCGGGCTCAAGTGATCCTCCCACCTCAGCCTCCCGAGTAGCTGGGACTACAGGCACGTGCCACCATGCCTGGCTTTTTAATTTTGTGTAGAAATGGGGTCTCCCTATGTTGTTCAGGCTAGTCTCAAACGATTCTCCCACCTCAGCCTCCCAAAGTGCTGGGATTATAGGTGTCAGTCACCATGCCCAGCCTGAATGTAATATTAACAAAACAGTTTTCAAAATATTTTAAATACCAGAACCCTTATCTCAAAAGGGAAGCTCCTCCAGAGACCTAGTATGTATAAAAGGTAAGGCAGATCTCACCTGGCTAACAAGACAGCAGTAAAGAGTAAAAGTTTGTGCACCTGGAATGCAAAATGCTTGCTCCCTTCCTCCCTCCATTTACACAGACACACACACACATACATGCATGCATACATGTGTGTATACTATCAAGGTCTACAGAACTAGAATTCAAGGAACACTGCTTAAAAATAATTATATTGCTGGGTGTAGTGGTGCATGTCTGTACCCCCAGAGGCAGAGTTGGGAGAATCACTTGAGCCCAGGAGTTCAGGGTTACAGTGAGCTATGATCACACCACTGTGCTCCAGGCTGGGCGACTGGGATAACACTTCTAAAAAAGAAAAAAGAAAAATAAAAATCATTATATTAACATATACAAATAAAAAATGGATTCAAATTTTGGAAGGCTGTTAGCCATGGAAGCATCAAATAGTGTCCAGAGGTGAAGGTGGCTCATTCTAATACCATCTAGGAGGATGGTTTTATCCAATAAATAAATAAATAAATAAAGTCAAGACTTCCCATCTCACGGGCAAGGCCTTTCCTATTATGGAATATATGCAATATGCTGCATTTAACAGACTTTCAATCTTTCACCCCTTTGGCAAAACTATTCCTATTGTGAAATGGATATATCTTAGCCTGATGCCTTTACTTGTTGGGTTTATCTAAGTTCCTTTGTTCTGATTCTGTGCTTACCAGGCAACTAAGCATTCTGGATTCCATGCGTAATAATGAATCAGAGTTCTCATTGCTATTTGACTTCCCAAGCAGGTTTGCCAGCCTGTTATATGAACACAATTACAGTTGGCCCTCCATATCCACAGCTTCCACATTCAACATACCATGGATAGAAAATATTTTTTTAAAAGATGGTTGTGCCTGTACTAAACATGTACAGACTTTTTTGGGGGTCATTATTCTCTAAGCAATACAATATAACAACTATTTACACAGCACTTACATTTTATTAGGTTTTATAAGTAATCTGGGCATGATTTAAAGTATCTGGGAGGATGTGGGTAGGTTATATGTAAATACGACACCATTTTATAGAAGGGACTCGAACATGTATGGATTTTGGTATCTTCGGTGGAGGAGGGTACGGGATGGAATTAATTCCCCATGGATACTTCGGGACAACTGGATTCCATTCCATGTTACTGTTAGATTTTCCACGAGAAATAAATCCACATGCTGTTTTGTTTCTACCTGGCCCAGAGAGCCTGGGCTATATTAGTTCACCACCGAAAGGTGAAGCTGTTCTCAGTAGCTGAACTTCTGGGCCATGGTACATTCCAAAGTTAACAAACACCACCTCGTGCAGCCTCTTGGTACACAGACTGGCAACACACCCTGATGGTACCACTGGCTAAATAAGGCTGTTTTTTCCAAGTTGAGCTTTTAGCATTTTCTGCACAGAGAAATGCTAGACTCCGTCATTTGTCCCTCAAAATGAATGTGCCTTACCTGATAAATTAAGCATTGAAATTCCCTTCTGAAAGTCCTTTTTCTCCATGCCTAGTTCTTCCAAGGATCCTCTCTCACATTCCTATGTCTCTGTAACTTTCTACTAATGATAGTGCTATCATTAATCTTGGTGGCTTCAACATCCACACAGATGAACCATTTGATAACAATTCTTGAAAGAACTGTTTAAACACAATGTCTCTATATCCTCATTTCCTGTATTCCCTTGAGCTGACATCAATGAGATCTTTGTCTTCAATGCTACATGGAAACCAGTGTTGTCAAGAGTCCCACTGACCTTGGCATTAGCAAATCCAATGGTCAGTCTTGGTCCTCTCATCACTCCTGCTTTTGACAAGATTTGATGTAGTGTATCAATTTTTTTCTTCTTTAAACATTTTTTCTTGGCTTGGCCTCTGTGACACCAGATTCCCAGTTTACTTCCTTCCTCACTGGCATGCTCTGTTTCCTTTGCTAGTTCCTCTTTCCTTGTTTGACTCTACATGTTACAGTGTCTCAGGAATTAGTTTTTTTAACCTCTTCTTTTTTTGAAATCCATGCTCACTCCCTAGATACTCTCATCTAGTCTACAGCTTTAAATATAATCAATACACTGACGACTGTGAATTTATATCTCTAGCCCCACCTTTCCCCTGAGAGCCACACGCATATTTGCAACTGCTGATTTGGCACTTTTAATTCAGTATCCAAAATGCACTTCAGACATAACACATCCAAAACAAAACTCTTAATTTCCCTGAACCAATTAGCGTTTCCTCTTGTCTTCTCCTATCAGGCTCAGGTATCACCTCTGATTTCTGTCTTCCTCTCACACTACACATGGTCTCTACCAGCAAATCTTGTCGACTCTACTTTCAAAACATCATCCAATCTGACCCCTTTTCATTATCTCTGTCACCACCACCCAGGCCTCAGCCTGCACTATTATTATTATTATTGTTTTATTTTATTTTATTTTATTTTTGAGACAGAGTCTTGCTCTGTCGCCCAGGCCGAGTGCAGTGGTGCAATCTTGGCTCACTGCAAGCTCTGCCTCCCGGGTTCATGTCATTCTCCTGCCTCAGCCTCCCGAGTAGCTGGGACTACAGGCACCCGCTGCCACACCCAGCTAATTTTTTTTGTATTTTTAGTAGAGACGGGGTTTCACCGTGTTAGCCAGGATGGTTTCAATCTCCCTCGTGATCTGCCTGCCTCGGCCTCCCAAAGCGCTAGGATTACAGGCGTGAGCCACTGCACACGGCCGCAGCCTGCATTATTAAACTCGCCTGCTTTACTGTCTATTTCCATACTTGTCCCTTACTGTGAGCATTTTACATAGTAGTAGCAGCATTGATATCTTTAAAACATAAATCACATCACATCACATCACATCATAAATTCCAACGCTTCCCTTAATACTTTCTTCTTACCCGGACTCAGGCTCTGTGATCCAGGCTCTACCTACCTTTCTAAAGTCACTCTCCCCATCCCTCACTTTGTTTTCCCCACAATGGCCTTGCTGTTAATACACTCAAGCTCATTCCCACCTTGGGGCCTTGGTACTAGCTATTCTCTCTGTCTGGAATGCTCTTCCTCCAGATATCTGCATGGCTCCCTCCACTTAATTCAGGTCTCTGCTGAAATGTCACCTCTATAAGAGGCCTTTTCTGACTACCCTATCTATAATTCCTTCCCAGCCCCTCCTCGTCTGTACCCTTCAATCTCTTACCTACTTTATTTTTCTGCATAGCACTTGGCACAAACTGAAAATTGTTTCCTTGTTTATTAACAGTCACCTTCACTAGACTATAATCTCCATGAGGCCAGGGACTTTGCCTACATTTTTTCACAGCTGTATCCCAGAATATAGAAGAATGTGTGCCTCAAAGGTACTCAATATATTTTTGATAATCTACTGAGCAACTGACTAAGTAGACTTAATAAATGAATGAATATAGTTCTTTAACCTGTAAGAGGATGGCCAGGAATCCTCTTTCTTCTTCATGGACCTTCTGTTTAAAGTATCCATACTAGATTTAAACTTGTTATCATTTGCCTAGTTTTATTCTGCCATAACTTTTCCACATTTTGTTGGTTTGTGAGAAGATTCTGTTGGCTCAGTCACCATCAGTGCTCACTGACACGAGATGCCACTCTGATATCAGAGCGGTCTCTTATTTGGGGGTGAAGACACTACAATGGGAATCTGAGTATGCAAAACTTCTAGCTGGGCCAGATGTCACCTGACACTTCTTCATCACACTGGCCTGGCCTGAGGACTGCTGAGTATACTGGTAGGGGATGCTGGAAGGCTGGCAGCAGTGAGCACAAAAACTGAGGCAACCCAAGGGAAATCAAAGCAAATCATATTATTAGCAGGGCCCTGCCCAAAATTTATAAATTTTATCATAAAGTTAGTTATATGCTATTTATTAAGTCTGATAAAGCAGAACAAGAAAATGTGCCAGAAACTCTTAAAATTGCATATAAATATAACCATGTGCATATATTACATATGTCAATGAGCTTAATCTAGAGTTAATAAAATTTAAATCTTACCTGTTATACATAAGGCGCTTGAAATCTTGAAATAAAGTATCTTTATTTTTGTCAATAAAACCAATGACAGAATAGCTAACAGGAGAGAAATCACAGAAAACATGTATTATTTACCAAGCAAGAGCCACATTTAAGCTTTTCTAGGAGGCGACAAGCCTTTCCACCGTTAATTATGCAATCAATCATCTAAAAGCTGATGTTGTTCACCTTGTCTGTATTAAAGGATACCGAATTTACCTACTAAATAGAAGGGACTTTGTTTCTATTCTTCAAAAGGAGAGCAAGCATCAGTACTATTATTATGATTAAGATGATAATTTCCTACTGGTTTATTGCTTACCTCAAGAAGATGACTTTTTAAAAGATAGCTGTATTTATCATCCAGCATTCCTAAGATAAAAGCAAAACAGCAACATACAGGAACTAACAGTCTCATCCGTAGGGAGATCAAGTGACTTGCCTAAGGTTCACTCAATGTTCAGGGTAGGATAAAAGAATCCAAGAAGAACTGCAAAGGATGGTAAGAATTGGATAAGCAGAGGAGAAAAAGGCAGGCAGATCACACAGGGAAACAGATCAAATAGAGTGATGAAGGCAGGCACATGCATGGCATTCTGCAGAGAGAATGAGGAGGCCAGTATAGATGATTTGGAGGAAGGGAGATGAGTAAGGTCTTGAAAGTCCAGCTAAGATTGCAGTTGGTGAGAAGAGTGGGAATAGAACTATACTACTCCAGTGACTGGCACGAACTCTAGGAGGAGTGAATTCAGTTTTGGGGTTCTAAAAGTAATTGAGGACTCTGGGTGATTAAGACAGAGGCTAAGAGATTAAGCAAATAGGAACTTTAGATACAGCTACACCTTACAGTTCTGCTCTCGTGCCTGTTTTCTCCCTCGGCAATCAGATCAGTATAGGCAATTCCCAGATCTCTAACCTGGATTGCTTCTCTTACATATTTAATCCTGCAAGAAAGTTCCTTCAGGCTGTGCTGTCCATGGGTACTTCAAATCATATTATTAGCAGGGTCCTGCCCAAAATTTATAAATTTTATCATAAAGTTAGTTATATGCTATTTATTAAGTCTGATAAAGCAGAACAAGAAAATGTGCCAGAAACTCTTAAAATTGCATATAAATATAACCATGTGCATATATTACATATGTCAATGAGCTTAATCTAGAGTTAATAAAATTTAAATCTTACCTGTTATACATAAGGCGCTTGAAATCTTGAAATAAAGTATCTTTATTTTTGTCAATAAAACCAATGACAGAATAGCTAACAGGAGAGAAATCACAGAAAACATGTATTATTTACCAAGCAAGAGCCACATTTAAGCTTTTCTAGGAGGCGACAAGCCTTTCCACCGTTAATTATGCAATCAATCATCTAAAAGCTGATGTTGTTCACCTTGTCTGTATTAAAGGATACCGAATTTACCTACTAAATAGAAGGGACTTTGTTTCTATTCTTCAAAAGGAGAGCAAGCATCAGTACTATTATTATGATTAAGATGATAATTTCCTACTGGTTTATTGCTTACCTCAAGAAGATGACTTTTTAAAAGATAGCTGTATTTATCATCCAGCATTCCTAAGATAAAAGCAAAACAGCAACATACAGGAACTAACAGTCTCATCCGTAGGGAGATCAAGTGACTTGCCTAAGGTTCACTCAATGTTCAGGGTAGGATAAAAGAATCCAAGAAGAACTGCAAAGGATGGTAAGAATTGGATAAGCAGAGGAGAAAAAGGCAGGCAGATCACACAGGGAAACAGATCAAATAGAGTGATGAAGGCAGGCACATGCATGGCATTCTGCAGAGAGAATGAGGAGGCCAGTATAGATGATTTGGAGGAAGGGAGATGAGTAAGGTCTTGAAAGTCCAGCTAAGATTGCAGTTGGTGAGAAGAGTGGGAATAGAACTATACTACTCCAGTGACTGGCACGAACTCTAGGAGGAGTGAATTCAGTTTTGGGGTTCTAAAAGTAATTGAGGACTCTGGGTGATTAAGACAGAGGCTAAGAGATTAAGCAAATAGGAACTTTAGATACAGCTACACCTTACAGTTCTGCTCTCGTGCCTGTTTTCTCCCTTGGCAATCAGATCAGTATAGGCAATTCCCAGATCTCTAACCTGGATTCCTTGCCTTACATATTTAATCCTGCAAGAAAGTTCCTTCAGGCTGTGCTGTCCATGGGTACTTTAAGGTTACCGTATCCAAAATTATTTCCTTGCCTGCCCCGACCTAGGTCTTCTTAATACTTTCAAGTCACTTTTGACTGAATCTTTGTGATTTGATCTCAAGCTACTCTTACAGATAGTTCTACTTCTCTGTGCTACAAAAAAGGATACACTTCAATCAGATGGACCTAGTTGCTATTTCCTGAATATTCTGTAGCACCCTTCCCACTTCTTCTTATAAAAATAATTCCTAGCATTCGAAGACCAGCATCAGCCCTCCTGGGTTTATTACACAAACCTGGAAGTATTTCCTTACTCTAAATTCCAACTGAGTAATTGCTATTACTCATATGGCAATTATTTTAGACCATTGTTATTGTATACATGTATATAAATGTGTCTATGTGTATATATGTGTGTTTACATGTGTATAAATAAGAACACATACAAACGTACATATGTGTATGCATGTATCTTACATGGCAAGCTCTTTGTGGGCAGGGACCATACCTTATGAAGTATTGAGCACACAGAAGATACTCAGTAGAAATCTAGAAAAGGATTGAAGAGTTTAAGAAGTGAAGAGGAAGTCTGAGGCGTTGAATATTCCTCAAAAGGGTTAGTTGAAGTTCTAGACTAGGAGTCTAGAAAGCTAGTTATTATCTCAGTTCTTCTGTAAATTTGCTAAGTGACATTGAGTAAGAACTGCACTCATTCTGCATAAGTTTCTTCATCTGTAAAACGAAGTGGCTGGTCTAGGTCATCTCTAAGGCCTCTATCCAGCTCTGCATTTGTGCCATTCTGCATTGTATGAAAGTACCCTGTAAGTGAGGCTTGGATTTTTAGTGGAGATATTTGTATGGTACTGGATCTTCCCTCTTCAGTATTACAGAACCTGGGACCATGACCAGAAAAAGTGGAAAATGGTGCCATTCCATCACTAATGGTTAGCTTGACAGATGGCGTGATAATTTTGAGCCATATCATTTTATGGTCCTAGAATTTTAATTTAAATCAGGAACAGCTATTAAAATTTCTTTTTAATTTTTTAAAAATTAAACATCTTTTCGGCATGTATAGAGAAGATGATTTACCTTTTTTTGTTTAATCTCTTCCTGCAATGGATTACATGTAAAGAATTCCTAATGCAAAAACTAAGAAAAAGAGTTCTTTAAACAATAAGATAAGGAGCAGTGTTCAGTGGACAGCAAAGGCATAACAAATATAGTAGGCTAAGAAATGCAGCCCCAACAAAAGTTTCACATCAAATTCCCTGGAACCTGGGAATGTTACCTATATCATAAAATATGTGATGAATGATCTTGAGGAGAAGCTCATCCTATATTATTCAGATGGGCCCTACATGCCATATCAAATGTCACTTTAAGATAGAGGCAGAGTGGCTAGGCTCGGTGGCTCATGCCTGTCATCCTAGCACTTTGGGAGGCCGAGGCAGGCAGATCAATTGAGATCAGGAGTTCGAAACCAGCCTGGCCAACATGGTGAAACCCCGTCTCTAGTAAACATACAAAAATTAGCCAGGCATGGTGGTATGCGCCTGTAATCCCAGCTACTCAGGAGGCTGAGATAGGAGAATTGCTTGGGCCTGGGAGGTGGAGGTTGCAGTGAGTTGAGATCGCGCCACTGCATTCCAGCCTGGGTGACAGGGTGAGACTCCATCTCAAAAAAAAAGAAAAAAATAAAAAAAAAAAAAAGAGATAGAGACAGAGGGACAGTTAACAGACACACAAAGAGGAGGGCAATGTGACTGGAGTGATGCAGCCACAAGCCAAGGAATGTCCAGTGCTACTGGAAGCTGGAAAAAAAGGAACAGATTCCTCTCTACAGGAACCCCCAGAGGGAGTGTGGCCCTGCTGACATCTTGATTTTGAACTTTTAAACTTCAGAACTGTGAAAGAGTAAGTTTCTGTTGATTTAAGCCACCGACTGTGGTGAATTTGTTACAGCAGCCCTTGGAACCTAATGTACTAAGGTAGTTTTAATTTTTAGTAATACTTTCTGATCAACTTCTACTTTATTGTATTGTTAATAAAAATATGACTAGTAAGAATTCTACTTTTTCAAATAATATTTGGAAAATAATGTAGCGAAAATGGTTTTTGCTTATGCAGTTACCCAACTATTCGTAGAACTTCATAGAGAGGAGTCATTGTCACCCAGGGGCCTTTTTATGCCTACTGTTTCTTCTACTTGGAAAGCTTTCTCTTTTCTCTCCCCTCTTCCTAATTCATTCCCCTGACTAACGCTCTTTTACTTTTAGGACTCAATTTGGATGCCACTTCCTCGAGCAAGACCTCTCTCTGCCCCTCTCAGCGGGCTAATTATTCCTCCTCACTGCTCCTATAATGCCTTGTGTTTCTCTAGTTTAACTGTTTCCATTCTTCATTATAGTGACCTTTGATGGATGTACATGCCTATATTCTTCACTAAATTGTTGGCTTCTTTAGGGCAAGGACCATCTTATCCATCTTTCTATCTCAGTTCTTAAAATACTTCCATGATTTATTGACCCACCAGCTGATTTTTACTGAATCCTAACTATGCCAGGAACTGCACATGGGCACATAGTGTGTGTTCAATAAACGATTGAAAGGCAAGGAATGAATGAAGCTGTGCCATTTTTTCAGTTGAACAAATTAAAATACGTTGACATATCAAATGACCAAAACATGCAAATGAATATAAAACCAATATACATTTTTCCTGGTTATATTTTCTAAAGTGAGGTGGCATGCAAATCATGGTAGTTACCAATGTAAGATACTCACACCACATCTCCTGCATAATGTCGAATTCGAAAATCTCGATCAAACTCCAGAATTTTGTCTGAGGCACAGAGCTAAGAAATCAAGAAGGATATTATTTTGAAAACGGACATTTTTGCTTTCCTAAAAATACAGTCCAACTTAATATGAAATGATGATAATATCACAAATTATGACATCACATTGTGTGGGGACTGATTTAAAAATATGGCTTATGTATTATATAGTAAAGACTAAACTTTCACTAGAAATCCACACAGCTAGATTACATTTCCTGTCCACTCTTACAGATGGATATGGCCAAGTAACCAAGTTCTGGACGATGGAAGTAAAGTGTGGCTGTTCTAGGCCTAAACTGGTGAAAAGTGAATGACCCCCCCTTCTGTGCTTTCTTCTCTCCTCCCACTAGTTGGATGCAGAGGGTAGTCTCTAGGGCATGGAATAGTCAGAAGACAGAGGAAGTTTGGGTCCCTGAGACACAGACTTCTACTATGTTATGAACTTTAATCTTGGCTATAGGGCAGGCACGGTGGCTCAGGCCTATAATCCCAGCACTTTTGGAGGCTGAGGCAGGCGGATCGCTTGAGCCCAGTAGTTCAAGACCAGCCTGGGCAACATGGTAAAACCCCATCTCTACTAAAAATTACAAAAGTTAGTCAGGTGTGGTGGCATGCATCTGTAGTCCCAGCTACTGGGGAGACTGAGATGGGAGAATCCCCTGAGAGTGGAAGGCAGAGACTGCAGTGAGCCAAGATTGGGCCACTGCACTCCAGCCTGGGCGATACAGCGAGATCCTGTCTCAAAAACGAAACCAAACCAAACAAAATTTAGCTACTCTCTTCATGCAGTCCAGCCTACCCTGACTGACAGAGTTTCTTTCTCCTCTAAGGTCCACTTAAGGAGGACCATACCGAAGGCTTACTAGTTGTTAGGCACATACATCTTATTCGGTCCTCACTGTTGACATCTAAGGTATAATGATCTCTCTGTAACACACATGGCAACTGAGGCTCAAAGAGGTTAAATAATTGGCACAAGATCACATAGCTAGTAAGCGGTACCCCTGGGAAAGACTCCTGGAATCGAATGTAACATCTGTGCTCTCTTATATACACGGAGGCCTGGCTTAGCTGTCTGCTAAGCTGAGACTCCAGTTCAGGACTATTGCTTCACAGAAGATAAAGCTTCTGCAGCTCTTTCCCACAGAAGAGGAATAGTTTATGGGAAGGCAGTTTTTATATAGCTGTGGAGGTCTCTATGACTTTCTACAATGTTCCTTGTTATAGTAGGACCTAGACTTCTTTGTCTGCCCTGTGAAGAATCACTTGGAATCTTATAGTTTTTTAAACGGACATCTAAGAGAGTTCACAAAAGTTTTCCTGGGAAGGCCGGGTGCGGTGGCTCATGTCTTTAATCCCAGCAGTTTGGGAGGCCGAGGCAGGCGGATCACGAGGTCAGGAATCCAAGACCATCCTGGCTAACATGGTGAAACGCCGTCTCTATTTAAAAAACACAAAAAATTAGCTGGGCGTGGTGGCAGGTGCCTGTAGTCCCAGCTACTCAGGAGGCTGAGGCGGGAGAATAGCGTGAACCTGGGAGGTGGAGCTTGCAGTGAGCCGAGATTGTGCCACTGCGCTCCCGCCCGGGCGACAGAGCAAGACTCCATATAAAAAAAAAAGTTTTCCTGGGGAAATATACAAAACTCACTTAGGTTCTAATGTTAGGTAACAAATAATCTCAACCTGAAAGGTGTTTTCTATTAATTTGACAAGTGAATAATTATAGGAAATTAGAGTCAGACCTCCAAGGTTCAAATCTTGGCTCTACCATCTACTCACTCTGACTTCTTTAATAATTACTTATCTCAGAGAGTGGTCCTGAGGATTAAATGAATATGGAGAACAAAGCATCTACCATACAGAGAGGTCTCCAAAATACTTAATTCCCCTTTCCTGCTCTCTCTCTTATTAACCTCTTTTACAAACCATTTTATTTACAAACCCCTTAAGGAAAAGGACCCAAGAGATGTCTACACTAATAGAACATTCTTACATTTGGATACTGCAAAGTCCCAACCGATCTGAACACAGGAGGTTTTAGATTTTTCTTTACTTTTTTGGTAACAGCAAAGTTATGTATCTATCATTTAACTTTTTATATTAATAATTTAAATAATAATTTTATGCTTTATTGGATCATTTGCCTGTCTCTCCATGGCAACTTTAATGTGGAGGAAACAATGTAGTCCCTAAATGAAATAACTGTTACAAGACAGAAACCTCTAATTTAACATGCCAGTAAGTCTAGCTAATCAGTAACCAGTAGCAAATGATGATATCCAGCTCAATACACAGAATAGCATATGTAATAAATGGTTCACAGTGATTAAAATATTTTGATAGTTTGATCATTTCTTTTCTTCATTAGGTAAAAATCCCAAAGAACACGTTTTAAAAATCTCTATCTCAAAGAAATAAAAGGTATTCAAACTGGAAAACAGAAGTCAAATAATTCTCGTTCACTGATAACATGATCTAATACCTAGAAAACCCTAAAGACTCTTCCAAAAGACTCCTAGACTTGATAAGCAACTTCAGTAAAGTTTCAGGATATAAAATCAATGTACAAAAATAAATAAGTATTTCTATACACGACCAACAACACTGAAGCTGAGAACCAAATCAAGAATTCAATCCCATTTACAATATCCACAAACACTCACACAAAAGAAAACCCTAGGAATATATTTAAACAGGGAAGTGAAAGATCTCTACAAGGAGAACTACAAAACACTGATGAAAGAAGTCATAGATGGCACCAAAAAATGGAAAAACATACAATGCTCAAGGATTGGAAGAATCAATGTCATTAAAATGTTCATACTGACCAAAGCAATCTACAAATTCAATGCCATTTTTATCAAATTACCAATGTCATTTTTCACAGAATGAGAAAAACAATCCTAAAGTTCATATAGAACCAAAAAACAGCCCAAATAGCCAAAGCAATTCTAAGCAAAACAAACAAAACCAGAGGCATCATATTACCCTGACTTCAAAATTATACTACAAGGCTATTGTAACCAAGACAGCATGGTACTGGTACAAAAATAGACATATAGATCAATGGGACACAACAGAGAGCCCAGAAATAAAGCTGTATACCTACAATCAACTGATCTTTGACAAAGTTGACAAAAATAAACAATGGAAAAGGATATGCTATTCACTAAGTGGTACTGGGAAAAATAGCTAGCCATATACAGAATGAAATTGGACCCCTGTCTCTCACCATACACAAAAACCAGCTTAAGATGAATTAAAGACATAAATGTAAAACCTGAAGCTATAAAAATCCTAGAAGAAAACCTAGGAAAGACTCTTCTGGACATTGGCCTAGGCAAAGAATTTATGACCAAGACCTCAAAAACAAATGTGACAAAAACAAATGAGACTTAATTAAACTAAAAAGGCTCTGTACAGCAAAAGAAATAATCAACAGAGTAAACAAATAACCTACATAATCAGAGAAAATATTTGTAAATTATGCCTCCAACAAAGGACTAATATTCAGAATCTACAAGGAACTCAAATGATTAAATAACAAAAAAAATTACATAACCCCATTAAAAAGTGGGCAAAGAACATGAACAGGTATTTTTCAAAAGAAGAAATACAAACAGCCAACAAACATTTAAAAAAATGTTCAACATCACTAATCATCAGAGAAATACAAATTAAAACCACAATGAGATACCGTCTTATACCAGTCAGAATGGCTATTACCAAAAATGTCAAAAACAGATGGCATGGATGTGGAGAAAAGGAAATGCTTATACACTGTTGGCGGGAATGTAAATTAATACAACTTCTATGGGAAACAGTATGGAGATTTCTCAAAGAAATGTAAACATTTCTTTTAAACGGTAGTTCTAAAAATAGAACTATCATTTGACCTAGCAATTCCACTACTAGGCATAACGAAAAGACATTAGTGCTCATATGTTTACCATAACATTATTCACAATAGCAAAGTAATGGAATCAATCTAAGTGTCTATCAACAAATGATTGGACAGAAAGAAAATGTCATATACATATATATAATGGAATACTATGCAGCCATAAAAAAGAATGAAATCATGTCCTCTGCAGCAACAGGGGTGGAGCTGGAGGACATTATACTAGGTGAAATAATGTACGTTTTCGCTTATAAGTGATAGCTAAACAATGCATATGCATGAACACAAAGATGGAAATAAGACACTGGGGACTCCAAAAGCAGAGGGGTGAGGGTTGAAAAATTACATATTGGGTACAATGTTCACTATTTGGGTGATAAGTATGCTAGAGGCCCAAAGCTTACCATTATGCAATATATCCATGTAACAAACCTGAACATGTACCCCCCAGATGTAAAATAATATAAATAAATAAACAAATAAACAATCACTATCTCAGCACTTGTCTTAGGGATACCAAAAGAAAGAGCTACTTGGTCTAAAAGTTGGGAAACCTGGGCTCCCACAAATTTGAAAAAGAAAAAGAAAACCCTCTCCACAGATAAATTACTATTTAGCATTTCATGTCAAATCAGTAGCAAATACTGATGTAGTATGTATAGTTACTCTTACGAATGACATGGCTGGGCGTGGTGGCTCATGCCTGTAATCCCAGCACTTGGGAAGACCCGGAGGGACAAATGACCTGAGGTCAGGAGTTCAAGACAAGCCTGGCTAACATGGTGAAATCCCATTTCTGCAAAAACACAAAAATTAGCTGGGCATGATGGTGGGTGCCTGTAATCCCAGCTACTTGGCAGGCTGAGGCAGGAGAATCGCTTGAACTCGGGAGGCAGAGGTTGCAATGAGCCAAGATGGCGCCATGCACTCCAGCCTGGGCGACAGACTGAGACTCCATCTCAAAAGAAAAAAAAAAAAAGGAATGGCATTATATTTCAAAATATTTGGTTGACACATTTAATTCAGGTATATAAATGGCCAAGGTAGAAGGCATCAAAATGAGGTAGATTTGATTTCTCATGTGAGACTCATAGCTAATTTAAATGAAAATTTAAATAAGATTTATTTGATATGATTGGGAAAAATTCAATTCAACTTTACAAACACTGATTGAATGTCTACCATCTGGTAGGCACAGTGCTAAGTGAGTCTCCAAAACCTGAACTGTGATTATAAAGGGCATTTATAAACTTTCCCTCAAAGATAGGACATTTGCCCATGTAATCATGCCATCTTTAAAAACATCACTCTAAATTATTTAGGTGACTTCTAACTTGGCTCAGTGCTCTGTCCCCAGCACCTAGGATTGCACCTGGAAGATGAGAAACACTTATTAGGTATTTGTTGTGTAAATGGGGAATGACTGAAGCAGTCCTAACCCAAAATCCTAATATGAAAGAGCAGACTGTAGTATCTGAAAGCCAACTTGTTACAATCAATCCTCAGTAACAGACCAAGGAGAATATTTTAGAAAAAACTGGCCTAAAATCAATATCAGCTAGTAATCTATTTCTTGACGATTTGGGCTTTAGCTAGTTAACTGTAGAACTTCCCTGTTCTGATTACATAATTTCAAAGGAGACGAAGTTAGAAAATAGACTTTATTCACACTAAAAAATGGCAGTGTCATAGATTTATATGGAACTGTGGAGAGGCAGAAATGTTTGCCCCCTTTTTCTATGGATGTGAAGGAGCAGGGGCCTGTTTTCCCTTTAGCATATGGTTACTAGACAAGACTATGTGCAGGGAAGTCTCAGGGGTGATGATGACGTCTTCCTCTTCTAACACGAATTTCTTGAACAAATACTATGCAAATGGAATATTCCATGCAAATGATATGTCCATATCAGCACACAGGTCTGATAATCACAACTGCCACCAATTACTACAGATATGTGATCTGTTTATGACATTTTTAGATCATGAAAAATGGAGAGTTAAAAGGATACCCATTTATTTAATGAATAAGTTTCTTTGTAATAACTAGAATTACAACTAGAATCTCTCTGTTTTCAAGAAAGTCATATGGTCTGAAGAAGTACGGCAGAGTACACAACACATTTTGTTACTGAGGATTACAGTATAAAGTCAAGGACAAAAGCTATTTTCCATGCCAGAATTATCAGATGCAGGAGTAAAACTCTAGCACATGAGCAAGGCCTCTACATCTATTGGTTATAAATGACATCATGCTTTCTAAAGAATCATGCTCATTTTTCCTATTTCTACGAAATTGTATAGTCTGGAGCTCCCTCTCCTGGATTAACATGATTTTATCAGTTTCTTCATACTGTAAACCAGAGAGGCAGAATTTATCCACAGCAATAAATCATTTAATGGATGTTTGTGACTTTTCTTTCTTATAAAAGGGGACATTCTTTTAACCCAACAAATAAAGTCATTTAACTCCATCAAACAATAAGGAGAATCTCACAGATAAAAGGGAGAAGAAGGTATCATTAAACACATTACCTTTCGGCTGGAAAAATGGCCATGTTTGCCTAATTTACTGTTAAGTGCTTCAAGAAACATTTCATCAGTGACTTTGCCGACATTCATGCAAGCGTCATCGAGGATTGCAATGATCCCTTTGTGCTGCTGCTCCACGAGGTCAACAATGATCTGATTGTTGAAGTAGTCAATCTGTAGGACACAGCAAGGAGGCAATTCTGAAGAGAACAGTGACCAGGCCAGGTTAAACCCTGGTACTCCCATTTGTATCAGGAGTTTAGATAAAACTACTTTAGTGTCAATGTGTGAGTGACATTAAAGAAGTCTGACACTAAAACGAGTACACATTCTAACAGAGATTTATTTTTAAATTTCTTTGTTAACTTTCTATCATGAAATACATTGTCTGAGATTAGTATAGCCCAAGGCAAAGATAATAAGGTAGACACCATTTCTCCCATTACAAACTCATTTTAATCCTGCCTCCAGATCCCACACCCAACCCTACTCCTTCATACCAATCTGCCTGCCATTAATCATAAGGTCCACCTTCCACAAAGGGCCAACAAATAACCTTAAAGTATTATCTGATATACTACTTGATAATAAAGTTAAGGTACTACACAAAACTTGCATTTTTATAAAAGCAGGGTACAAGTTAAATGTTTAGTTTTAGAAATTTTGTGCAATATGTTCATAATGATGGCTGTGGTTGCCACAAACTGCCTCGTTTACCTTTAAATACTCTTAATGTGTCATGCATGCAGATGGAAGGGGTGGAACTGTGCACTGAAGTGGGGGCTTTAACTGAAGTGTTTGGCAGAGTTGCCTTCTACTTGCCAGTTCAAAAGTTCTGTTTTCATATAGAATATATATACTAAAAAATTTCAGTCTGTTAAACAGCCTTACTCTGATCCAGCCTCTTCAGATACTCTTGTGCTGTGCAGCAGTGGCTCTATGTGTAAATGCTATGCACTGAGGGTACACAAAAATATCAATATTATGTGTACAGAGTAATGCCTCATACCAATCAGATGTCCATTTGTTATTGTGTTTGTTAACAACCCTTTATCTCTTAGTGTTAAATAAACTCCACTTAAAACGGAAAAAAAAGAACTTGCATTTTTAGTTACATGACCTTGAATGACTAAACTCCAAAAGAGCATTTCTTTCAGTTTCCCCAAAGTTAAAAAGCTTATTCAAAATTCTATTGAATTTTGACATTTTTCTAGGCATAATATAAAGAATTTAATTCTGAATAAATAAGTATCTACAAAAGATAAGAAAAAGCTTTTCCTTTACTTCCACAAGCTGAATGAAGTCATACATAACTTCTGGCTTTTCAGCAACTCTATATATACAAGGTTTGTCCAACAATCCTCGGCCACACCTGTTTATTCTGATAGCCTGCAATGCACCTATCACCACACACAGAGGGCACACAAAGGTCCAACTCAGGCAAGCTGCACGTCGCAACGAGGGGCAGCTTATGATCACACAGTTTAATCTGGTGTGTTGCTATGTCCCATCTTATGCAGGAGTTACCTAAACTGATCGTTGTCTCCATTACCTTCTGTAAGGTCTACCTACTCATAATAGACCACTCAAGTAACTCATGTATTCCCATTTCATGCTTTAAAATCCAAGGATTTATGCCAGCTATTTGTACGTGGCTTTTAGCTCCATTTCTAGTCTTGCATATTCTCTTCTGTATCTTATGGACTGAAACCTGTAAACTGGGTAGTTTTTACTTTGTTTTCTATACTTTTCTGATTTGTCTAAATTAAAGTTTCTCAATTAGGAGGAATTTTGCCCACCAGGGGACATTTGGCAATGTCAGGAGACATTTCTAGTCAAAATGGGGTAGGGGTGCTACTTGCATTTGGTGGGTAGAGGCCAGGGATGCTGCTAAACATCCTACAATGCATAGAACAGCCTCTACAACAAAGAATTATCTGGCATAAAATTTCAGTGGTACTGAGGTGAAGCAATGTAAGTCTAAATATTTACTTTCATTATGGGCATTTATTACATTTCTAATTAGGGAGAAAAGTTATTTCTATCTTTGCAAAAAAATCCTAATACTACTCAAAAAGCAGGAGCTCTATATTAATAGTTGACATCTTAGACTTTGGGACTATGAAATTAAAGACCAAGTCTTTTGTTCCAGGGACTAAAGAATTACCTTCCCTAAAATTCCAATTACATTACTAAAAGCTATTGGTCTCCGCTAGTAACTTTCAGTTTGTAAGTTTAATACTGCTTCAAACATTGCTTAAACCAGTAGTTTTCAAACTAAGGTCTTCCAGCAACTTGGCATTCCCATGAGATTTGCTAAGTGATACCAGGAGCCAGAAGAGTTGTGATGGGGTAGTTTAGGGACATAGGGCTCTGGCCTCTCATCCATACTCCAGATAAAACAGCTTTGTGCTTGAGTGTTAAGTTCTCAATAGTTACAATGATTTGCAAACTACAGCATCAAAAGCTTCTAAAAGTGAATGTATCAGAGAGATAACCAGACATTATGAACCTCCTAGTGGAAGTTCACACACAATCTATGAAATGGGCTGTGGAAAAAAACTGACCCTGAATCCAGTCAAGACTCTAGATCTAACAACCAATATACAGGACATGCAAGAAACAGAAAAACATATTAAATGGCACCTGAGGGATGCAATTAGCAAAATCCAGACTGTGGGAAACTCCACAACAAATGACTCATTCTCTTCAACACAAGATTGCAAAGAGAGATCATTCAAAGAAAAAAAGAAAGATTAAGGAGAAAATCTATAGATATGCAAGAGACCTATCAATCAATCATAATGTAAGAAACTTATTTGGATCAAAATTTAAACTGCAAAACAACAATCAGAAGATAACTGAGGAAATATGAAACATGTATACTGACTGGACATTTTATGATATCAAGGAATTTTTGTTAATGTTTTAGGTATGATAATGGTATTGTGATTACGGTTTTTGTAAAACTCTTTTAGAGAAATACATGGAAATATTTACTGAACAGATATCCAATTGAATAGATGAAATAATGTGATATCTGAAATTTGTTTCAAAATAATCTGGGAGTAGGTGGGTATAATACAGATGGCATAAGACTGGCAATCTACTGGTAAATGTTAAAGCTAGGTGATGGGTATATAGGGTTTACTGTACTGTAGTCTCTCTTCTTAATGTGTGTTTAAAATTTTCCGTAATAAAATATCTTTTAAAAGGAATCACTACGTTTAGAAGTTTGGGGTTTTACCCAGAACAGAGATTCTAATTGTGGGGGGATCTGGCATGTAGTGAGTAACTGTTACTTTGGGGTTAGCCTTCTGCTCCCTCTAGGACAAATATTTCTTGGTTTATTTAGCTAAAATTTTTTGCATTTTGGGATTCTTGATTCTTTTTGAGATGTTTGGAATAGTCTACTGCATTACTTACTCTGTTGTCAATTATGCCTATGAAATTTGATATTCTGATTGTTAAAGGATATTTTTGACTAGTACCTTGGAATCACATCTGAATAACAAGTTTTATGATTACATTTGGTATTAAAAATCCAAGCTTCAGTTATATTGTGTATTATACAACAGTTTAATTCTTAGAAAGCTTCATATACACTTAATTGAACTGAATTAAATTTTAATTGTATTAAGAGAGTTCACTATTTAAATCAAACTATAGATAATCCTTATATAAAGTAACTCTTTGGTTTATATTTGCAAATAGGTAAAATTTATGCCAATATACTTGAGCAACTTTTTCATAGTATTCTAACGTTTAACACATGATGGAAGGCAAAGATACAATTTTGAGGCAGGCAAGCTATTTGTTATATCATTGTCTCTTTATTTCAGAATGAGAGGAAATAGAAAATAGAAAGGTAGGAAGGAAGATAAAAGTCATTTAAATATAGTATTTCAAATAATTTTTTGCTGCTATTATATTGGATAACAAAAAATAAATATTGGCTTTATTTTTATTCTCTGGCAAGAGGATGAACAATCTTATAAACTCAAACTATGGAAACTTAAAAGTTTTTGTATCTTTCATTTTCAAAATTGCTTAAAAATACAAGTTTACAAGAAAAATTACTATGTTTCATTTCTATCATAAGCAGAAGGTCTTATCATAGGAAATTTAAAAACCGAACAAGTCATGCCTTTAGCTATGATCTCTGTGGTTTGCACCATGGACCCATTATACTTTCCAGCTATATCTTACTAGATTAGTTTGCCTCTGACAAATACAAAAGTCCCCAAAGACTGATGAGAGTAGAGGTGATGGCTGAAGTGTAATACACAAGAAAATGGAGATGAAAGTAACACAAGTGTTTTAATGCCCAGATTTCAGAGAATATAAACAACATTAACTGAAGATAATAAAATACCATATAGTCTACAAAGTAGAAGAGGAGAAAAAGGAGGAAAAAGGGAAGAAGAAACTAGATTCTGAAGCAAAGTTCAGCCAATTTAAGGTAAAACTTAATAAAGTATGCTAAACTCTAATAGACAGATATGAACCAGAAAGCCCACGTGGTATCAGTCATAAAGTGAAAACAGGTTTACTGGTTCTAACTCAGGATGTTCTGGGCACCAACAAGGGAGTCCATCAAATTATAGCAATCCCACCTAAAAATGATGAAATTAATTGTATTTACATATCTCAAAAAGGAAAGCTAAGGTTCAGATGTTTCAAGTACCCCCAAAAGATCAAGAAATACCTAAAATAAAATTTGACGTTATCAATAATATAAGAAACACATGAAGGCACTTTCCGTTAAGAGTCCACTCACGTGTTTCCAGGGGATCCCTTCCCGCTGGTATTCCTCTTGTTCTTGCTTCAGAACCAGCTGAATAAATAGCTGCTGCAGTTTCTCATTGCAGTAATTGATGCAGAATTGTTCAAAACTACAAGAAAAGGAATAAATTAGGTTTCAACAAATAGAAAATAGGCAACAAGGTTTTAAGTATCTTTTCCAGTTTACCTGTTGTTGTCAAAGATTTCAAAGCCATAGATATCCAAGACACCAATAACAGTGTTTTTCCCATGGACTGTGGTGTCATAGTTCTTGACCTCAATAATATCATTGATGCGAGTAACGATCCAACAAAAAAGGCGCTCATATATTGCCTGCAAGGAAAATAGCATCATAAATGCTTGCCCATTCGGGAATGAGTCCTCTGTTTGGATTTGTGATCAGTTTTAAATTCCTTTCCCCCTTCTCACTGTTTAGCATAGCCATTACTAGCCTCAGCAGAACAATTGAAAATGTAGACTGTCCATTTAAAAAAAACCCAAACTACATGATGTATGCAAAACTAAAGTAAATAGCTTGTATTTTTAAAAGATTATTACTGGTCATTACACCAATTCCAACGACACCCTCCAAGCATGTTTCCCTGCCCAGCTATATCAATAGTTTGCCTGATCCCTTGAATAAGCCAGTTCATTGCTTTATTATTAATTTCATCAATTATAAAGAGTTGAGAACTAGTGAGTTAATATCTATGATCTACTAAAGCTATATGAATTCTAAAAATATAAATATTGATTTCGAATGCTAAATGAAGATCTGAGCCAAAGATCAAGGGTTGAAATTCCTTGAGAATCAAACACACATCCAATGCACAAGAACACACACACTAAGCTACACACGGACAAAGGCACCACATGCTAACACACATTCACATCCCGATACACGTGTACTCTGCAATGTCACATCATTAGAAAACTTTCTTTAACGTATCCTGCCTGCTACCCACTCTCTTCACCCATATCCATTACCTCCCCTTTACTCTTCAATCCACTCCAGTCTCCTCTTACATCCTATTACTCCATTGAAATGGCTCATCAAAGACTCCCAGCACCTTTACATAGATACTTTCTTGTACCTCATACGGACATTTTGCTCTGTCACTCAGCATCACTCAACCTAGGTTTTCACTGCCTTCTTGCAATACTCTTCTCTTTTTGGATAACAGTCTTTCTGACTTTTACTACTTGTTCACTGGATGTTCCTTTTTGGTGACCTTTGGTAGTCTCCTCCTCTATCTGACTTCTAAAAGTTGGAGTTCTTCTTGGTCCTCTTCTCTTCACTCTCTAGCACCTTCTAACTCATCTCACCCAGGATTAAATAATACGAATATGACTCCTAAAGGTATTATCCAAATCCAGACCCAGAGAACAGTCTCTGAGCTCCTGACTCACAAGTTTGACCGTCTACCTGACACTGACTCTTCAATACCTCACAGCCATCTCAAACTCAAAGAACTCTTGATCTTTCCTCCTCCAACAACTGTTCCTATCCTACTTTTAGCCACAAATAAATAGCACCACTTAGAAATTCACTCATTTATTCAACAAATATTTGCTGAAGACTTATTACATATAGTTTGTTAGAGATACAGGTCTAGGCAAACACAAATATAGTCTCAATCTCCAAGAAACTTAGGGAACAGAGTGAAGGAAAAAATTATTCTCTCTGTCTCTCTCACTTGCCCCCCACCTCACAGATACACATCCACACTAAAGGAGAGGTACATGGGGTCTTAGGGGAATTTAATCTATGCAGTGCTCAGGGAGGTTAGGGAAGGCCTCTCTGGGAAAGTGATACTTGACCTGAGACCAGAAGGATGAGTAAGAGGCAGCCAGGCAAGAGAGTAGAGAAGAGCAGTCCAAGCAGAGGGAACAGATGTGCACAGGCCCTGTGACTGGAAGGAGAAAGGGATCAGGATAATCTGTGAGGACTGAGAGAAGACTAATATGCTAGGCTGAAGAAAGGGGGGCTGGGTATGGTAAGAAATGAGGCGGGAGAGGTGGGCTGGAGCCAGACCATGTTAAAGTATTACCCTTGCTTCTCTCATTCTCCACATAATAGGTCCTATGGATTTTATTTTCTCAACACAGTCCATTTCAAATCCTCCTCCTCTCCCCATTTGTACTTCCACCTTTCTGGTCCAAGCTGCCCTCATCTCTTTCCTGGATTAACATAATATCCCCTTAATTGGCCTCTTTGCTTCCATTCTTACTCTGGCCCTCATAACATTCTCCATACTAAAGCCAGAATGATCATTTTAAAAATGCAAACTTGCCAGGTGCAGTGGCTCACGCCTGTAATCCCAGCACTCTGGGAGGCCAAGGTGGGCAGATCACCTGAGGTCAGGAATTTGAGACCAGCCTGGCCAACATGGTGAAACCCTGTCTCTACTAAAAATACAAAAATTAGCTAGATGTGGTGGCACACTCCACTTGCCCCCCACCTCACAGATACACATCCACACTAAAGGAGAGGTACATGGGGTCTTAGGGGAATTTAATCTATGCAGTGCTCAGGGAGGTTAGGGAAGGCCTCTCTGGGAAAGTGATACTTGACCTGAGACCAGAAGGATGAGTAAGAGGCAGCCAGGCAAGAGAGTAGAGAAGAGCAGTCCAAGCAGAGGGAACAGATGTGCACAGGCCCTGTGACTGGAAGGAGAAAGGGATCAGGATAATCTGTGAGGACTGAGAGAAGACTAATATGCTAGGCTGAAGAAAGGGGGGCTGGGTATGGTAAGAAATGAGGCAGGAGAGGTGGGCTGGAGCCAGACCATGTTAAAGTATTACCCTTGCTTCTCTCATTCTCCACATAATAGGTCCTATGGATTTTATTTTCTCAACACAGTCCATTTCAAATCCTCCTCCTCTCCCCATTTGTACTTCCACCTTTCTGGTCCAAGCTGCCCTCATCTCTTTCCTGGATTAACATAATATCCCCTTAATTGGCCTCTTTGCTTCCATTCTTACTCTGGCCCTCATAACATTCTCCATACTAAAGCCAGAATGATCATTTTAAAAATGCAAACTTGCCAGGTGCAGTGGCTCACGCCTGTAATCCCAGCACTCTGGGAGGCCAAGGTGGGCAGATCACCTGAGGTCAGGAATTTGAGACCAGCCTGGCCAACATGATGAGACCCCATCTCTACTAAAAATACAAAAATTAGCCAGGCATGGTGGTGGGTGCCTGTAATCCCAGCTACTTGGGAGGCTGAGACAGGAGAATCACTTGAACCTGGGAGGTGGAGGTTGCAGTAAGCCAAGATTGTGCCACTGCACTCCAGCCTAGATGACAGAGCAAGACTCCATCTCAAAAAATAAAAATAAAATAAGTATACCCTTTGACCTGGCAAGACTACTCCTGGGAATCCATTCAACTGAAACAAAAGCACTAGTGTGTAAGCATAGATGTATAAAGACGTGCAGCATTGTTTGCAGTTGCAAAAAAGGGAAGTAAAGTGGATGACTTAAAAGGAAGATGGTTAAATAAATTGTGGTACTATCACTGCAGGCTTGGTACACAGACCTGGAGGACATTATGCTAAGTGAAATAAGTCAGGCACAAAAAGACAAATATTGTGTGATCTCACCTCTATGCAATCTGAAAAAGTCAAACTCATAGAAGCAGAGAATAGAATGGTGATTACCAGAGGATAGAGCACGGGGGTGGGCAGAAAGCGTGAGACATTAGTCAAACGGTAAAGTTTCAGTTAGACAGGAAGAATAACTTCTGGTGATCCACCGCAAAGCAGGGTGACTGTTGTTAACCATAATATTAATAATGTTTCAAATTGCTAAGAGTGGATTTTAAATGTTCTCATTACAAATAAGTAAGTAAGTGAGGTAAGAGGTATGCTAATTAGCCTGATCGGATCATTCCATAACGTGTACATGTCCTGAAATATCCCATTGTACCCATAAACATATACAATTATTATCAATTAAAAATAAATAAAACTTAAAAAAAATGGATCAGAGCTCAGTCAGTTGACTCTGGCGAAGCATTATTGAGTGAGAGAAGCAGCACAGGAGGCCATGAGAGGAGCTGTGCATATGAAGCCCTCATAAGCACCGCCCCCAGTCAGCTTCCACTCTTCTTAGAACCTTTTCTGGCAGTGATGCTTCCATCTAGGAGTTTTACTGAGGCTTCAATGGCCAAAAAGTATCATTATGGTTTCCAAAAGCCTTAATCCTCTTTCAAGAATGTCTGAATACACGCTCACAGGATTTCACTCGAATTCCAACTGTGATCAACACCAGGTGACAGAGGGTCAGTTACACTCTCACCTTGGCAAAGGCGTCTCTGCCGTAGCTGGCCTCTTGTTCTGTGTGCTGCTTGTCGATGATGTCACGGCCTGTAGCCACGGTCCGGTAAAGAAGGGCTTTCTCAACCATGTCTGTCTTAGTAGACAGCAATTCTGCTATGATAGATACTACTTTGCCATTCTCAATAAGAGGCGTGTCACCATCTACTACAAATTTTAAATTTCCCTGTATCAAAAGTGAAAAAAAATAACACATTATGAACCATTATGTCAAGGATATATTTGCCAATACAAAATATAATTCAGGTGACCTTGTTTGTACCTATTTTCCTAAATACATTATACATCTCAACATATAAAAACAGAGTTTCATCTACTTTTTCCCTTTCTCTACTCATTTATCTTTTTGTTTTCAGTGATGTTTTTGATAGAAGTTTTACATTTTTATGTAATCAAAGCTATGAATCTTATGCCTTAAGATCTCTCTTTCTTTGGTGTCATACTTAGACCATTCCTACTCCAAAGGGTTTATGAGCATTTGATGTTTTCTTCTAATGCTTTTATAGTTTTTTTTCCTTAAATTTTTTATTTTATTTTATTAATTTTTTTTTTTTTGAGACAGAGTCTTACTCTCTTGCCCAGGCTGGAGTGCAAGCAGTGTGATCTTGGCTCAACGCAAGCTCTGCCTTCCAGGTTCACACCATTCTCCTGCCTCAGTCTCCCAAATAGCTGGGACTACAGGCGCCCACTACCACGCCCAGCTAATTTTTTGTATTTTTAGTAGAGACGGGGTTTCACCCTGTTAGCTAAGATGGTCTCGACCTCCTGACTTTGTGATCTGCCCACCTCGGCCTCCCAAAGTGCTGGGATTACAGGCGTGAGCCACCGCGCCTGGCCTTTTTCCTTAAACTTTTTAATCCATCCACAATTTATTTTGGTATATGGTGTCAAGTAAGAATCTAACTCTATTTTTCACATGGTTATTAGTTGCTCTAACGGGATTTATTGAACAGTCTAGCTTTTTCTGATTTAAAATGTCCCTTTTTTTTTGAGACAGGGTCTGTGATCCAGGCTGGGACGCAGTGGTGCATTACGGCTCACTGCAGCCTCAATGTCCCAGGCTTAAGCAATCCTTCCACTCCCAGCCCCTCCAAATAGCTGGGACTACAGATGTGTGCCACCACGCCTGGCTAATTTTTGTATTTTTTGTATAGATGGGGTTTTGCCATGTTGCCCAGGCTGGTCTTGGAACTCCTGGGCTCAAGCAATCTATCGACCTCAAACTTTCCAAAGTGCTGGGATTATAGGTGTGAGCAACCCTGCCCAGCTGAAATGTCACCTTTTTAATATGTTAAATTTCCTCAAGTGTTTCAGTCTACTTATATTCCACTCATTCAATAAGCAATACATACTTATTAACCATCTACCAAATGTCCAGCACATTAACCAATCAGTTGATTAATCTGTTCATCTGGTGCTGAATTTGTGCAAAGAGTTATAAAGTACTACAGCTGTCACTATCATTTTAAGTTTGGTAGAACTAGTCATGTTCTCTCTGTTCCCTCACCCTACCCTATATGACGCTTCTTTAATATACTTTACTTGATCTTTTTCCAGAAAATTCTAGAATCAATAGGTCAAGTTAAAAACAAAATAAAATTTGTTTGGATTCTGAAAGGGATTGCTGCACTGTATTTAAAAACTAATTCAAACAGATGAGACAATTTATAATACTAAAGTCTTCCTAGTCAGGAATATTTATTGTTAAATTGCTATATAGTATTTTTCATAAAGATCCTGTACATTTCTGATTCATTTCGAGTTAAATCTTGCTATATTAAACGTAATTTTTATTCCAGATTTGAATCCATGTTGTCATTCATATTGTAAGATTATATGTTCAGTGTATTTTAAATATCTCTAATTATATAAATGTTAATGAAAGAAATCTGACACACAGTTCTTTGCTTCTAAGTTTGGTGTGGTATAGTGGGATACAAGTGGCCTATGAATCTGCCAAAGTGGTCTATGGTGTTGGCTCTGGGATGGGCTGGCTGTGCCGTTGAGGCAGTCATGACCCATCAGGGCCATTTCCCAACCTGCAAAATGAGACGATCAAAAATCCAATTCTGATAACCTACGATTCTATGTTTCAAACGCCACTAGAAATGTATACACTAGTAGTCACATCACTGCTGAATTATTTTATCCTTAAAATTAACCAATTCAAAGTTTGACAATACCAGTAAAGACAATTAACTGAAGTCGTTGTCTCCAACCCTATAGTGGCTTGGAAAATGCCTCATAATATTATAAAATGATGGCAAGAATCACAGACACAGTAATTTCTCAAAACATGTACAAAATTTTCTCTGAATACGTTTTAAATCTACAGGGAAAAAACAAAGTTTTCTGAGAAAGCATCCTGTTCTCAGCAGAAGACAATACATTCTGAGAGGTATCCCTACTCACCAAGTGCAGAATAGTAGCCAAAATCTTATACGCTGTTTGGATCTCCTCAGGTTTGAAGCCAATGACTTTCATGGCATCAGCAACAACTTTGAATTCGGCAGCATCATTGATAGAACACTGGGGATGAAAATGAAAACCTCAGGTTACAGACATTTCATATGAGCGTTAAAATGCAACAATTAAAAAACTAACTTTAAGTTATACCAAGGTTTTGCCTTCGTAGTAAATCACTTGAGGGGATGTTGAGTCTCCAGAGAAAATAAAAATGATTTCAGGAGTTGCAACATTATTTAGCACGTACAAAGCCCACTTGTGTGTGAAAGTCATCACCGAAAATAAGCACTGTGCCCTTTTCTGGAACCTTCAGTGAGGGAGCAAGTCCTGAGCTGCCTCAGACAAGCTGATCCCCACTCCGTGATCAGTGAAGGCAACCGTATGGAATGTGAGATCACAAATGGAAGTGCTGAATGTGGGAGCCTCCAAGATACATGCTTGGCTACTGTTTGTGGCTCTTTGTTCCACAATCGTCTTGTTTAGGCTGGCAATGACACTTCACTCTCATATAATCAGGTGGTTTATTTTCCAGGTGAGGCAAGGTGGGCCCTCAAAAGCAAAACAGCCAGCCTCCGTCATTCAGTAAGCTATTAAATAGTCTGGAACTAGAACTTCATTCTTTCACTCACTTGATACGCATTTCGCAAGTCAGCTCTACTAACTGGTACAGGCAGCTCAGAGATGAATCACCTACCCTTTTAGAGCTGTGGCCATCCCACTGGAAATACAAGTGCATAAACAGAAATTCACAATAAAGCAATAGTAACTGCTTATATTAGTTTTACCACAGCAGCAGCCACAGAGGCTTGACCAATCCTTTCCTCAGTAAGTTTCTCCTCTTGTTTGGATACAGAGACCTGGCCTGATGCTCACTTGTTGAGGAAGGGCCCTGGAAGGGGACCTCTCTGCCTGGTGAGTACAAGTTCCTCTAGTGTCCAGGAGACAACCAGACCAGCCCCTCCTCCTCCTAAGTTTTTGCTTTTTCCTTGGGCAAGATACTCAAACTCAGTGAACCTCAATTTCCTCAGAAATAAAATAGGCATAACATATATCTTACAGGGTGGTTGTCGGAATTGAATGAAGATTTATGTAAAGCACCTCCCTAGTACCAGCACATAAAAAAAAAAAAACACTCGGCCGGGCGCGGTGGCTCAAGCCTGTAATCCCAGCACTTTGGGAGGCCGAGACGGGCGGATCACGAGTTCAGGAGATAGAGACCATCCTGGCTAACACGGTGAAACCCCGTCTCTACTAAAATACAAAAAAAATTAGCCGGGTGAGGTGGCGGGCGCCTGTACTCCCAGCTACTCGGGAGGCTGAGGCAGGAGAATGGCGTGAACCCG
>NW_012104465.1:1001310-1019542 GCF_000951045.1 Mandrillus leucophaeus
AAAAAAACCACTCAGCAGTATCAGATATTACTATTATTATAAACTGCAACCATGTTGAAATCAGAAAGTAACTGGATAAAATCTAAATGTCCTACTGTGGGGAACTGTTGGCTGCTTACCTAACAGTCATCCTCTACCCTCATTTATTTCTTGCTGATCGAACCCTGATTTGTTTACTCCTAAGTGTGCATGCCCTTTGTGACTGGCATCCACCTAGCCTCAAGAGGTAAATCTTCACTGGTCTAAACTCATCAGAGTGATCTTATTTCCCTTACCAAAATGGCTGGGTAGCCACAGGCATGGGATGCCATTCTGATCAATACAACATGAGGGAAAGTGTTTACAGGGGATGAGTGGAGGAGGGTTCTGGGGAGGTTTCCCTAGCTTATAAAAGGACATGAGCCATGAACATCTCCTTTGCATGTGACTCCTGGAACTTCTGATGACATTTTGGGACTACAAGGAAAACCAGCCTAAGAGGACAAAGCTGTCCACTGAGTGTGGCAGAGTTGTAAGTTAGGGAAACAACCAAAAAAATACCCGGGTCCCTAACAACATTGTTAAAGCAATGGATTAACTAATTCTGGAACTGTCCCATCTCAGGGTTTCCTGTTATGCTAGATAATTTTCTTATTGTTTTTGGAGATTTTAATTGGGTCTTCTCTTACCTGCAACCCCAAATATCTTAATTGTATATGATTCCTGCATTTTAGGACTGGTTAAGATACAGATAGTACAATACTTCATAGTTATAAAAATTATTATATTAATTTATATTTGTTTGCATGGAAAGATTATAATAAAAACAGGTTTATTTAATCAGGATTTATTGTATGATTCCATTTATAAATATAGATGCAAACCATTATCAATAATCATCTCTGTATGATAAGATTTAGTGTATTTTTGTTTCCTTTTGGTTCATATTTTAGGTTTTGACTATGATCATTTATTACTTCTTTGTTTGTCTTAGGAAGCAAAAAAAAAAAAGGTGGGGAAAGCAGACATGGAAATTTTTGATAAAAAGGGAATCTAAGCTAAATTTAATCTAGAAAAAAGGCTATTAATTTAATATTTGCTTTCTGTGGGGAATCTACATGACTTGGTCAAAAGTAACTTAGTCAATAAGATAACTTGACTGAAAACAAACATTCCCAGTCACTGGCTTTCCAGGAGTTGACTTTACAATTCTTTACACATCTTTAAGTGCCTCTGGCTAGTTCTCAGAGAGCTGTAGTGTTGCCCTCTATTGTTTTTTGTTTTAATTCATTTTCAGCCAAACATGCCTGCTCTCAGATGACTGTAAAAGTAAAGTTGTTGTAACCTAAATGTCAAATAATGGGAAATTAATTGCAGAAACCAAAATATCATTAATTTCTATGCACAGCAATAAAAATACAACTAAACCAATAATGCAGGTATAATTAGTTTATTTTAATAAAATTTTTAAAGAAATACCTCCCATGTCTTAGATCTTTTTCCTTTATAGTTTCTTTTATTTCTCCCCCAACTATGAAAGCAATAGATATTTTAATATAGAATTTTTAAATAAGGAAAAACAGAACACAAACATCCATAATCTCACCCATCCAGAATAATTAATACTGTGATCTATATCCTGCCATATCTTATTATACGCATTTATATACCTTCCCTCCTATGAAACAGGATAATAGTGTAACTATTATCAACAAACTATTATTAGAATTAGTTGTAAAATTACTAGCAGAAAATGAACTAGAAATAAAAGAGCAAAAATATGCCTGCATATAAGTGTATGCAAGTGCTTGTATGCAAGAAAAGAGAAAAAATGGAAAAACTTGAAAGTTGAATAGAAATGCCTCAAAGGCCACAAAACTATTTCTAGGGTGCATCAAAATCAATATTCGAACAAACAGTGAATGGAGAATCAAAGTGCATTTTAATTTTGTCTTACTAACTTGCCTTTGGCCAAATCATACGGAATCTTCTTAGGAGGTAGGCTTCCTAGTCCTATCAATATTTTTACCGTGTCAAAATAAAAGGAATAGGGATAGGATTAGAAATTAAAATACAACATTGAACATAGGAAAAAACTTCTTTCCTGTCAGATGGTGATAAAATATCGTAATTGATTTTAAGCAAAGTTGTTGATTCAAAAATGTGCTGAATCTCTGTCCTTGAGAATTTAAAAAATAGAAGAGAATAAAAGAGATGCTTATTGGCCTAAAGGCAGCAGGCTTGACCAGATGATTATTGAATGTCTCTTCCAATTCTTTGATTGATTTATATCTGAGCAATCTCAAAGAGGAAATTCTCACCTTTAATTGAGCTCCCACATGAATATAGTTGTAGGATGAAAGGGATTTCTGGAGATGTAGAGAGCGCAGTAACTGCTCTGAACCTCCTTGGAGTAGCTGAAAAATATTTAGTTAGAAACAAATTGGCCAGACGTACATTGAACCAAACGTGAACTTAGTGGTAATCTAGCTTTTATTCATTTTCTGGGCTTAATTCACTTATGTCTTCCTTTGTCTAGCTTTGAAGAAGTTTTGTTTGTTGGTTTGTTTATTTTTTTAAACCTTCAAGGTAAATGGGCTTCAATGTCATCAGTTACAGAGAATGTTATGCAGTCATAAAGAAAATTAATCTGAAAATGTCTCATCTCATTTACAATATAACTGGCATCAAAAGTTCTTGCTTTGAATGCTGTCATTTGTAAAACAGGATCCTATGCCCTGTGGTGGTTGCTTGCTTAGCAGCCTCATTACAGACAGGATGTAGTTCTGTCTCAGAATTTAGAGAAAGTCAATATTGCTACGGAAGTAAGAAGCATCAGCAGACAGTCATATGCTGAATCACACTGGAAACAAACAGCTTTTCCTCATCAATCAGTACCTCTCAGGAAAGGAGGACAGCTGGGGAACCATGATCGTAGTGTTGGATAAAGATAAATTTTAATACTTTCACCCAAGTGGGGAGAACACTGGGAAAAAGTTACAGGTTATTGAAATAAACAGAACTCTTTTAAATTTGGTTGAAAAATAGCTTATTTAAAACATGGCAAATTGCCAACAGAACCATAAACACAATATTGATAGTGCTTTTATACAGAGCATGTTTTTGGAAGGTATTATGTTTATATTCTCTAAATTAAACTGTATGCTTTCATTTACTTAAAAAGTCTAATTACCAGATTTTAAAAATGAATATATCAGAATTTATATATACAAATGAGTAGTGTACATCAAAGCAGTTACCTAGAAGAACCTGAACTCGACTGAATCGCATTCAGTTGTATTGTCACCATTCAGTTACTTTCTGTTAGCCTTGATTTATATTACTTTGGGCTTTAAAAATTACAATATATCATACTTGTTCTCTAAGTGTAAAGACTTGCCAACAGGAGGGCTATTTAAAAACTTTTGCTTTAGAATCTAAAGGCACTTTTGAAATACTCAAATTTTTTTCTAAACTTGATGGATTAAAAAGGCAATTCTCCCTAAAAGTTATAAATCTGGATTTTCTTTTAAAAGTAATCATATTGCTTTTAGTCTGTATGAGTGAAACAAACTGAATTTGTATTCTGATCTCTGGAACTCCCAAATATGGAAACAACAGCTTCAATTCAAACTAAAACAAAAATTAATTTAACATTTAGAATGTACCATTTCAAAAGCTTCCACAGTCATTAAAGTGTTATCTACACTGCAAGAAAATATGAGGGATGCTCACCCAAGGCAGTCATCTGGTTGGCTAAGCTCCTGCCAGCTGGGTGGAACAGTCATGCTCATCCAAGCTCTTAAGCACGTAGGGCAGGGGGTGTGGTGCATGCGTGTGTGCATGCGTGCATGCAAGACATGTTGTGGGGCCAATGGAGATGAGGGATGCATAGGACAGGGGAAAGCCCAAGACACAAATACTCATTTCCTGCACAACGGGGCAAATGATCAATTATCTGTATAATGGATTACTAACCTGATAGAAAGAATGAAAGCTTCTTTCTCCTGGCTGTTGCACAATCACTCGAGACTAAGACAAAACAAATAAAAATGGTTAACCTGAAAATGTGCCCCTAAAATAAAACAGTAGCCACTTTCTTAGGGAACTGTCAGGCCTCTGTGCTCAAGCCTACACACGTATACATTCAGATGGCCTGAAGCAACTGAAGAATCACAAAAGAAGTAAAAATGGCCGTTTCCTGCCTTAACTGATGACATTTGGTGCCGTGACTCGGATCGGGGACCTCCCTTGGGAGATCAATCCCCTGTCCTCCTGCTCTTTGCTCTTCAGGTCCTCTTTGCTCTTTGTACCTCAGGTCCTCAGACCAACCAGCCCAAGGAACGTCTCACCAATTTTAAATCAGGTAAGCGGCCTCTTTTTACTCTCTTCTCCAACCTCTCTCACTATCCCTCAACCTCTTTCTCCTTTCAGTCTTGGCGCTATCCTTCAATCTCTCCCTTCTCTTAATTTCAGTTCCTTTCCTTTTCTGGTAGAGACAGAGGAGACACGTTTTATCCATGAACCCAAAACTCCAGCGCCGGTCACGGACTCGGGAAGACAGTCTTCCCTTGGTGTTTAATCACCGTGGGGATGCCTCCCTGATATTATTCACCCACACTCCACTGGTGTCTGATCACTGCGGGGATGCCTGCCTTGATCCTTCACCTTGGTGGCAAGCACCACCTCCCCTGGGTGTCAAGTGCCACCCCCGCCCCCGCCACTGCCCGTGTCTCTATCCTCTCTTTGCTCTGGGCTTGCCTCTTTCACTATGGACAACCTTCCAGCCTCCATTCCTCCTTCTTCTCCCTTAGCCTGTGTTCTCAAGAACTTAAAACCTCTTCAACTCACACCTGACCTAAATCTAAATGCCTCATTTTCTTCTGCAATACCGCTTGACCCCAATACAAACTCTACAGTGGTTCCAAATAGCCAGAAAATGGCACTTTTTAATTTCTCCATCCTACAAGATCTAGTAATTCTTGTCATAAAATGGGCAAATGGTCTAAGATGCCTGACATCCAGGCATTCTTTTACACATCAATCCCTCCCTAGCCTCTGCTCCCAATGCAACTTGTCCCAAATCTTTCTTCTTTCTCTTCTGTCTGTTCCTTCAGTCTCCACCCCAAGCTCAGAGTCCTTTGAATCCTTTTCTATGGACCCATCTGACCTTTCCCCTCCTCCCCAGGCTGCTCCTCACCAGGCCGAGCCAGGTCCCAATTCTTCCTCAGCCTCTGTTCCGCTATCCTATAATCCTTTTATCACCTCTCCCCTCCTCACATCCGGTCCAGCTTACAGTTTCGTTCCATGACTAGCCTTCCCACCTGCCCAACAATTTCCTCTTAAAGAGGTGGCTGGAGCTGAAGGCATAGTCAAGGTTAATGCTCCTTTGTCTTTATCCGTCCTCTCCCAAATCAGTTAAATATCCTAAAGACCCCATGGATTATATACTTATCTAAGAATGAGTCTTCTCTATGGGGTTTCCCCTGCAATTCTTTGATAATTCTTTTTATTGCTTAAAACAGAGGTCCCTAAAACTTTCTGAAGAATGAAACTATTTTGACTTTTTTTTTTTTTTTTTTGAGACGGAGTCTCGCTCTGTCGCCCAGGCTGGAATGCAGTGGCCGGATCTCAGCTCACTGCAAGCTCCGCCTCCCGGGTTTACGCCATTCTCCTGCCTCAGCCTCCCGAGTAGCTGGGACTGGACTACAGGCGCCCGCCACCTTGCCCGGCTAGTTTTTTGTATTTTTTAGTAGAGATGGGGTTTCACCGGGTTAGCCAGGATGGTCTCGATCTGCTGACCTCGTGATCCGCCCGTCTCGGCCTCCCAAAGTGCTGGGATTACAGGCTTGAGCCACCGCGTCCGGCCTATTTTGATTTTTTTAACCTGGAGCCTAAAGATGGAATTTGGTGGTTGGGGGTGGGATAAGGATTAGAAGTGGGGAGAATAGGAAGGAATGCTTAGGGAGGAATATTCTCAACATTCCTTTCCCCAGGGTCTGCTGGCATTTCAAAAAGCAATGCTTTATATCCTGTAATAAAAGTCAGTTGAGCAAGATCAATCCATAGGGACCTCTGCCTTAGATGGTTCCAAAAACACTGCTGTTAGGAGAGGGTTCAAAATATGAGTTCATTCAAAAGGACCCTTTTGATTGAATATGTATTATACATAAAGTGAATTCATGAAACATTTTGGAAAAAAGACTGATAATAATACCTGGCATTTCCTGTCCTTTTTCAACTGACTCTGATAATACATTTATTTCCTTAACAGTCCGACTTCACTATAACAAACAAAAATAAAGATTATACTGCATTATATGGTCATAAAGAATGCTATGGCCTAATTGGGATAGGAAACCCTTAACTGAGAAAACCTATCAGCTTAGATCTGTGTAAATTCAAGGTGGAGACTTAATTTTATAAAGCACAAGCTTAACTGTAAAAATGAACTCTATGTATTCTCTTGCAGTCATGTCCACTGATAATCAAGATTAGTTAAGACACAACCAGCTGGGTGCAGCAGCTCATGCCTGTAATCCCAGCACTTTGGGGGACTGAGGCAGGAGAGCTGCTTGAGCCTAAGAGTTTGAGACCAGCCTGGGCAACACAGGGAGACCCCATCTCTACAAAATAAAAAAAAAAAAATTAGCTGGGTATGGTGGCCCTTGCCTGTGGTCCCAGCTACTCAGGAGGCTGAGGTAGGAGGAACACTTAAGCCCGGGAGGTTGAGGCTGCAGTGAGCCATGTTCACGCTACTGCACTCCAGCCTGGATGACAGAGTGAGACCCTGTCTCAAAAAACACAAAACAAAACCAGACACAACCTCTCTGGTGGTCCCAAGAAGAGAATTCTAATTGGAATCCTCTAGAAATTGGGCCTATTTTAAGTTTTTACTGACCAAATACAGTTTGCTTCATAATTAGGATGTAAGACCACAAATTACATATATGTTACTATAAAGCAATGAATAGAAACTAGAAGAAAATGAAGTATCAAATTAATTAAAATTAAAATGTATAGAAGATGGTGATGTACAAAAAGACTAGAACCGATTAGTCTTAAGATTGATTTTTGGCTAAACCTTACCCAGAAGTTGGCACACACTCATACCTGTGCCCCCACGCATTCACATGCATAGCTATATCTATCTACAAAGTCCACAACTTTTTCCAACTTGACATTGTAAGTCCTTAGAAGAGAAGCCAAAAGAAGAATATCTTATCATAAAAAGCTAATCCAGAAGGGAGAATAGGATTTAAAGCTATTTTGAGTCAATAGAAGAAATTTTATAATTTGTTTAAACATTCAGCACTTAAAACATTACCCTCAGAAATTAAGCACATTTTACCTTTTCCAGTAAGTAGTTATTGATATGCCCACCAATAGGGTCACCCTTGAAGTCAAAGTTGATATCCATGTATTTTCCAAACCTGCTGGAGTTGTCATTACGGTTGGTTTTGGCATTTCCAAAAGCTTCCAAAACACAGTTGGACTTAAGCAACATATTCTTCACTCTTTAACACAGATACACGAAAGTCATTATAAAAACGTATAGAGACTAGAATTTTCTAAAAACTGGATTTTGCTGAAACACATACAAATATTTATACAAAGATGCTGACTCCAGCATTGTTTGCAATATCAAAAAAACCCAAACAACTTAAATGTCCACCAACAGGGATAAAAATAAATTTTTGTTTCCCAATATAATGAAATACTATACAGGTGCTAAAAAGAATGAGGTACATCAATATGTACTCACATGGAAATGTCCAGCATATATTAATGAATATAAAATCAAGTTGTCAAACAACATGCATTGCAGGATCCTTGTGTGTCTATGTGTGTGTACACATGTATGTGTGTGTGTGTGAGTGTGTGTGCATGCACATGTGCCAGCAAATGCTTAAAAATTGGAGGGATTGGCACACCTCACTATGGTTATCTAGACAGGAGACTGACGGAGTGGGCAAAGTAGGATTTCAGGGAACTTTTACGCCTTCAACTTAATTCTGTAATTTTTGTTTTTCCTTTTATAAATGTACATATTTTATCTACATAAAGAAAAATTTTTAAAAGATGTGTTCTGAAAAAGGAAAGAATAGGTGATACAGAAAATGATACAATTTTTAAGGCACTTGCTTATAAAACCTGGAATTGTGATATTTTATTGTACTTAGTTATACATCACAAATTTAATCTTCACTAGTTCAGAAATTGCTCATTATTTTGTTTGAAGCTGTATGGTACTTCTCCTTTGTACCAGTCATTTAATGCATTCTTTATTCGACGAATGCTAACTTTCTATACAGCAGTCCCTCCCAATGGATACATTTTAAACTGCATGCTATATCCTTGTTTTCATTCCACTGATAAAATTCCTCTTATACAGGCATACCTGCAGAAATAACTTTGGCCTCTGAAATGACTTGATGTGGCAGATCTACTGTTACTCCCACTAATACTGGAGAGTTCAACCTTATCGCCTCATAAACGAAAGCATATTTTAAAAACGTGTGTATAGGGAAACTGCTTGTGATAAGATATGTTTGTGAAAGACTAGTAAATTTATATATGCCTTACTCTACTATAGTAGGTGTAAAATTAATTTATTTCTCATCTAGTTGCTCTCCTGAGCTCCTAAGGAAATTAAGAAAACTTACACACATCCCTGTCCTTGTCAAACTAGATTGCAAAGTCAGAGTAACAAGCAGGAATGTGTTACAATTAAGAAAAATGCCTCTCCCGACCCAGCAATGCAGCCCAACATGATGAAAAGAAGAAAGGGCACGCGGGGTAGTGAAGTGTAAGCGCTCTTCTTTTACACCAACCCAGTATCCTTTCTTCCTATTCATAAAACTGAAGATTGTGATGTGTAGATGAGGTGGGACTTTTTACTAAATTAGTACTGAGCTTTGAAGTAACCAATTGGGAAAACAGTTTCTCTCCTCAAAAAGGCTGTGCCACATAATTTGAGTCTTGTTGCTTGATAGCTATCATCCATTCATCCCTTACATATTTGTTAAGCAAATACTATGTGCCAGCTGCTCCCCTAAATGCTGGGCCCCAGACAGTAGAGACCAGCGTTATTACTCATCTTTCCGTGAACAACAGCACAGTATGGCATGAAATCCTTTTAGAAAATGAATCTTGTTCAGAAATTCCACTGTCAGTGGGTTCTGAATGTTGTAATGATGATGATGGAAAGGCATTGGTCTGCCTTCCAGAGTCCCACTTCTCTCAGAACACAGTTTTTTAAAAACGCTGGTATGGTGAAAAGAGCAAGGAACCTGTGAGAGCTTGAACAGTAGAACCTACCAGTGTAAATTATAACAGCTCTGCTGACCACATTTAAGTCAACAGTAACAAACCAGGATGGGAACACTTTCAAATGCTTCAGAGTAATGATTCTTTTGGTCTCATAATTAGGTAAAGCTTACCACAGTAGTATTTTTCTACTAAAAACAAATCTAGAAATAGATACAGTGAAATAAGTAAAAGTACAGAGACAATATGCACTTAAGAGAATCAAAGTAGCTTAATCATCAAAAAATGCTCAACCCATAGGTTTAGACCCCAAAAATGCTCAACCTGTAGAGTTTAGGCCTAGCCAAGTCTATAGAGAAAACGGAGTGCTGAGAAGAATTCCTCCCCATTATTAGAGTGCCCTTACCTTTCAACCTCTGCTCTCTGACTGGGGTTGGTGATGGCCGCAATATACTGCATAATGTACTTACTGGCTTCCGTTTTACCAGCTCCACTTTCCCCTGGGGGGAAAAATTGTTCAGGGCTTAACATAATAATTTAAACCAAGAGTAAGCTAATTTTTAATAGAATAATTTAAAAATCTGATACTGGTGATGCATTTAAAATCCCTCATGTTGCACTGTTTCATTTTTTTGCTTTTTTGAGTTATTTCATCCTGCCTTGACATGGTTAGTGGTTCTAACAGAAGTGAATATGAGGAAGAAAATAAAACTATTACAAAACTAAAATAATGAGTAGACTACAAACAAAAATTTACTTACGAAAACAGTACCAATGTGGTAAACTAAGACTAAAGTTTTAGTACTTGGCAGGGACTCATAGTCTAGCAGAAAAGAAATAAGGTAGTGAGTCAAACAGTGGTTACAACTAAATTCATATAACCTTATTTTCTGCAAGAGAATTTCTTTTAATCTTAAAGGGGACAAAATAATTCGTTTAAAAAATTAGAGCAATTTTAGTGAAAAAACAAAACAGCAAGCTCCAGACACAAGGTATCATAGAAAAAGCATGACAATTGGGATAATGTCTGGGGGATGGGGAAAAAGGAACCAATTTCAAAGTATCTATCAAAAATGTTAAATGCTTACACCTTCTGACTCAAAAATTCCACTGGTAGAAATTTCTCCTAAGGAAATACTAAAAAATACTAACATAACCAAATAATAATAATGTTCAAAGGTTTTAAAATATTTCTATAGACTGTACTGTAAGTCATGGTTAAAATCTGGAAATTATATATCCATCAGTAGATAACTGGATAAACTGTGATTCAATTATTTAACGGGAACACTACACAATTATTAAAAAGAACGCACTAGCTCTATAGAAAACACCAATGAAAAGATATTTACTATATATTATTAAATGGAAAAATGAGTTATATAACAGATATAATATAATTCTCTCTATATAATTATACATTTATAATATAATAACATGCAATTATGACTATATGTGTTTGCATATACAGAGAAAATGTATAAGGATAAACACTAAACTGTTAACAGCTGTTACTGCTGGAATTTTGGGAAGAATAAGGCACTCAAGGTGAAGAAATGTTTTGCTTTTACACCACACACTCATATAACTGTGTTTATTCTCCCCTTTAAAACCCAGCAATATTGTTTTCGTGATGTGTTTTAAACAAAACATAGTCCTAGGATATAATTTTCTAACTCCAACACTAAGTTACTTAACTCCTCTGACCTTTAATATTCTTGTCTATCAAGTAGAAGAGTAAGTGTTCTACATACCAGAGAGTTGGAATAATGATTATAAAAGTGTTTCTAAAAGCATAAAACCACCAGTGCAAATGTGAGGTATTATTAGCACCTGAAGAAATTTCCACAATTTGGGAGAGGCCATCCTGGGTCAGTGGACAGATATTTTTCTTGTCCCCATTTCACTACACGAGGGTCCTTGAAGGGCTCTCCTTAACGTAGGTAGTTTGGCTCCAGTTCTCGAACATGCGAGGTCTGCAGCCTATCTCGCGCCTATCTCCCTCCTTGCTGGGCTTCAACGCTCAGCCCCTTAGCTCTGAAAGCTTATTTCTGGCCCGTATGCCTCTGTAGGTCCCTCAACACTAGCTCCCAAGCACCAGTCTGATTTTGAGTTCATTCTTCCTTTTCGTACCTCAATATTTCATTTTCTTGGTTTCATTTTGTTATTTAAAATAATTTTGTTACATTTTATCCAGTACTTTTATGTGTGTGAGATGGAAACATTTTCCATGTCAGCTCAATCTAACAAATTGGCCAGAAGCCATCCAAGTGTAATATGTATTCGTAAATGAACCAAGATTAGAGGATTATCAGAAATGATATAAATAATTCGGTATTTAATGTCCATCACTTTTCTCTCTCCTATAGAATTGCTCAGGCTTCTACCTTTAAAAAAAGATTTAATCAATTGATTGGATTCTTGAGTATCATATAAATGAAACACATTTTGACTCTGGAAATACAGGGGACCCCCTCCAATTACCTGATATCACAATACAAGTGTCTTTTGATCGCCTCTTCATAGCCTTGTAAGCAGCATCTGCAATAGCAAAAAGGTGAGGCGGTCTCTCATACAGCTCACGGCCTTTATACTGCTCAATTGTGTCTCTTCCATAGATGTTCAACAACTTGTAAGGGTTCACAGAAACGACGACTTCTCCAATGAACGTATAGATGCGCCCTTTTTCAAATCTGTACAGAAGCAAAAGAAAAGGAAGACGTAGCTGTGGTTACAGAGAAATGCTGTATCTGTCCTATGGGTCTCTTATTTCCAAGCAAGTTCAAATAACCTAGGAATAATTTCTGAACTGACATTTCACTGGCTCTGAGTTAACTTGTAGAGAGAACGTTTGAGGCTGTGCCCCTTCAGATGCCATTGGTAGAAAAGACCAGTAGGGGTTAAAAGCCAGGCGAGAAGGAAGAATTTAACTTGTTGGAGGCTGGGGATTTCCTGTTTCCAAAATACAAAAGGGTAAGAAGATGAAAGAGCTAAAAAGAGTTGGAGACAATCTCAGAGCTCTAGGAGGAAAAGAAATAGAAGTTAAAGCAGATCCTGAAATCCACTTAGTCAGATTTTCAATTATAAAGAGGACTGTCATATACATTTATTTATTTTTTCTCCCTCTTGAACCTCACTAAAATGTTGGTAAATGAATATAAACAGTAAAATCCATAACAGAGAGAATGGCGGAGGAGATACTTCTGCTATAAATCAAATTTGTTTTTTTATGACTGCCTAAAGTTCCATGGTGTAGATATATCATTATATATTCAACAATTCCTGTTCCATCCTACTTCTATAAACAATACTGCAGAAAACACTCTTGATACATAATCTTACAGATTGGTGCTTTTACTTCTGTGGTATAGATTCTCAGGAATGGAACAGCTGGTTGAAAGGCACATGTATTTTTATAGTATACATAATACGATTCTACCTTTTCCCCATAAAATAGGGTTAAAAATCTAATCACATATGTATTTGTATCTGTACATAGATATATTTTATAAATGAGTACATAAGCATGAAAAAATATGGAAGAATACATGTTATATTTTATGCATCATTTTATACACACAGGTGATGTGGAAGGAGAGAAATAAAGAGAAAGGCCACATGGGCAGGTGAGAAGAGGCCACAGGACAAAAAAAAAGGAATACAAAGCTTGAGTAGGTATGATATGACTGCAATTGTGCAACTTTATGTGTCTATTTAACAAAATTTTTAAATATAAAATTTAGAAAACCCATATATATCCACTGTTTTTACACAGTAATCCACACGTAGAAACAAATGTGACCCAGAGCTTCAATGTTTCCACACAACAAGCGGTTGCCACCAACACGCTCTACCAGCTGAGAGATACTGGTAGACATCTCTCTCACATCCAAGAACCGAGCGAAGGGCGTGCCCTGGCAAGCAAAACGCTGGTTCACAGACAGCATGTCTCTAAGCACGCTTGCTTCATGGCCGGTGGAGCAGGAGAAATAACTAAGCACTTGGGACCAAAGAGCAAGAACCTTTAATTTCCTTTAAGCTGGAATGAAGGCTGTTGGCTATAATTAGTAATGGAAACAAACAGATGTTGATAATTTCAACAATAAATTGAAGCCAAGATTTTTATCAAGTATTTAGAGTATTTTAAGAGTTATTAACTACTTCAAGGTTTTTGGTGCATTTTTCTACTATGGGTTTTCTATGTATCCTCTCAATTGTTAGGGAGTTTACATGGTAGCTAAAAGCATTGATTTTGAGTCCTTTACATCTGGGTTTGAATGCTCACATTGCAAACTCAATAGCAGTGATACCTTGTGAAAGCTACTTAACCTCCATGTGTTTCAGCTTCTTCATCTGTAAAATGGTCACAATTATACCCCTCTATCTACTGGCATTGAATAAGTACTTTTTTAAAAAGATCACTAATTGTATGCTTCTGATTATGTTATGCATAAGGGAGATTTTTTAATAATGTTTTTGTTTTATAAACATTGCTACTGAAATCACAACAATCCTTACACATGAGGAATGAGTGAATTCAATTATCATAATCCAATTCCCTGGTCAGATGCAGTGGCTCTTGCCTGTAATCCCAGCACTCTGGGAGGCCAAGGCAGGTGGATTACTTGAGGCCAGGAGTTTGAGATCAGCCTGGGCAACACGGTGAAACTCCATCTCTACCAAAAATACAAAATTAGCTGGGCATGGTGGTGCATGTTTATAATCCCAGCTACTTGGGAGGCTGAGGCAGGAGGACTGGTTGAACCTGGGAGGTGGAGGTTGCAGTGAGGCAAGATCGCACCACTGCACTGTAGCCTGGGCAGCAGAGTAAGACTCTGTCTTAAAAAAAAAAAATCCAATTCCCTGACTCAGCTATCAGTCAACTACACGTCACAAGCAAAATGTCTATATAACAACTGTTCAAAGACTCGCAAAAATAAGAAGAAGCTAAGATTCACTATGCAAGTTTTCCTGGCTCAACCTGCAAATTTGCAGTACATGCTCAAGTATCTCCAATGAAAAGAATCAAAAGGGGATGATTCTTTAGTTTTGAAGAAGCACCATCCAAACAGAAAAAAGAAATGAAGAAAAGCAGAAGGATGTCTCATGAGCCTGGAACTGTGCAACTAAGAGACACAGCAAATAATGTATGAGATTAGAATATTGTAAGATTCTACGTTTGTCCAATGATGTACCTTCTTTCTCACTGGATACTTTTTAAAGCCACTAATAGACCATTATGCTCTAAAATAATATTTTATTACAAATAAAATATATTCTATTAACCTACAGGCACCATGTACGAAATAATTAAAGGGCTGGGCATAGTGGCACATGCCTGCAGATCCAGCTATTTGGGATGCTGAGGCAAAAGGATCACTTGAGCCCAGGAGTTTGGGTCCGGCCTGGACAACACAGCAAGATCTCATGTCTTAAGAAAATAATTGAATGCATAACTGTTAATTCAAAGATAGTGGCAAATATTAACAGATATGACATTAAATACAATGCTTCAGCAATTCACAAAACGTTAGAAGCTCATTTTACTTGAAATTCTAAGTTTGGTTATCAAATACAAAACTTTCAATTTGGTTGGGTCTTAAAATCACCACTAGATGGCGCCAGTACACACCTTAACAGCAACTCAAATTTCAGTTTGCATTGGAAAGCCCGTAGGGTATGAAGGAAGCACTAAGGCAACACAGTCGCCTACTCTGTTTGCCTCCAGGAAGAACTACAGTAATTATCCTAGATGACAAATAGGATGTTATCATCTTTTACAAGATACCAAGGAAGGTGTTCCTATGACCTCTGTGTGCAAACCTTTTATGACAAACTTTTATAATTATTCTTCAAATGTATTCAGTATCTATTTTGTGCTGGGTCAAACCCTGGGAATTAAAAAAGGAGAACAGGAAAGCAGTGTACATAAATAACAACAATATAGTATGATAGGTAGGGTAATAAAAGCAGGTACTGTGGTGACAAAGATTATCCCAATAAACCACTTTTAATGAGGAACACTAAGAATAACACCCAAACTCCACAGCAGAGCATACAGGGTCTAGCCTCCAGGTTTCTCTTGACTTCTGTCTACCAACAACACTTTCATCCACCAAAACCTCCCCTACCACTTCTCTCTGTCTCTGTTACTCTCGTTCTCATTAACGAGCATTTACAGTTCCCAAGAGCACCATGCCTTCATGGTTTTGCCCATGGAGTTCATTCTGCCTCACATACCTTTTCCTGGTTCCTTCTTCCCCATGTGCTTGCCAGATTCCCTCTCCTTCAAAAGCCTAAGCACCAGTTCCTCTATGAAGTCACTCTTAATACTCCACCTCCAACATCAGTTTTATGGTCTTTGCTCTGTTAACTTTTTTTTTTTCTTTTTAGAACTTCCTAAATAGTTAACATAGCTTAATAGCAATTGATTTTTTAAACTAATAAGTTTAAAAATATTTATTAAAAGGGACATATATTTTCACTGGCTTCTAAGTGAAACAAAGCGGTTCTAAAAAGTTTTGAATTAGTGAGTAGTAATGAAGAAAATATAAAGGTATAATAATGCCTTTGGCAAACAATAGTTCACTGTACAAGAATTCTGAAACTTTTTTTAAAGTAGCCTTGTAAATTTGCACATGTTACTTACATACAGGACCATCTATAGTAGGAAATCAAGATGCGATCAGCTCCTTCAGATCAGTCACCGGCAGACTACATGCACAACCCCACAGAAAAATAAGACACTGCGGGGAGGAGTGGGGTATGGAGAACAGGAATGTGGCTGGCCCAGTCAGAGTAGAAGACTGTGATAAGGAATGCTGGGGAACAGTTGGAAAGGTACATGGGGGTCAGATTTGATATGATATGGAAGCCAGGCTTAGGGAGTTTACATTTGATGTGAGTGGAAACAAGGAATCAGTGAAGACTTTTCTAGTTCAAGACATCAATCAGGTGCTCAGTGAGGGGAATGGTAGAAGAAACGAGGAAAGAGAAATCAGAGTTGTTTCATGGGGAAACTGGACAGAATCTTAAAACTTACTGAACAAAAGGGACAAAAATATATTTAACTTTGAGTGAGGCAGAAGAGAAAAAGGAATGTATTTCAGATAACTATATCTCAAATGTACTCCTGAAGCTTCTAAGTTAGATTCACCCACCAACAGAATTCAGTGTTATCCTTGGTTGACTTCTTGAAATATATGGAACCAATTATAATCAGGAAGAAAATTCTCTGTGAATGGTCCACTAGGTACGGTATTAATAAAATCTTATTCATAAGTATTATTCATTTACTTCAGGAGGAACATACATACACTTTCTGAACAGGTGTTGCTTAATCACACTGATTTGGCCTGTCTTCCTTCCTTTTTTGAATTTAAATGGAATCTTAAGTTACCATGAACATTCCCATTTCTCAGGAGAGGTGTCCATCTACCCATGCCATTTTTTTTTTTTTTTTTGTCTTTCATTATCTCCTCAGACAACTGCAATTTTGGTTCCACTCCAGCACTTCAATAAATCTTGACCAAATTGCCCAAATTGCTAAACTCACTCATTGGTTTTCTGTGGTCATCTTACTTAATTTCTCACTATTCGACACTGACTCCCATTTCCTCAATGTACTCTTCTATTGGCTTCTTTGAGCCACGTTCTCTTCATTTTCCTTCTACTTCTCTGGTTTTCCTTCTCAGTCTCCTTTCCTGGCTCCTCTTTTTCCGTGATCTCTAAATATTCCAGTTCTCTAGGGTTGAGTCTAGTATCACTTCAAATACCATTCAAGGGTCTTCCATTGAAGGAGGATAAAGTAATGACATCTTGGCCCCCCTTCTACCCTCTGAAAATCAACAAGAATAACAAAAACAGAAAAAGACATCACCTACAATGAAACAAAAAACTAGCTACAACTCTGAACCACAATCTATGAAGAAAGCTTGTGAAAAGCTATGAAAACTAGACCTAGTTGAGGCAGGTTGCTAAGAGTGAATGTATGCCTCTCCAGATCTCCGGCACTGGAGTTCTCCAGAAGTAGGCTGCAGTTCCTGAGTAGCCAAACTGAAAGTCTTTTGCTAAGAATGTCAGGGTCTCAGTATGCAGGTGGCTTTGGAACAAAATAAGTCCCATTTGACACTTCTAAGTATATGTAAGGTAAGGTTAAATAGAGAAATAACTAGAAATTCCTTTTTTTAAAAAAACAGGCTGTCAGAGTGGTGAGGCAAAAGAGAAAAAGTGCAGTGGCTCTGCAGCAGATGATCTTGATAAATGAAAAGAGGTAATGCTAAATCACCTCCCAGAAGTCTCAGGCATACAGAGAGAACTTGCTTTCCAGTCAGGCAAGCTTCTTGCCATTTCAGCGCAGAGAGCTGGTGAGACAGGGAGTGAACAGTAGACCACCAAACTCAGTGCATTTTGTTTCTCAACCCAGAATGAACCATATCCACTCAAAGATGACAATCATTAGGCTGGGCGCGGTGGCTAACGCCTGTAATCCTAGCATTTTGGGAGGCTGAGGTGAGTGGATCACCTGAGGTCAGGAGTTTGAGACCAGCCTGGCCAACGTGGCAAAACGTCGTCTCTACTAAAAATACAAAAATTAGCCGGGCGTGGTGGCACAGGCCTGTAGTCCCAACTACTTGGGAGGCTGAGGCAGGAGAATCTCTTGAACCCAGGGGGCGGAGGTTGCAGTGAACTGAGATCACGTCACTTCACTTCAGCCTAGGCGAAAGAGCAAAGCTCCGTCAAAAAAAAAAAAAAAAAAAAAAATTGACGGTCATTAGAGGTGAACCAGAATGGGGCACATGATAAGATGTTAGAAGAAAAGAAAAAAGTAGGTAATGAGTAAAACATCTGACAGGCAAAAGGCAGACCAAGCATACCCTCCTCCCAAAAAAGACATCACAAAGTAGAAAAATTATGAAAGAACATTCTGTATGAAAGCAAAGAATACAAAGAAAATGTAGCGCTCTAAAATAAGATATCAAAG
>NW_012104465.1:1020357-1021557 GCF_000951045.1 Mandrillus leucophaeus
ATTCCTCGCCCACCTCACTCCCTTTCCCCCCAAGTTCCCAAAGTCCATTATATCATTCTTGTGCCTTTGCATCCTCATAGCTTAGCTCCCACTTACAAATGAGAACATATGATATCTGGCTTTCCATTCCTGAGCTACTTCACTTAGAATAATGGCCTCTAGCTCCATTCAAGTTGTTACAAAAGACATTATTTTGTTCCTTTTTATGGCTGAGTAGTATTCCATGGTGTATATGTACCACATTTTCTTCATCCACTTGTTGGTTCATGGGTATTTAGGTTGGTTTCATATTTTTGCAATTGCAAATGGTACTGCTATAAACATGTGTGTGCATGTGTCTGTTTCACTTAATGACCTCTTTTCCTTTGGGTAAATACCCAGTAGTGGGATTACTGAATCAAATGGTAGTTCTCCATCCTGTTTTCCACAGTGGTTGTACTGGTGAGTTTACATTCTCACTAGCACTGTAAAGTGTTCCCTTTTTCACTGCATCCATGCCAGTATCTACTATTTTTTGATTTTTTACTCTGCTGATTACTTCTTTTGCGGTGCAGAAGCTTTTTAGTTTAAGTAGGTGCCATCTATTTGTTTTTGTTGTATTTGCTTGTGGAGTCTTAGTCATGAATTCTTTCCCAAGCCAATGTCTAGAAGAGTTTTTCTATGTTATCTTCTACAATTTTTATGCTTTCAGGTCTTAGATTTAAGTATTTGACCCATCCTGAGTTGATTTTTGTATAAGGACCCAGTTTCATTCTCCCACATGTGACTTTCCAGTTTTCCCAGCACCATCTACTGAATAAGGTGTCCTTTCCCCAGTTGCTGAAGATCAGTTGGCTGTATTTGGCTTTATTTCTGGGTTCTCTGTTCTGTTCCACCGGTCTACATGCCTATTTTTATACCAGTACCATGCTGTTTTGGTAACTATAGCCTTGTAGTATAACCTTGAAGTCAGGTAATGTGATGCTTTCAGATTTGTTCTTTTTGCTTAGTCTTGCTTTCGTGATGCAGGCTCTTTTTTGGTTTCATATGAATTTTAGGATTGTTTTTCCCAGTTCTGTGAAGAATGATAATGGTATTTTGATAGGAATTGCATTAAATCTATAGATTGCTTTGGGTAGTATGGTCATTTTCACAATACTGATTCTATCCATTCATGAGCATGGGATATGTTTCCGTTTGCGCCATCTAATATTCCTTTCC
>NW_012104465.1:1023557-1025263 GCF_000951045.1 Mandrillus leucophaeus
AACAGGGAAAGTACAAAATGATCCTGGACTATCTTGTTGAGCCAGACAGTAGGAAAGGCACATGTCAAAAGGACACAGGAGCTAGCATGAATGGACTTTCACTGCACCCATCTGGGACCACATGAGCACTAAAATCATGTCAGCAACGAGCGGGGCATGGTGGCTCACACCAGTAATCCCAGCACTTTGGGAGGCTGAGGCGGATCACCTGAGGTCAGGAGTTTGAGACCAGCCTGGCCGACATGGTGAAACCTCATCTCTACCCAAAATACAAAAATTAGCTGGGCATGGTGGCACGTCCCTGTAATCTCAGCTACCTGGGAGGCTGAGGAAGGAGAATCGCTTGAACCGAGGAGGCAGAGGTTGCGGTGAGCCAATATCACACCATTGCATTCTAGCCTGGGCAAAAAAAAAAAAAGGATATTATTGGAACAACTGATAAAATCTGAACATCAGCTATGAATTAGAAACCAGAATTGTGTAAAAAAATTACACTTTCTGATTTTGATCACTGTATTGTGGTTTTGTAAGACAAGGTCCTTGTTCTTAAGAAACACACTCTGAATTATTATTGTTATTTTTTTTACTGTCAGATGAAAGAAAGAGAGCACATTTATTCAGAAGAAACAACTGTTTGCTGGCATTGAGTTCTAAACAAAAGTTATCAGTGGAGTTACAGGGACATGGAATGGAGTAAGATATTAAATCATCTCTTCAGCAGTGACTAACAATGGATGTGGGAATGTCCTTCATATCAAGACTTTTCAGTTGAATATTAAGCGAGATGCAGTGCCTGCCCCAGAACAAACATCTCATAGAGAACTCCTAGATTCTTTGATCCTCTGTAGTTATTGGATAAACTCTTTCCCTCTCTTTCTCAGCCAAAGGTGTTTTTGTTGTTGTTGTTGTTTTTATTATACTTTTTAAGTTCTAGGGTACATGTGCACAACGTGCAGATTTGTTACATATGTATACATGTGCCATGTTGGTGTGCTGCACCCATTAACTTGTCATTTACATTAGGTATATCTCCTAATGCTGTCCCTCCCCCATCCCCCCACCCCACGACAGGCCCCGGAAACACACCCTGACTTATTTAATGATAGGGGCCTGATGTCTCCAATTTATTCTCCAATGGTTACAAAAAAGAACTACATACATATATAAAAATATACAAAGAGAAATTAAGAAGCAAATAGAGCAAAAATGTAAACAACTGGTAAAGAACAAAAGGGGGTTTCTTGTAGTATCATCTACCTTTTCTGTAAATTCGAAATTATATAAAAATTAGAAGTTGATAATAAAAATCCAATTTCTAATCCTCTTTATATAGTAAATTAATTAATTTAGAATAGGCAAGATAAGACTCTTAGTAAAAGACTCAAAGGATGTAAATGAATACACAGTAAAAAGTGTTTCTCTCTCATCTTTCTCATAGCTTCCCTCCTCAGAGGCAACCACTGCTGCTGTTTTTCTGTAAATTTGTTTAGAAACAGTTTAGTAGTTGTTGTTTTTGCATGAATGGCATTTTTTTTTTCTCTAATTAAAATGTTTATCTTGGCAAAAGTCTCATGCAAGTAGACAGAGAAAAGCTGAGTTTTTTAAGGCTGCATAGTATTCCATTTCATGGGTGATTATACAATAATATATTTAATCAGTCCCTATTGAACATTTAGTTTTGTTACTATGAACAATGCAAGCATAAA
>NW_012104465.1:1025943-1038009 GCF_000951045.1 Mandrillus leucophaeus
CTTAGGCTGCAGTGCGGGGGTATGACCATAGCTCCCTGTAACTTCAAACTCCTGGGCTCAAGTGGTTCTCCTGCCTCAGCCTCCCCAATAGCTGGGACTACAGGTGTACACCACCATGCCTGGCTAATTTTTTGATTTTTCTGTAGACACAGGTTCTCTCTATGCTGTCCAGGCTGGTCTGGAGCTCCTGGCCACAAATGATCCTCCTACCTTGGCCTCCAATTATGAGCTTTAGAGTCATACAGCACTGGAGCCCTGGGTTTGAACCCTGGCTCTGCTAGTTACTGATTGTGTGCATTTATAAACATCTGAGTAACTAGTAAGTGTCCATGTGCCAGGTACTATGTCAAGAGCACTCAAGCTGTCTTAAAATGATTTGGAAAAGGATGCTTTGTTTTGACCTTTTGTTAACACACTGAAGCCTAGAATTGACAGCTTGGAAGAGGGCACTTAAGAAGCACCACCACAGCCCACCAGTGCAGCGCTCAAGCTCTTGACATAGTACCTGGCACATGGACACTTACTAGTTACTAGAAGAATAAGACATAGTATTATTGTACTCAAAGGCTTATATAAACAGACAATGCCATGCAGTAAGCACAGTGATAGAGGGTTTAAAAACTAGGCTTTTTTTTTTTTTTTTTTTTAACTTATTCCCTTCTTGTTCTCATTTCCCTCTCTCTCTCTCTCTCTCTGTTCCAGAAAAGGTTTAAGGCAATAACAAAGATAGAAAGAATGTCATGGAAGCTTACAGAAGGATACCTAACCCAGTTTTAGGAGTGGGAGGCTTCAAAGAAGACTTCCTAAAAATTGTATTGCTTGACATTTGAATTATTTATATGATTACATAATCTCCACATAGACAGTTCTAACCACTGCTTGGTTTACACTGTCTTAAAATGATTTGGAAAAGGATGCTTTGTTTTGACCTTTTCTTAACACACTGAAGCCTAGAATTGCCAGCTTGGAAGAGGGCAGCCCACCAGTGCAGCATATGGGCATTTCCAGGCCCATCAATAGCAGAGGAAGGGGTGTACTGATGAAGAAAGTGGGCTCTGGGATCTGGCTGCAGTTTAGCACTGACTAGCTCTATGATCATGTGGAAGCTGTTCAACCTCCCTGTGCCTCATTTTCTTCAACTGATATAGTACCTGTCCCTCAGCGGATTGTTACAAGAAGTGAGATACTCTGCATAAAGTGCTCAGCACACTAATTAGTACATGGTAACAGCACAGTAATACCAAGTCCTATTTTTATTATGAGCAATAGCAGAAGTCATAAGAACGGCAGGAAATATCTTTCCTCCACTTGAGTCCCATTGTCTAGCATGCGGCATCTGTGCTATGTTTCTGTTTAACATCACAGTGAAGGTTACTTCTAGCACAGCGAATGGTGATCCAGCTTGGCATCATGTTTAGAAAGCATTCTTCTAGCAGTTCGTGGGGACCCCTAAGGCCAAAAGCCTTCAGTAAAAATGCTTAGGCTTACCACAGGACATAAGAACTAGTTAGGGCCACTGGTGGTGGATTAAATGACTGACTTTGTGACTTCATCTTTTGGTTTTCTTCTTCTGGTGCAATATTTCTTCATTTGGGCTGCACAAATGATAGTTAACCAGAAGATGTAGTCAGGAGATGCCTAGCTGAATTATTTAACCCTTTCTCTGCAATGGAAAAAAACTGTTTTTGATATATACATTTTTAGGTAATGCTTGCTTTTTCAAAACACAATTCTTTTATTTATTAGGGCATGCCTAATTTTAAATGTTACTGATGTATTTAATTGTATTTGTATCCATTTGTTTATTCAATCAATCATTAGTTATTAGCACTCATGTTTCCAAGCATTGTGCTGGGAGCCACAGGCAGAAGAATAAACAGCACACTCATCTCCACCCTAAGGCAGGCAATGATAAGGACAGACACTAAATGGAGGTCCAGGGAGAGCCAACAGAATGTGCACTGTACTGGTGGAGGGAAGCAACAAGTGTTTGAGGAATCCAGAGCAGGGCATGTGACTACACCACAGCAGAGAGAGCATAGGGAGGGAGGTGTGAGAGGAGGGCCAGAGCGCACAAGGCCTTAGGGCTTGTGGACTTTATCCAAGGGTGGAGCTTTAGGTATTGATCACATTTGCTTTTTTGAAAGCTTCCCTTTGGCTGCAGGGTGTAAGGAATTGAGTGCCTGCTAATGGACCAGTTAGGAGGCTACTACGCTGGTCCCAGAAAGGAATGACGAGGTCTCTGGTTGGGATGGAGCCGGGGAGAGACAGAGAAGTAGATACGCTTTAAGAGTAGAGATAGAATCTATTGGAGAAGATAACTTACTGGGTATGAGAGGCAAGAAAGAAGGAAGTGTCAGGGTAAGTATCTCACATGAGCTACTGAGCAGACCACGATGCTCCATTAATGAGGATGGGGACAGGAGGAAACTGTGATTCAGACAGGCTATGCAATCTGTTTGAGACACCTGAGAGAGATCCAAGTGAAGATATTTCTCATGCTTCTTTCTCTCATGGTCGAATTAAACCTGATCCCCTGAACACAAAGTGAACAACACCGAGGATGGCAAACACAGAGCATCAGCAACGGAAAGGGCAAGCAGATATCCCCACCATCATGGCCGGCAAACACAGCAAGGAGAACGCATACTTCACTGCCCCATTTAAAAGTGGAAAAAGATTTTAAAGAGATAGGAGATATCTGGGTTCTATTGAAATTTTTTTTTTTTTTTTTTTTTAACTAACTGAATTCATCATATCAAGTTCCTCAGTGATTCAACCTTCCCGGTATAAGAAAATAGAAACAAACACAATACCTTCCTCCCATAAAAGGTTAACTACTAAGGTCCCATGCAATTCAGTTTTTTAAAAAAATACCATAAAGAAGCTATACAACGTCAACACATTAATAAATCACAATAGCATTATTTAACTATGAAGTGCTTGTAAGAGTCTCCCCAGGGCCTGAAAGCTTAAGGAGATGAATAACTCCTCCCTTCTCAGGCCCAGTCCCAAGGTGCAACTTGGGCCAGCAGCTTGGGCCAGCAGCTTGGGCCAGCAGCTTGAGCCAGCAAGACAGCAGAAGCAGGAAGAGAGCCTGCGGAAGACATCTACTCCTGAAGATTTAGAAAGAGGCCACCTGGGTACAACGTAGCAGTTACGTCAGACTACAACACTTCCTGTTTACAGGAGACTATAAAACCTTTGCCCCGTCCTCACTTGGTGCTGACGCCATTTTAGGCCTCAGCCCGCCTGCACCCAGGCGCTCATTAAAACAGCATGTTGCTTCATACCATCTCATGTTGTCTGTTAGCGCGCTCTCGCGGTTCAAACTGATACAAGAACCTTAACAGTGCTCAGTATCCAATAATGACAGAATGGCACAAAGATTTAAACCAAAACATAAGAATGAAAATAACCTATTAATAATGACACTGATTTTCTCTTTCAACCAACAATAAACATAATTTTTCCAACATGGGGCTCAATATTTATATATTTATTCCTTTTCATCCATTCCATTTAGAAATGATTTTCCATTATGGTAACATTTGGCTACTTGGCATGCCTAGCGAAGTAGTTAGCTGCATTTTACCTTAACTGGGGAGTTAGCTTGTTTATAAATCAACACTGCTCAGGAAAATGAAGGCTACCTGGACCTGATGCAGAAAACTCTTTAGTAGGAATTCACAATTATATGAATTAATAACAATTATGCATTTTAAATAATACTAAAAACCATCTGAATTACAGTATTAAACACACTTTTTTTTTTTTTTTGAGACAGGGTCTCACGGTGTTGTCTGGGCTTTAGAGCAGTGGCATGATTGCGGCCCACTACCTCTGCCTCATGAGCTCAAGTGATCCTCCCACCTCAGTTTCCTGAGTAGCTGGGACTACAGGCATGGGCCACCACATTCAGCTAATTTTTGTATTTCTTGTAGAGATGGGGTTTTTGCCATGTTGCCCAAGCTGTTCTCGAACTCCTAAGCTCAAGCAATCCGCTGACCTCAGCCTTCCAAAGTGTTGGGATTACAGGTGTGAGCCACCATGCCCAGCCAAACATACTTTTAAAAACCAAATCCCACAGATGGCTGAGGACTTTAACTAAATAGAATAAACTTAAGATTTTCATCCCTTCCCACCGTCAAATTTATACTGGTAGGAAGCCTCTCTACCTTACACGGTACTGAGGTGTAAAGGGGTCTCTGGATGACAGAAACCTAAACAGTTATCCTGTCACTTTTAAATAACTATGCCTAATTCAGAAAATGACGGAAAACCTAGTCAGTACACTGCATCTTTTTTTTTTTTTTTTTTTTTGAGACAGAGTCTTGCTCTGTCACCACGCTGGAGTGTAGTGGCACGATCTCAGCTCACTGCAACCTCTGCCTCCTGGGTTCAAGCGATTCCCCTGCCTCAGCCTCCCAAGTTACAGGTGCCTGCCACCACACCCGGCTAATTTTTTGTATTTTAGTAGAGACGGGGTTTCACCATGTTGGCCAAGATGGTCTTGATCTCCTGACCTCGTGATCTGCCCACCTCGGCCTCCCAAAGTACTCAGATTACAGGCATGAGCCACCGCGCCTGGCCCACTGCATCACTTTCTTAAAAATGTAGTTCCTTATCCCACTTTTCACAACATGTGAAGACTCTGATGTACTTAAGGAAAGGTTTTTCCAGGTGTTAGTAAAAATCCTCAGGTACCTAGACAGGCAGCTTTTGGGCATAGGCTGGATAGCACAGTAGTCCCCCTTATCCAAAGTTTCGCTTTTCGTGGTTTCAGTTATCTTTGGTCAACCATGGTCCAAAAACATAAAAATATTTCGAGAGAAAGATCACATTCATATAACTTTTGCTACAGTTTATTAATTGTTCTATTATTATTGCTGTTAATCTCTTACTGCGCCAAAATTATAAATTAAATGTCATCACATCTATGTACATATAGGAAAAAAAGTATATATAGTGTTCAGTATAGGTGGTCTCAGGCATCCACTAGACATCTTGGAGCAGATCCCTCAAAGATGAGGAGCTACTGTAGTCGTAACAAGAGACACTGAAGACTCACAGGTGGTTAAAGTCAAGTCCATGGATTACTTTCATTTCAGTTTGCTGTCACAAAACTTTTTTAAGTTCAATAAACAGATTCACGCTAACCTAATATTTATTATGCATCAACTCTGTGCCTAGAATTATTTTAGATCTTTTCCATGTATGTTGCTAACTATACGTTTACTAAATATTAATAGAAAATCTTCTAAACAGATAAGAAAGAAATACATTTATGCCAATCATTTAACCATCATCTCGACTTGGAGAAATACGAATTACAAAGCAAAGCTTTCACTGACCTGGGAAGGAGATCGACTTCTACTACAGAATGGATTGCATGAGTAGAAAAACTGGAAAGCTTCCCAGACGCTCCTAAAGTTATTGTTTGGCTACTGTTTCTGTTGGAGTGAATTAATAGCCAACACGGAACTGAGCAAAGTATTTTAAAATCAGCCAAAATATTTATTGAATGAATGAAGGGCCAGACACCTTGTCCGCCGGCTCTCCTTGGCTTTCCTCGTCAGAAGTCTGTAACATCCGTAAGGCTGCATTTCCTCGTGGAAAGCTTTTAATACTTCCTATATTCTGCACTATCCTTATACTTCCTGTATCTGGCAATTTCTTTTAGCTTAAGTTTATCTTTTGTTAAAGAATAATCTTCCTTGTGTCTAAGGTAGAGTAAGTGGTTACTTCCCTTCCCCTGTCCACAGTTAAGGAGGCTTAATCACTGCTTCAACATTGGGAGTGTCTGGAGGCACATGGAACTTCTACAGAGCTAATCTGGTAATACTGTAACTCTTTTGATGCCAACAGCCCCTAAATGGAAGCTAAGAATGTGAGATGGCATCCAAAAGTGAAATATCAAAAGCTGCTCACTGGGGCCGTCAATGATATCTGTTCATTTTGGGACAGAGTGATTATGGTAAGGGAAAGGGAGCTGAATTTGCAAGGGTATAAAGAAGACCTAAAGTAGGTGAAAGACATCAGCTATTGACACTCAGCAAAGAGTTTTCATCTTTAAATGATGGTTGAGATATGGCATTTTACAGCTTTCTTCCTAGATTGTAATCAAGTTTCCTAAGACACTGTGAGCCAGGTTTCTTTCTATTTATACTTATTTCCAGTACACTGCTGTGGGACTCAACAAGGTTTTTAGTAAGGTAAGAGGGAACTGGAACCACTAAGAGATTTATTATTAAAATTTATAAGTATTAAATGGGTCCATATTCAGATATACTAATCAACACACACTAAAGACAAACATGACTTGAATAATCTACTACTTTGCTTTATCCAGTCAATCCTTTTCCACTTGTGAAAATAACCAAGTATTTTCTATACTCAGGAATACCAGACATCAGGAAGTGAACTAAGAGAATAAGAATGCAGTGGCAAAGAAAAGAGTCAAAAACTAAAAACAGATCAAATATATCAGGAAATGGAAAAAACAAATAACTTTCCCTATTTTTTTAGCTCCTCTAGCAGAAATTAAATCTCTTTTATTGCTAGATCTAACTGAGAAAGAAATTTGTGTAGGTAGATTGGTTGCCAATTTAAGACAAATACTATAATATTTTTTAAGTATCATCCCAACCATGACTGCATTCTGAGCTTCATAAGCCATTAAGAAAATCTTTAGTTGTTCTAAAAAAATAGCTGACCTCAATCTCTTCAATAAATGGTGTTAGGAAAACTGGATATCCACATACAGAAGAATGAAAATATAACTTTATCTCCCCTCTTAAACAAGAATCAATTAAAAATGGATTAAAGGCTTAAGCATAAGACCTGAACCTATAAAGCTACTAGAAGAAAACACAGGGGAAAAGCTCAGTGACATTGGTCTGGGCAGTGATTTCTTGGATATAACCTTAAAAGCAAAGGCAAAAAAGAGCAAAACCAGACAAATGGGATTGCATCAAACTAAAAATCTTCTGCACCGCAAAGGAAACAATTATTAAAGAGACAGTCTACAGACTGGGAGAACATACCTGCGAATTGTACTTTGGAAAGGGGCTAATATCCATAATATACAAGAAACTCGAACTACTCAATAATAAGAAAACAAATAAACTATTTATTTAAAAATGGGCAAAGGACTTGAATAGATATTTCTCAAAAGAAGACATACAAGTGACCAACACACACGAAAAGCTACTCATCTCTAATAATAAGACAAATGCAAATTAAAACCATAATGAGATATCACCTCATACCTGTTAGACTGGTTATTATCAAAAAAAAAAGAGATAAGAAGTGTTAGAGATGATGTGGAAAAAAGGGAACCCTTGTACAGTGTAGGTGGTATTATAAATTATACAGCCATTTTGGAAGACAGTATAGAGTTCTTCAAAAAACTGAAAACAGAATTACCTTACGATCCAGCAGTCCCACTACTGGATATATACATACCCAAAGGAATTAAAATCACTATGTGAAAGATAAGTCTGCACTCTCAATCACTGCACCATTATTTACAATAGCCAAGACATAGAAACAATCTAAGTTTCCATCAACAGAGGAATAGATTTTTAAAATGCGATATATATATATAAAACAGAAAACTATTTAACTTTTATTTAAAAAAAAAAAAGGAAATTCTGTCATTTTTGACAACATGGATGAACCTAGAGGACATTATGCTAAGTAGAATAAGCCAGGCACAGAGAGACAAATACCAAATACCACATGACCACACTTACATGTGGAATCTAAAAAAGTCAGACTTAGTAGAAGTAACGAGTAGATGGTGGCTACCAGAGGCTGGAGACTAGGGGAGGATTGGATGGGGAACTGGGAGATGCTGGTCAACATGTACAAAGTTGCAGTTAGAGAGGAGGAAAAAGTCACAGCAGGGTGACTGTAGTTAATAATAATGTATTGTATATTTCAAAATAGCTAAAGGAGAGGTTTTTGTTTTTCCAGAGACAGGGTCCCACTCTGTTGCCCAGGCTGGAGTGCAGTGGCGTAATCATAGCTCACTATAGCTTCAAACTCCTGGGCTTGGGCAATCCTCCCACCTCAGCCTCCTGAGTAGCTAGGACTACAGGTGCATGCCACAACACCAGCTAATCTAAAATAGATGTTTTTGACTGTCCTTATCACAAAGAAATGATAAATATTTGAGGTGACAGATATGTTAATTACCCTGATTTGACCAGTCGACAATGTATACATGTATCAAACATCACACTGTACCCCATAAATATAATTATTTGTAAATTAAATAAAACTTAAGAAAAAAAGGAAAGTGGCTGTCCTCTAGTTCAATCTTGCTCATTTAAGCAGTAAACAGTCTAAGTGTCTATGAACATGACATTTCAAAAAAGTGAAAGAAAAACTAAGCCTATTTAAAAATAATATTATTTGCAAATCTTTACTTAAACAAGTCTCACATCTTCTGTGAATGAGACTTGAAACTAAACAATGTGATTGAATAACTAAAACTACTAATATTCTTATTTTAAAATTTCAGGAAATACTTTGTCTCAAGATTTTGCTTATAATTCGTCTAAGTTTAAAAAGTCAAGGGTTTGGCCAGCGTGGCCAGTATATTTGGCAGAGACAGGGCTGAGGATTCGGCTAGATCACTGGGCTGGTGGTGGGGCCAGGGTAAGGATTCCACTGGTGCAGATGGGTTGTCCAGCAGGGGAGGGGTCTAGGAAGTGGCCTGCATGGCAGGGAGAGTAGAAATTAGTGACATACAGGAAGACTGAGAAAATAAGTATGTATGTTGAGGATAATGGGAGCCCAGGTTTCTCCCTATCACAGAAAGAAACTACAAATATGAAAGAGGGAAGGTTAAAATAAACCCCATGGTGTTAGATTGAAATGATAAATATCAATATACCTATCAATAAATAGACAAAGAAACAGATGTAGACATATGTATGTGTGTGTGCATTCTCCAGCCCCCTTACTAGCTCTGTTTGCTTAGAAAGTGTAAGAGCAATGACACACCAATGGCAACAACTGTATCTACCACCCAGTTCTTGATTTCTAAATGTTATACTAAGGGAAACGGCTGATTCCATTATGGGGATACAGAAAATACAAGATGAACCTGGACCATCCTTATGAGCCAGAAAATAAGGAAGTTCTCATGGAATGACAGACATGTCCAAACGATACTGCAGCCAGCTGAAAGGGACCTCCACTATCCAAATCTGGGATAGCTTATTGTGGAAAACAAAGAGAATCAATTCAGTTGTTGACTACCTGTTCTCAGTCCTGGCTGTGTGGACTACAGCTTCTACCCTGACCAGCCTTCTAGGAGACACATACCACTGATTACAAGAGAGATCAGACCAATGGGAATGAACTGGCACAAATTCATCACCACAAATGAACAAACAGCTCACAACTGTGCTCTTCTGACAGTATGATCACTTGTTTAAAGTACCTAATATGTAGATGCCTACACACCACCACATATGTATATATTTTGCTAATAAGCTTCCTCTTTGGACACAGAGAAGCAACACATTTATTTACGCTTTGAGTACTTTATTAAGGTACTAACAGTTTGGATGCAGAGACAAATTGCTTCCATTGTTATGCATTAAAAATATTTTTTCTAAGTTTTATTTTTAATATCAGCTAAAGAAAAAAATGTTTTTTCTGGGAAATAACTTGTAAAACATGGTATCAATTAAGTTGGTCTTAAATTTTCCCTTTCTCAAATCCTGACTAATCTGACAAAGATTAATCACTTAGGAAAGAAAAATATTTTTCACTGTTAAAAATCTGTGGTTAAGAGTTAGTTTGACTTTTAAAATAATTTTCATATTGAAACAATTTCAAACTTAAAAGTTCTAAGAAAACCATTAAAAACTCCTAAATTTCATTCAGATGATTGCCCAATTGTTAATGTTTTCAAATCTGTCTTATTCTTACATATACATATATGTGTGTATGTATATCTATAACACACAGATACATACATACCTATTTCACTTGTTTATACAGATTATAATAATCTATTTCTGTGATCAACCAACTAAATAAACACAGAATGATATATGATTTTGTTCTTCAAATGATGCTTAATCAAGTTAGGAAAGGTATCTGCTGGTCTGAAAAAGCTGGAGGTTTTGTTTTGTTGTGGTTTTAGATTTGGTGGCCAAATCACACTATTACATACTAGTCCGGTAGCCAAACTGTTCATGGAAGTTAGACAGGCAAAGATAAGTGGAACAGAAAGGAAGTAAGTCAAACAGGGCATGGTGGGGGCTGTGAGAAGCATGAGCTCTGTATAAAGTGAGCAGCTGTTAACTCTAGCAGATGGTTCCCATTCTGAAATGTGAACCAAGTTGTGCCAGAACTTCCAATTTTTCAAGAGAAGCTGGAAATACATATTTTAAAAGGATGTTATCCTATTTTAAAATGAAACTAATGTTTACAAATTATGAAACTGGTTTGGGGAAAAAATCATCTATAGCTTATATACATTGCACTACCAGCTGACAGGTGTAATAATCGTTCCAGTTAATATCTGGTCATGACTAATCTAAAAGTTCTAACACCATAAATAGGCAATACACACTTTGCAAAACAATGAAAAAAAAAATGACCCTAACCCCAAGGATCCTGCAGTCAATTCTCTTGCAAAGGAAGTGATGCAATATAAACTTCACTCTTGCTGGCAAGGATTGATTCCATATTACAAAACAACATCTGCAAAGCAGAGCTTTTAAAGGAATCTTACAGAGTAGTGCCACTTATAAAGAATCTACTCCAAACACAGTAATTACCAGGAAATTTGTAATGATTCAAGAGAACAAAGACTTTTGTTTTTCAGTTTTTAAAATTGTTTTAAAAAAGAACACAAGCAGGGAAGTTCCCTTTGCATTCAAAGGCTGAATGGAAGACTTACCTAGTAATATTAGTATTTATATGCAGTCATCCCTTGAAACCAGTGGAGGATTGGTTCCAGGACCTCCTGTGGATAGCAGAATTCTTGGATGCTCAAGTTCCTGACATAAAATGGCATAGTATTTGCATATAACCTACGCACATCCTCCTGTATACTTTAAATCATCTCCAGATACTTATAACGCCCAGTACAATGCAAACGTGATGCAACAGTTGCTATACTATATTTTGGGGGAATGATGACCTAAAAAAGTCTGCACATGTTCAGTACAGATGCAGATTTCCAAATATTTTCTATTAGCAGTTGGTCGAATCCACAGATGCAGAACACATAGATACAGAGGGCTCTAATAGTATGACTAACACTAACTAGTATGACTAGGGTTTACTTTGGAGTTTACAGGAATATACTAAAATTATTAATAAAACTGATACAATTTCTATTTTTAAACATTGTCCTTTAAGAACTATTTGAAGACCCACCATCTCCATAACGCTTTTCTTGACACCTCTAGCCTGGAGTGATCTTTCTCCCTGCACTGGACTTTCAGGACAATTACTGTCTCTACAATTTATTTGCCAGTTAATTGGATGTTGCACTGGGGCATCTTGTCTATTGCCCTTTTAAGCAATTACATGTTTCACTGCTATCTAGTATTTTAAATGTTTCTACATTTGTTTATATTCTCCAATAGTTCCTAGAACAGTGTTATTTCAAAGGTTCCAGTCTCCAAACTGTCTGTTGCTTGGTCTGTGATAAGTAAGGAAATTAAGAGTTTAGTAACTTTAAGGACAATTTGACATTACAGTGGCAGCCAAGAGCAAGATCAGCGGACTCATTTTATTCAACAAAGTATAGAGCGTCTGCATGCTATCAAACTCACGTGGTGAGGTTGCATGATAAGGTCCTGTGTGACACAAGCTGGATTAGTCACACACAGTCTGACCATGTTACAAACTGTCTTATTTAAGGGTATTATATAAATTTTAACTCAAAATATTATTTGCATTGTATTAAGAGGTAGGGCCTTTCGGAGGTGATTAGATTATGAGGGTTCCACCACCATGAATAGAATTAGTGCTCTTATAAAAATGGGTTGAGGGAGCTTGCTTGCCCCTTCTGTCATGTAAGGACAG
>NW_012104465.1:1038059-1045106 GCF_000951045.1 Mandrillus leucophaeus
CTGTATAAAGTGAGCAGCTGTTAACTCTAGCAGATGGTTCCCATTCTGAAATGTGAACCAAGTTGTGCCAGAACTTCCAATTTTTCAAGAGAAGCTGGAAATACATATTTTAAAAGGATGTTATCCTATTTTAAAATGAAACTAATGTTTACAAATTATGAAACTGGTTTGGGGAAAAAATCATCTATAGCTTATATACATTGCACTACCAGCTGACAGGTGTAATAATCGTTCCAGTTAATATCTGGTCATGACTAATCTAAAAGTTCTAACACCATAAATAGGCAATACACACTTTGCAAAACAATGAAAAAAAAAATGACCCTAACCCCAAGGATCCTGCAGTCAATTCTCTTGCAAAGGAAGTGATGCAATATAAACTTCACTCTTGCTGGCAAGGATTGATTCCATATTACAAAACAACATCTGCAAAGCAGAGCTTTTAAAGGAATCTTACAGAGTAGTGCCACTTATAAAGAATCTACTCCAAACACAGTAATTACCAGGAAATTTGTAATGATTCAAGAGAACAAAGACTTTTGTTTTTCAGTTTTTAAAATTGTTTTAAAAAAGAACACAAGCAGGGAAGTTCCCTTTGCATTCAAAGGCTGAATGGAAGACTTACCTAGTAATATTAGTATTTATATGCAGTCATCCCTTGAAACCAGTGGAGGATTGGTTCCAGGACCTCCTGTGGATAGCAGAATTCTTGGATGCTCAAGTTCCTGACATAAAATGGCATAGTATTTGCATATAACCTACGCACATCCTCCTGTATACTTTAAATCATCTCCAGATACTTATAACGCCCAGTACAATGCAAACGTGATGCAACAGTTGCTATACTATATTTTGGGGGAATGATGACCTAAAAAAGTCTGCACATGTTCAGTACAGATGCAGATTTCCAAATATTTTCTATTAGCAGTTGGTCGAATCCACAGATGCAGAACACATAGATACAGAGGGCTCTAATAGTATGACTAACACTAACTAGTATGACTAGGGTTTACTTTGGAGTTTACAGGAATATACTAAAATTATTAATAAAACTGATACAATTTCTATTTTTAAACATTGTCCTTTAAGAACTATTTGAAGACCCACCATCTCCATAACGCTTTTCTTGACACCTCTAGCCTGGAGTGATCTTTCTCCCTGCACTGGACTTTCAGGACAATTACTGTCTCTACAATTTATTTGCCAGTTAATTGGATGTTGCACTGGGGCATCTTGTCTATTGCCCTTTTAAGCAATTACATGTTTCACTGCTATCTAGTATTTTAAATGTTTCTACATTTGTTTATATTCTCCAATAGTTCCTAGAACAGTGTTATTTCAAAGGTTCCAGTCTCCAAACTGTCTGTTGCTTGGTCTGTGATAAGTAAGGAAATTAAGAGTTTAGTAACTTTAAGGACAATTTGACATTACAGTGGCAGCCAAGAGCAAGATCAGCGGACTCATTTTATTCAACAAAGTATAGAGCGTCTGCATGCTATCAAACTCACGTGGTGAGGTTGCATGATAAGGTCCTGTGTGACACAAGCTGGATTAGTCACACACAGTCTGACCATGTTACAAACTGTCTTATTTAAGGGTATTATATAAATTTTAACTCAAAATATTATTTGCATTGTATTAAGAGGTAGGGCCTTTCGGAGGTGATTAGATTATGAGGGTTCCACCACCATGAATAGAATTAGTGCTCTTATAAAAATGGGTTGAGGGAGCTTGCTTGCCCCTTCTGTCATGTAAGGACAGAAAAAAGGCACCAGTTATGATGAATGGATCCCAAAAGACACCAAATCTGCTATCAATACTTTGATCTTGAACTTTCCAAATTTCAGAACTGTGAGCAATACATTTCTGTTGCTTATAAGTTCCTGAGTTTAAGGTATTTTGTCATAGCAACCCAAATACACTAAAACATTAGGGAAATAAAAAGTACATCATTTATTTTTAATCCTAATTTGGTTTCATGTCTAATCCTTTGCAAAATAAGCTTTATGGACTCGTTGTCCCCAAAATACATGCATTTTCTGTGTGTACAGTCATAGCAAACCAAATTATGGTGAAGGAAGCAGGTTCAGAGAAATGAAGACCAAAAGAGATTGTACTAGCTGTTACTTGGAGGTGTGATTTCCTCACATACTGAGTCTGGTTTTGAAGCCAAAACCGATGGAGAAGTGTGTTATTTGCAGAGATGACTAATGAAGCAATGAAACCATCAAAATTAGACAGCATTTATATATAAAACAAAAATAACTTCAAGGCCAAAATAATTCTTTGAAAAAAAAATGCCAGCTTTAAAAGCTGATGTTTACAGGATAGTCTAACCCTGGTCAAGGCAGCTCATTCAGGTTGGGCTGGTCCAAAGAAGCATCGCTCTTGGATCTCATTTCTGGAAGAGCTTTTTCAAAGATTATGTGTTCCTTCCCAGAGTTATTCCCTGATAGACATAGGATCTCAAGCCACATCTTTAGGGCTTTTCACCATCTTTATTTTCAGGTTACCTGCAACTTCAAGGAATAAACTGCCTTCTGGATTTTGATGAGACGTAGAAGTTCATGATTATAAAAGTAACCTTATGGCTGGGTGTGGTGACTCATGCCTGTAATCCCAGCACTGTGGGAGGCGGAGGTGGGCGGACCACGAGGTCAGGAGATCGAGACCATCCTAGCTAACACGGTGAAACCCTGTCTCTACTAAAAATACAAAACAACTAGCCAGATGTGGTGGCACATGCCTGTGGTTCCAGCTACTTGGGAGGCTGAGGCAGAAGAATCACTTGAACCTGGGAGGCGGAGGTTGCAGGGAGCCAAGATCGCGCCACTGCACTCCAGCCTGGGCAACAGAGCAAGACTCTGTCTCAAAAACAAACAAACAAACAAAAACAACAAAAAAAGTAACCTTTTCGCACCATACCTAAGGTGTTAATGTTGTTGGTTTTTCAATTAGAGTTTAAATGTATTTTTTAAATGTATATTTAATATATATCCCATTTGTAAATTAGAATGTTTGGCTTTGCAGAAATAGTCATTAATCTGTGAAAAGTGAATCTTCAGCCTCAACCTCCTAGGCTCAAGTGATTCTCTCACCTCAGCCTCCTAAGCAGCTAGGGACTACAGGTGCATGCCACCACGCCCAGCTAATCTTTCAAATTTTTAAAAAATTTTCACTAGAGACAAGGTGTCGCTATGTTACCCAGACTGGTCTTGAACTCCTGAGCTCAAACAATCCTCCTGCCTCAGCCTCCCAAAGTACAGGTATTACAGGTGTAAGCCACCATGCTTGGCCAAACCTCCACATTTTGAATGCCTAAAGAGATTAATAATAAATATTCCAAGTAAGGATTATGTCATCTGTTACTATGTTTTTATAGCTCCAAGGGTGTTTGGCTTTCCAAGGCGTTGCTAGTCTGTTCCTTGCTTGTTCACCATGAATGAATTACTTATTTCTTTGCCTGCCCTTTAGTTCCAGCATATTCAGGAAAGGAGTGGTGCAGAGTAAATAGTGAATGGCATTTCCTATTTTATAAAATTGGCAACATGTAAGGCTTAAGTAAATAACATAGGATGTTTTAATAAAAATGTAGGTTAATTTGGCAATTCTCTTTGGTCTATACATATTATATACACACATAAATAGCCTATAAGTTAATTTCATTTAGGGTGAAACAACAGTTGCACAACTCAGATTTCTCAAACTTGAATTTATTTTCAAGGAGGATTTCACAAAGTCAATTTAAACTAGACTGGAAAAAACCCACAAAAATTAATATACAATAATCCTACTATTTTAATATGTATGAATAAAAGGTAAAGACTACACTATAGTGTTTAAAGCAGTTTAAACTTTATTATTGGGTTGAAAATATAAAAAATTACAGTAAAAATATTTAAACAGGGTAACCTTAGTTCCACTCTCTAAAGGTTCCTATTGTTAACTTATATATTCTTCCATAAAACTTTATGTTCCTATACCCTGTGTATGTATATACATATTTAAAACAAAATTATACATAATATATAAAATACACACTGTACCCCATGTGTCATATTAATATATCTTGTCTGTATGTGATATATATCATATAATCTGATCTACATGTTTTTCTCAATTAGGATGTCTTAAATACTAAAGGTAACATTAGCAGTAAATAGTAAAGCAGGCTTATATCCCAAACATTTCATCTGTTCTCCCACACTTCTGTGGGAGTTAGGCAATAGAATACTATTAGCTCTGCCACACAGGCTGTAGGATACACACACACTTCTGGGCCAAAGCACAGAAAAGCTGGTGTGCACATGCTTTGGTGACTGAGGAACCTCTGTGTTTGAGATGGCAGAGCCACAAGATCAAAGCAGCTTGTGTGCTCAGTGATTGCCTAGAGAGTCCCCTGGATTCACAGAAAAGTTTATGTGAGTGAGAAATAAGCCTTTCTTACATTAAGTCACTGAGACTTGGGGGTTGTTTGTAACTGCAGTATAACCTACCCTATCTTAAATCAGCAACCCTTTCACATTACCATATTTGCATACCTCATTTTCCTAAATAACAGCATAGATATGTTATAATTAAGACATCAGCCCCTACTGAGGTACTTTTAGGTTGCTCCTGCTTTTGTGGTTGCTATTGTTACTATAAAAAATGTTATCATTAACATCACCTTACCCACAATTTTTCTAACCCAAACAAGTATTTTTGTGGGGAAATTTCTTGAAGTGAGAACTGATGGGTCATAGAATACTAAATCTGATGCTTTGGAAGGCCGAGGTGGGAGGATTGCTTGAGGTCAGGAGTTCAAGATCAGCCTGGGCAACATAGTAAAACCTTGTCTCCACAAAAAAATTTAAAAATTACCCAGGCATGGTGGTGCATGCCTGTGGTCCTAGTTACTCAGGGGGCTGAGGCAGGAGGATTGCTTGAGCCCAGGAGTTCGAGGCTGCAGTAAGGTATGATCATGCCACTGCACTCCAGATGAGAGCCTGTCTCTAAAAAAAAAGTAAATTTGAAAGAAATATTTAAGTAATACACCGATAATCAGAATTCAAAAGATATAAATGGAATGCAGTGAAAAGGTTCCCCTCACACTTTATTCCAGAACTTCCGGTGCTTTTATCTGACTATAACCAATGCTATCAATTTCTAATGTATTCTGAGCACTATGAATGGAATATTTGCATCCCACCCCCTGCCATGCCAAAATTCATACATTGAAATCTAACTCCTAATGTGATGGTATTTGGAGAGGGGGCCTTTGGGGGTGACCAGGTCATCAGGGTAGAGCCCTCATGAATGAAATTACTGCCCTAAAAGGAAGAGGATACACAGCTAACATACTCTTTTTCTACCATGTAATAATACAATAAGAGGGTGGCAGTCTGCAACCCAGCAGAGGTCACTCACAAGAAACCAACTATGTCAGCACCCTAATATTGGACTTCCTGGCCTCCAGAACTGTGAGAATAAATTTCTGCCATTTATACGCTACCTACTTTATGATATTTCGTTAGAGCAGCCTGAAAGACTAAGACACTGAGAAATTTTGTATGCAAAATGTTATGCCTTTATGTATATCCATATGTATATGTATATATGTAAATACATGTATGCATATGTACATATAAATACACACATGCACATGCATATGTATATTTAGGGTATATATGAGAGAGATTTCTAAATTGTATCTCAAAGAAAATGCCTGCTCTCCCACATCCTCCTTGGACTGGTTTTTATTCATTTTTATTTTTGATTTTAAGGCAGCGTCTTGCTCTGTTGCCTAACCTGGAGTGCAGTTGTGCAATCATGGCTCACTGCAGCCTCAAACTCCTGAGCTCAAGCAATCATCCCACCTTAGCCTCCTGAGTTGCTAAGACTACAGGCATGTCCCACGACCCCCAACTAAATTTCTTTGTTTTTTATTTTGTAGACATGGGGGTCTTGTTATGTTGCCCAGGCTGGTCTTGCACTGCACTCCTGGCCTCAAGCAATCTTCCCCACTTGGCCTTCCAAAGTGTTGGAATTACAGGCACGAGCCACTGTACCTGGCCTAGGCTGTTTTTTTTTCTTTTTCTTTTTCTGAGACACAGTCTTGCTCTGTTGCCCAGGCTGGAGAGCAGTGGCATGTTCTTGGCTCACTGCAACCTCCACTTGCTGGGTTCACGTGATTCTCATGCCTCAGCTTCCCAAGTAGCTGGGATTACAGGCATGTGCCACTATGCCTGGCTGATTTTTGTATTTTTGGTAGAGACAGGGTTTTGCCATGTTGGCCAAGCTGGTCTCAAACTCCTGGCCTCAAGTAATCTGCCTGCCTTGGCCTCCCAAAGTGCAGGGATTACAGGTGTAAGCCACTGCGTCTAGCCATTGGGCTGTTTTTAAAACAAGAGGCACTCATGCAGTGTTTCTGTGTTCAGCAATAACAGCAACTGCTAATACTTGGACAACCCTTTTGCATCATCTTATTAGAAGGGGTCCAACTATAATTGTCAGGTGAGCTGATAATCTTTATAGTATTTGCAGTACAAATTCACAATGATCAATGATCTGCTTCTCTAAAGACAGGCAAAAACTAATTAACGCTTCTTCTATACCTAAAGGCAGTGGGAAAGGGCTAAGTAAAGCGTGAAGGGAAAAGGCCAGGACAAAGCAAAAGCAGTGGCATGCAGGTGACCTTGAGAGGCATGAGCAGGAAGCAGCCAGGAGAATGATGTGGCTGAAAGGTGTACGTGAACACTGGGCAGCAGTGGTGAAGGGGAGGAAGTAGTGGGTAGCCAGAGTCAGGAACCAATGTGACAAGGGACTATATTTGAAAGGTGAGGAAGCTGCAGAGAAGAGCACTCAGACAGCAGATGGAGGCTGAGAAAGGGAGGGGAGAGTAGGTGGCAAGAGAAACAGAAGGGCAGATACAAAGAGTTCTAAGGGTGACTCTGAAGTTTAGAGTTCACAGACTCAGAAAAGGTAAAGATGGTTGGGTGTCCTGTGTCAGAATGTACTGGGGGATCTTCCCTAGTAATTTAGGTCTAAATCGCAAATGATTGAACA
>NW_012104465.1:1046427-1087785 GCF_000951045.1 Mandrillus leucophaeus
CCAGTAGGGCCCTGATGCTGTTCAGGTGTTCACCCCTACCCAGCCATGTGCTCCAGAAATGGAATGCTATCCCCAGATCCAAGAGAATGGATCTTGGTTAGTCTAAGGTAAAGCTGGGAATTCCAGTCCTCTTGTCATTGATGAGATTAGGAAGTTTTTCTCGGATCTGAGTAAAGATGTGGGGCAATCCTTTTTGAAACCTGTCATATGCACATGTTGCCTGAGTTGTCATCTTGAGATGAGGAGAGCCAGTCTAAAAGGACAAGTCAAAATGCTGAGGAGATGGAAGGCACCTGGGTCCTTGAAAACATGACTAAGCAACTGAATTATCCAACCCAGGACCCGTTCTACTGCTACACTTCTTGTTATGGGAGAGAAATAACTTTCCTTATAGTTTAAGTCACTTTTATTTGGGTTTTTCTATTACTACTTGTAGCCAACACATTCTGCTACAAAAAGAGATAAGCTTGCCTTAATAGGGAAGTTGATAAGTTTAGTTTTGAATTCTGAGTTTGGGTTTACTTTTCTGAATGGAAACAAGATCAAAGGATGGATGAGAGGACAGGAGTGCAGAGATTCAAGAACTGGTACAGAAGGGATATTGAGGGCTACACAAAAGTAGCTGAAGTCATCAGGTATGATTATGACTCAAAATGGCAAACAATTATTCAGTGCTTTTTATGTGCTAGGCACAATTTCAAATGTACTAAAAGAACTATCTCTTTTATTCTCACAGTTCTAAGAGTTTCCCTTCCTATGCTACACATGGTAAAAAAAAAAAAAAAATGAGGGTAAGAGAGGTCTAGTAATTTGTGAAAGGTTACAAAGGGTCAGGGGTGATAGAGCCACAGTTCAAACCCAGCAGTCTGACAGCAGAGAAAATGCTCTTAACTCTTTATGTTGCGTTACCTGCACTTAAGTTAGAGGAAGTCAGAATGAAACACGATAGTAATAAGCCTTCCAAGTGAGGGAACTGGAGAGACAACTAGAGTACCAGGTCAAGGGGAGGAGTACTGACCTTGAGATATAGCCTGTGGGGTTCTGGGTAGGACAACGGAGAGGACTGCAGAAGTTCCAGCAGACACTGGACACCAACTTCACCTGCTGCACAGTTTTGCTTAGAAACAGCAGCATGTTATAACACATTCAGCTTCCTTGCCTTAACAAAGTACTAAGTCACTTACAAACAGGAAAATAATATTTATGAAGTACCTACAAAATGCCAAGCACTAGGCTAGGTAGAGGCTTTATATATAACACGCCATTTAATTCTCACAATCACCTTAACCATAATGGCGACATTAACTTTTCATGAACAATTTTCCAAGCAAATATAACTTGTACATGTGGAGTCATCTACACCCATCATCCAATCCACTGGCAAATCTTGTTAGTTCAATCTTCAACAACTATTCAGCATTCAATCATTTCTCCTGTAAATGGTCTTCATTGATGATTTCCCAATATGCGAAAAGATATTCTGGCACTAACTTCAGTCCTATATCCTCAAATATCACCTACAGACAAGTCCGAAAAAAGACTAGGTTCTTACACAACCTGTTACTCATTTATCTAACAAATATTTTTTGTGCTAAGCAATATGCCAAGGCTTAGATACAATGGTGATCAACATAACTATGGTCTGTGTTCCTCCAGACAGCCCAGTAGGGGACACAGACAAGTAAAAGGAAAATATAGCAAAGCAGCTATTAGAGGAAATGCAGGGAGATATATCACAGTACAAATGAAACGCAGTTAATGCAGACCTCAAGGACTGAGAAGGTGATCCCAGAAGTAACATCTTTAGTTGAAAACTAAAGAACCGGTAGGAATTATTGAGGCAATGGGGTGGAGGAGGAGGAGTGGGTAAAAGTAGTGTCCCACATGGAGATCTCAGCAGGAACAGAGGCTGAGAGGCTTCAGAAAGAAAAAAGCATGTTTAAAGGATGAAAAGAAGTTCAGTAAGCCTGGAGCACAAGGCACAGAGAAGACAGCAACAGTAAAGGAAAGGAAAGATAGAGAAAAGAGAGGAGAATTAATTGTTGATGATGCAAGGGCCTTCCAAGTCATGTTAAGAAGTTTTGGCTACAGCATGGAAGTCTTAAGACTGGTGTTATGGAGACCAGTTAAGAGACGGCTGCGTCCATGGTACGCTTAATAGAAACCTATGCTGGAGCATGGTGGTAGTCACATTCAAAAGATATTTAGGAGACTCAATTGACCTCATCTGGTGACTGACCAGATGGGAGTGGAGATGGTGAGGAGATACATGAATCAAGAATAACTAGATTGCTGCCTTGGGCATTAGGTGGAAGGTTGAATACAAACTAGCTTTCACATGTGGTAACTTTCTCCAGGTAGCAACACTTTTTAGAAAAGTGACCTGCCAGAGTTCAGGTCAGCCACATAAAAAACACTTCTGGCCGGGCGCCATGGCTCACGCCTGTAATCCCAGCACTCTGGCAGGCTGAGGCGGGCAGATCATGAGGTCAAGAGATTGAGACCATCCTGGCCAACATGGTAAAATTCTATCTCCACGAAAATTACAAAAAATAGCTGGGTGTGGTGGTGCGCATCTGTAGTCCCAGCTACTTGGAAGGCTGAGGCAGGAGAATCACTTGAACCGGGAAGGCGGAGGTTGCAGTAAGCTGAGATCACACCACTGTACTCCAGCCTGGCAACAGAACGAGACTCCATCTCAAGAAACAAAACAAAACAAAACAAAACAAAACAAAAAAACAGTTCTGTGTTGACATTCTAAATTTATTCCTTCTTTTTTTCTACTGCACTTATAAGAAATAGTAAATGCTCAATGAATTTGTAAGCACAGAAACCATATAAATGACCTTATAAAATGGTGTGAAAGGAAGGAAGATAATGAAGGACCTCCTCAATCAGAGTAGCCGTTTGTTCGCTGTTAAGAGACATGTAATATGGAGTAATGAAAGCAAGACAAAGAATTAGCAGACTATTTTAAATGAAAACATGTCTCTTCCAAGCAGGATGCATTACAAATAAGACATAAATTAATCATTGTTGAAAATTTAAATATTCACACTGGAATTGCTGTATTATCTATTGAAAGTTGCCTAGAGTAATGCTAATAGCAATTACAGATAAACTCCAAACTTTCAGTGGCTTTACACGACAAGCTGATTTATTACCCATACAATACAAATGCTTCTGTGGGGAGGGAGTGGGCCTTTGCTACGTGCAATTGTTCAGTAGCATGTCTGACAAAAATGCTTCCATCTTCAACACATGACTTCAAGTTACCTCGCGCATCAACAGCCAGCCAGCAAAAGGGGCAGAGAATGGATAATCACTTGTGGGAGGCTTTTATGAGTTAGACCTAGAAGTGTCTAGACCTCAAAAATTCCACTAGTGAGTACTCTGTCACATGACACATAACTGCAAGGGAGGATGTGCCGCCAAAGAACAGGAAACACATTTTGGTGAATAATTAGCAGTCTATTACGGACGGTAAAATCCTGAAGACAAGACATATGACTTACTCACCTTTGCAGAGCTTAACAGTATCTTGAAGAAAATAGACCCTCAAGGTTCAAATATAATTCTGTTGAAAAAATACTTAATGAAAAAATTATCTCATAAGAGATCCATTTTGCTACATAAACTACTGCTAAAATACATAAACTGTAGGAAAAAAGATTTTCTGGCTCTTGACTTATAGAAGTTGCCCATTTCAACCTGGATTTTCCTTATTTATCAGGAAGACACCAAAAATATTGTGGTAGAAGAAATAGAAGAAACCATTCCAAACTTGTGGCTCAAGAATTGCGAGTACTAGTTCTAAAGTATGGAAAAATACCAATGATAATGACTTAAATACTTTAAATTTTCATGTTGGCTCTTATTCTCATAATTTTTTTAAAAGCATAGTTATTATGCTTAAGTCTAATCCTGGTCAGGCAGCCCTCTTCCCTCTCATAGATTTGCCATTGAGAACAGGAGGTCTAAAAAACATACACTTTGGCAAACAAGAAACAAACAAGAAAGCATGCTGGCTCTGAATTCCCTGGGCCTCAAAGTGACACGTCACTCTATGCAGAGTTCATTGGCCAATACCACAGGTTAGTCCTGTGGTCCCGATCTAACTGCAAGCTAGGTAGGAAAAGTTGAGAAGGACAAGGTAAGTGACTACTGTCTCTGCCACACCTGTATAGACCACAAGCCCCAGTTTCTAGGTACATTTCCTATGTAAATTTCGAGGTTGTATTCTCTCACACAAGTTGGTTTCTTGTAAGTTTGTTTACTAGTAACAATAACTGATAATCAAGATGATAAAATTAAATTTCTGGGCTTATAAATATAACAAATCATTTATCCATGGTGACCTGATCTGAAAACCTGTGGGAAGTAGCCAGTTGCTTCTTCTCAATATCTCTCAGTTACAACATCCTAAACAAGGAATCCATTCATCTATCAGTCAATAAATATTTATTGAGAAGGTCTGTGGGTCTAGTGTGATGTTTAACACTACATTAAGCATCTGACGGTGAAAAGGGCACACTTGGTTCCTGTCCTGATCCAACTTAGAGTCAAGTGAGGAACAGTTTTAAAAAATTATCAACAACTATGTTATTACAATACAGACAAACTAGAGATACAGGAAGAGGGCACAGTGCTAACATGGTATTAAACATGAGACCTCACCAGGTTAGGAAAGGCTTCACTGAGACAAACGCAGGGCCCAGAAGGATACATAAGGGTTAGACAGCTAAAGAGAGAAGGTTAATGTCCTAGACCAAGGGAAAGGTTGGAAACTTAGTCCAATGTTACTTTTTGTCTTGAACTTTGAAATCGTTTTAATAATTATTTTGGTTTCTCTCCACCTGATTGCTGTAGTACTATTAAAACTAAATTTTAAATAATTCTGTTTGATTCTAACCAATCAAGTTTGCAATGGATTGTAATTTTTTAACAATATCTTCAAATTCCAGGCAAGGAAAAAAACATTTGCATACAATTTTTCTCTAAAAATACTTATACTGTGTATTTACAATTAGTAAATCTTGAGTTACTTCATTGTTTTTATATTAAGTGGTCTAAATAATAAATGGATGCATTCACCTCAACTGTAGATATTATGCAAAATTCCTGGATATATCGTATGAGTTTAAAATTCAATATCAAAACCTTAATCCATTTTCGTCACAAACACAGGATTTAGTCTTTCTTCTAATATAATACAGTCCCTTTTTGAATTTTTTTAATAATAAAAATTAGTATTTTTAACTAAAGAAAAGGATGACAAATGGCAAGAGATGCCACAGAATAAAAACTTTTTTGGTGAGGAAAAATTGTGTAACTTAGGCAAGTAACTACTTGTACCTCAAATTCTATTTAATGAGGTACTAGATGTATTGCTATAAATAAAATAAAAATAGTAATTATCTGCTAGCTAGTTCACAGTAATTACTTAATTTTTTTGTAGATATAGGGTCTTGATATGTTGCCCAAGTTGGTCTTGAACTCCTGGCGTCAAGTGATTCTCTCACCTCAGCCTCTCAAAGTGTTAGGATTACAGGCATGAGCCACCATGCCTGGCTAACAGTAATGTTACAAGAATACATTAGAAATCTACAAATTTTATGCATTTCTAAAAAGATATGAAGACTGAAGACTGAAGCTTCTTTATGCCCAGATCATTTAATGGTTTAGCAACAAAAGAACTTGGAACAAGAACATATTTCTACCTCTCTTCATTACAGTAATAAAATGCATTTACATTCTATGCCTTTTGAAGTTAATATTTTACACTCATAAAATGACTGCAGTTTAAAAACTGGTTTTGAAAGCTAAACACAGGAGTTCCCATTTTCAAGGAAAGTAATCCTTCCCAGCTATAAAAGCCTATATGTTTATGAGTTGTTTTCAGTTCAAAAACTCAAAATTAACCAAAATAAAAGGATCCAGTAGAGAGGTTGATGTTCCTCCTTCTTTGCTTTTTTTCTAAACTGTTTTCAAGTAGTATAGTAATAGCCAACACTTACTGAGCATTACCATGCCAGGCACTGAGCTAAGTGGTTTACATGCATTATCACATTTAATCTTCACAACAACCCTATATGTTACGCTCTTTTAAAGAAATACCTTACATTACAGATAAAGAAATGGAGACTTTAAGAGGTAGTAGGTTCTCTACTTACAAGTATTGAATGGAAGAGTTGGGATTCACCTAAGTAGTCTACTTCTAGAGCCAGTGCTCTTAACCATGCCCTATCCTGCAAATAGTCTGTAAACAAGTCTTAGTGATGCTTCTGTTCAAACTGTGGGTCACTGCTGCCCCTGCAGTCTCTGACCATCCTCCCCAGCACTGCTGAGCTATGGTCCCATGTGAAGGCCTCAGTATGGAAGGAGGGTTGGCTAAGTATCCAATAATAGCTCCAGCCCAGTGGGAAGGTACCACACCACTTGAGATGACACTGCAAAGGAGGCAGATGCTCGATGGACACGTTCAAGACCCATCCAGCTCAAGGATAAAAAAATGGGGCTTGCAAGTTTCCAGCTTTCTTTTCTAGAACAGCTGCTGGGAGAGAGACCAATGGGGAAACTAAAGTGAAAGTCTCATTCTTCTCTAGCCTAAGTTTTAGAGTCCAATGAAGCACTGCAGCATACACTTTGTAGTCAGAAAACCCTGAGTTCAAATCCTGGTTCTACCACTTGCTATAGTGATCTTGGGCAGATCTGATCCCTTGGTCAGATCTCTCTAAGCCTGTTTCCTCATCTGTAAGGAAGGGTATTATACCACATAAGGTTATTGTGAGGACTAAATGAGACTAAGTATGCAATAGAATACCGGGGTCCAGTTTTCTTTGGATGTAATGGGCCTGGAAAAATCCTTAAAATACTTTTTACCTACAAAATCTTATGAAGTTCTGCCTCATTTTCAGCTTAAAAACTTTAAAAAATTCATCGAAATAAAAGAGAATTCTACTAGAGAGGTAGGTTGATGTTACCTCTTCCTTGCTTTTTCCTTAAAGTGGAATGTTAAACACTAGGATATGCCTGGAAAGTGTTCAACCTACAAAAAAGGAAGTTAGCAGCCGCTGAAAAGTAACTACAGCTGGTTATTCACTTTACTCTGAAAGCATTTGCTGTTGATATAATCACACCACAGGAAAACTTCATAATGTTAGCTGAAAGAAATCTGAAATGACACAGCAATAATGCTTCATCATGCAAAAGTTGGTTTCATCATTTTTATTTTTTTGGTTCGGCTAGTGTGATTGCAAGACAGGAGGCTATGTTAACTTGGTTATAAGCAGGGAAGTTGGCTGTGAGGAGATAAACAGAGATCTCACAGGAATTCTGGGGTAGAAATCACTGGACCGGAACTGAAGGGCTATCTCCCAGCTTCTGTTTCTGCCTTTTGATTCAGTCCATTCCCCTCCATTTACTCAACAGTTCCTTCTGCTTTGGTGGCAGTTTCTGCTCCTTCTCACAGCTGACATGGCTTTAACTTGCTGTGGCCTCCCCCCATCATTCTCTGCATCAGGTGCTTTCGACCTTGATTTTATTGTTTATGTATACTTATGAACTTTTCTGAAGGGAATGTCCATACTTTCATCAGATGCTTCAGGAAGGCAATGACCCCAAAAAGGAATAAAAACCACTGTTTTATCTCATGACGCTCTACCTTTAGTTTCTCCTAGTAACTCTTTTACTTATTCAGTTTCTTAATTCCAAATTCCTAGCAGAATAATAATAATGGCTACCATTTATGAAGCTTTGAGTATGAGCCAGATACTGTTCTAAAGACTTAACTATTTTTAATTCTCAAAACTACATTATAAGGATCTAATATTTTATAGAGAAGGAAACGGAGGCATAGTGAACTTTGGGTAACTTGCTTAAGGTTACACAACTAGCAAGTGGCTAAGTCTGAATTTCAATCTAGACAACATGCTTAGTGCTTAAAACTGACTGAGTAAAACTTTGCAAATCAAGCCACAGGTTGCTGGTAAGCCCACAGGTTGGTCATCCTTGGATTACGTCCTATTCCAGATGTGGCAGGGGGAGAAAAGGGAGACAGGAATCAAGTGGTTCAAAACATGATCACTGTTCAGTAAGGCCATAGAAGGGTAGTTTCTCTTTAAAAAAGTGAGAACAAGGATGCACAGAAATGGGAACTCGTGCACACTGTTGGTAGGAATACAAACTGGTACAGCCATTATGGAAAACAGTATGTAGGTTCCTCAAAAAATTAAAAATAGAGCTACCATATGACCCAGCAATCCCACTTCTGGGTATATGTTCAAAGGAAAGAAAATCACTACCTTGAAGAGAGATCTTCACTCCCACATTCACTGCAGCATATTCACATTAGTCTCAAGATACAGAAAGAATCAAAGTGTCTGTTGATAAATGGATGGATAAAGAAAATGTGATATTAACACATACACATAAAATAGAATACTATTCAGTTTTAAAAAACAAATCCTGCCATTTGTGACACAAATGATGAATGAACCTGGAGGATATTACGCTAAGTGAAATAAGCCAGACACAGAAAGGCAAATACTACATGATTTCACTTACAATATGGAATCTAAAAAGTTGAACTCATGGAAAAAGAAAGAATGGTTGTTATGAGGTCATAACCTCATACGATTATGACCATATGAGGTCATATATGGTCAAGGGATGGGGGACATGGAGAGATACTGGTCAAAGGGTAGAAATTTTCAGTTATAGAAGAATATTCTCACCATATACACACAAAAGAGTAACTATATAAGGTGATGACTACATTAATTAGCTTGACTGTGGTAATAATTTCACAATGTATACATATATCAAAACATCATATTGTATACTTTAAGTATATGTATATTCTTTCTGTTCATTCTTCCTACTTTTTTTTTTAACTTTTATTTTAAGTTGAGGGGTACATGTGCAGGTTTGTTATACAGGTAAACTTGTGTGTTGGAGGTATGTTGTACAGATTACTTCATCACCCAGGTATTAAGCTTTGTACCCATTAGTTATTTTTCCTGATCCTCTCCCTCCTCTCATCTTCCACCCTCTGATAGGCCCCAGTGTCTAGCATTCCCCTCTATGTGTCCATGTGTTCTCATCATTTAGCTCCCACTTGTAAGAAAGAACATGTAGTATTTGGTTTTCTGTTCTTGTGTTAGTCTGCTATGGATAATGGCCTCCAGCTCCATCCATGTCCCTGCAAGGGACATGATCTCATTCTTTTTTATGACTGGCTGCAAGCATATATAATTTTTGTTTGTCAATAAAACCTCCATTAAGCTGGGGGGAAAATGATGTAGGTGGTGGGTAGGCATAATTAGTCATTAATATGTCTAGTATAATCATCACTTTCATTGTTTAACTTGTGGGAATATTCTTATACCAACAAACTAAAATTAAAAAATGAATAAACACATATGTACATAAAATATAACTCACTTTTAGAAATTACAAATAGGGATGAAGTAATCCTTGTGGTAAAGAAATAAGAGATGGCCAAGTGCCCTACAACTGCCAACCTTTGTCAGCTGAAGATAACACACACACACACACACACACACACACCTTTGACTGGAGCTTCTCTATGGATCCAGGGAGATCTAGTCCTGTATTTGAACCGAATTTCCAAGGACAGATCCAAATTCAAACTACCAAATTCAAACTCGTCCATACTAGGGATTGGGGGGAAAAGTTTTCTCAGGGAAAAACTCCCTTTACTTATAAGTATAGGATTTTTGTTCAAAAAGTGAAAGAAAGAGACAAAATATGAATGCAGGGATTAGGCTATGGACATCCTTTGAAAGGGGTGATGGTGAGGCATAATTCTGCCAACCACAGGCAGCATTTTAAAATTAGTGGTTTTAGCCATGACTTTTACTTGGTCTGGTAAAATTATCATGGTAAATATTCTTGTTTTATTTCCCATATTCAGGAAAGGGTGATCATGTGACTTAGTTCTGGTCAGTGAGATGTAAGTTGAGGGTTTCTAGTAAAGTTTTGCTTCCTCAGTATAGGCACCCCTTTTCCTCCTGTTCTTTCTTCCTGTCTAGAATGCTGATGAGAGGTTGGAGGTGGAGTAACTATCAGATGACCACAAGACAAGCATGAGCACAAAGTCATAAGCCAAGGATAGCTAAGTGAGTGGTCACCCAGGGTCAGGGCACCGATGACACTATGCAGCTAGAAGATCAGCCCAACTACTAACCTCTGCAGCATTCATTACATATACATAATATTTTACAGAGAAGGAAACTGAGGTATAGTGAACTTTGGGTAACTTGCTTAAGGTTACACAACTAGCAAGTGGCTAAGTCTGAATTTCAATCTAGACAACATGCATAGTGCTTAAAACTGAGTTAAACTTTGCAAATCAAGCCACAGGTTGTTGGAAAGCCCATAGGTTGGTCATATATATCCCCGATTTGGCGAAATATACCTAGGAAAACCAATAATAGTAATATAAGTAATTAAAAATTGAGTGATCAAACGGAGAGAGGGAATGTAAAGTTATAGTTGTAAAAGTAACTACTAGGAAAAAAACCTAATGTTAGGTGTTCACATTATCAAAAGGAAAACACAAAGCAAGGCAACACAAACAGTGAACATCATGCAGAAACTATTTAAGAAGTACTAGGCTGGGAATGGTGGCTCATGCCTGTAATCCCAGCACTTTGGGAGGCTGAGGAGGGCGGATCACGAGGTCAGAGGATCGAGACCATCCTGGCTAACACAGTGTATTTTAGTCTCTACTAAAAATACAAAAAATTAGCCAGGCATGGTGGCAGGCACCTGTAGTCCCAGCTGCTTGGGAGGTGAGGCAGAAGAATGGCGTGAACCCGGGAGGTGGAGCGTGCAGTGAGCCGAGATCAGACCACTGCATTCCAGCCTGGGCGACAGAGCAAGACTCTGTTTCAAAAAAAAAAAAAAGTACTAAAGGCAGAAAAATTACATAAAGACAGAACTGAGACCAAACATGTCTGTCATGTCAATAAATTGTCATATAAAACCATTAAAAGCAAGACTCTCAGAATGATCACAAAGTAGAATCAAATTATATGCTGAACACAGGAGATTCATTTGGAACAAAACAACCCTGAAAGTTGGTACTAATTCTCCCAAAATGGAACTTATAAATTCAAAGCAACTGCACTCAATAGACTAATAAACTTTCATTTTGGAACTTGAAAAGTTGGCTTTAAAGTTCAATTTTTGCAAAGTAAAGAACAATAAAGAGATATTTGTCCTTTCACACAGCAAAGCATAGCATAATGGGTCAGGTATCCTAGTTACAGTACTCGTAAAACTAACAGCTTACTGTTTGTCCAGAGCTTGGGGTTCTGTGCCAGCCACTTCCCCCAAGTACTTTACACATAGTATCTCATTTAATCCTCACAACCTTGTTAAGGAGCAAATAATTACCCCTATTTGACAGATGACAAAATTAGGATTGAAGAAGACTGCATTACTGTCTGAGGTCCCCTGGCTGCTAAGTGATGGCTCAGAATTGACCCAGGACCTCTTTCTTTGGAGCTGGTACTCTGGTCTAACTTTCCATTTCTAGTAAATGGAAAACAAACCATATACAGAACATTATTATGGCATACTTTCTTTATTTTTTAATTTGGATGTATGTATGTGTATGCACAATTTCTCTCCCTTGCCCTCTCCTGCTCTTCCTTCCTCCCTCCTCTTACAGTAGTTGGTTGTCCAAATGCTTGCATGTTCTGGAAGGAGATACATTAAACTGCAGTGTTTACTTTTGTGGAGTAGAATTGGTGGAGGAGAGGAAAGGGAGGAAATTTCATGTTTTACTTCATTTACTTCTGATTGTTTGACTGTTACTTGCATGTTTTTCTTTAGTAATTAAAAAATAAGGATAAAAAAGTAAGCCAAATTAAAAGTAATGAAAATATTAAAGAATAGCAGCATATTTTTGTTATCTCAGCTGTGGCCTTTTGAAAATGTGATATTAGAAATAGTCGTTGAGCTTGTTTGGGTGTAGAACATTTTCAAACTGAAATTACGTACTATCGCAACAAAAGTTTCCATAATACATTACTTTATAAACACAGGGTATTTCTTATTTCAGGATGATTTTTCTTTTTTCCTTTTATTTAATTTAATTAATTTATTTATTTGACACAGTGTTTTGCTCCATTGTCTAGGCTGGAGTACAGGGGGCATGATCACAGCTCACTGCAGCCTTAACCTCTCAGGCTCAAGTGATTCTCCCACCTCAGCCTCCTGAATAGCTGGGACTACAGGCGTGTGCCACCACGCCTGGTTAATCTTTGTATTTTTTGTAAAGGCAGGGTTTCACCATGTTGCCCAGGCTGATCTCAAATTCTTGGGCTCAGGCGATCCATCCGCCTTGGCCTCCCAAACTGCTGGGATTACAGGTGTGTACCACTGCACCCGGCCCAATTTTTCTTTAAGCAAGGTCACATACTCATATGCGTAGGGTTTTAAAACTACTGATAGTTTTAATTGCTGGGCATGACAGAAGTCGAATGCTGCTTCCTTAACAGTATACTCATTTCACAAGTGATATATGATATTAAAATGCTATAAAAATGTTTACCATAGCCAGGTGTGGTAGCTCATGCCTCTAATCCCAGCACTTTGGAAGACCCAGGCACGAAGACTGCTTGAGCCCAGGAGTTCAAGACCAGCCCAGGCAATATAGCAAGATCTCATCTCTACCAAAAATTTAAAAAATAAGATAAAAATTAGCCAGGTGCTGTGGCACACACTTATAGTCCCAGTTACTGGGAGGCTGAGGCAGGAGAATTGCCTCAGCCCAGGAGTTTGAGCTTGCAGTGAGCTATGACGTTGCCACTGCATTCCAGCCTGGGTGATAGAGTGAAACTACGTCTTAAAAAAAAAAAAGTGTATTACTACTTTATTCTGGGGGCTAACTATTCTAGGGAGAATACATTTCCTGAAGAATTTTGAGGTATTTTAGAGATCTTGATGATACATTCTCCCTTCCTCTCCAACTATTGGTTAGCTTGCCCCATCCCATTTACTCTCAAAGCATTCTGTACTTCCACCTTCACATAACTTAACCATAAAAGTCTAATAAAGACTTGCCTGTTCACCTATCTGCAATCAACATCTCCATTCCCACCCATTTGGCAGAGCCTGGCATACAGGACGTCAACAAAAGTTTGTTGATATGAATGAATGAATGCTTTTAAGGCCTATGTGGAAAAAATACATAGAGATGCTTTTCTTACAGTAGCCAGCTTACTACCTTAAAAAGAATAGGAGTTTAAATATTTAGTTGCAAATGAGTAAATCATGGCCTGAAAATTTATCTGCAGAAAACTGTGCATCCCTTCAGTAATTTCTATGTTACTAAAATCTGAAATCTAACAAAACTTGACATTTAATAAAACTGAACACAATGTAATTTATATAGGTGACACCACACACCAAAAATCCTGCCCTGATATAGAAGACTGTGGACACTGGATCTTTCACACTCTTGTGATAGGAGAAAATTTCTATTTGAATAGAAGACAAGCTAGTACTAATAGTAAACTAATTTAATGGACATAAAAATATCTTGAGAAAATATTTAAGAAGTGCAACATTTGGTAATGCATTTATCATGCTGTTTCATAATTTCCAGCTAAATTCTGATACAATCATAGTTGAAAACATATACTTTTTTTTTAACTTTTTAAAAATGCTATATGAGCATATTAGGAAACATGGGAATGTAAAATGTAAAACATGGGAATGTATATTAGGAAAAATGCTGCCACCAAATGTGAAAGACAGTATGGTAGTTCCTCAAAATATTAAAAATAGATTTACCATATGATCCAGCATTCCATTCCTGGGTATGCACCCAAAAGAATTGAAAGCAGAGGCCTGAAATTTATTTGCACGCTAAAGTTCATGGCAGCATTATTCATAATAGCCAAAAAGTGGAAACACCCCAGATGTCCATCAATGGATGAACAGAGAAACAAAATGTGGTATGAACACACAATGGAATACTATTCAGGATAAACAAGGAAAGACATTCTGACACATGCTATAACATGGATAAACCTTGAGAACAGTGTAATAAGTGAACTAAGTCAGTCATAAAAGGACAAATATTGTATGATTCCATTTATATGAAGTACCTGGAATGAAAAAATTCATAGAGGCAGAAAGTATAATGTTGGTTGCCAGTGTTGTGAAGAGGGAGGAATGGGGGTTACTGACCAATAGGTACAGAGTTTAAGTTTGAGATGATGACAAAGTTCTGGAAATGGGTAGTGGTGACAGCTGAACAACAATGTGAAAGTACTTACTGCTACAGAAATACTGAACTGTACACTTAAAAATGGCTAAAATGGTAAATTTTATGTTACATATATTTTACTACAATAAAAAATTAATAAACATTTTGTAAAAAACAAGTCTGTATTTATTTCTATATTTTTAAAACCTCCAATCTATTCAACTGACAAGAACACCCCCCAAAAAGGAAAGAGTAGAAAAAAAGACATCATTAAGTTTAAAGGCAAACTCTAGAATCTACAGCCCGCAAAACAGATGGTCAGTGACTATGTACACAAGGAATTGTCTTCTATGCCAAAGCAATGAGGAAAAAGCAACCTTGAAAAAAAATCCAGCTCTCACTGAAGCAGAAAAATATTTTCAGAAATCTGATTTACAAGTAAAATATGATGCTTATCATTACTTATAAACTAAGGTTTTCACTAAAGAAATAGGGATAACATTACAAAGCATTAAGAAATAACTTTTACCAAGTCAAAACCACACCAATGGCAAAAGCACATGATCACAAACCGCTAAATACTGGGCAAACACCAAAACCCTGAGCATGGGAGAGGCTGAAAGCACACTGAAAAACACTTCAAGTTAAGGATGAGTGAAAGAAACTGAAGTGGAAGCCAGGGATACTAAAGGCGGGCGTTATTTTCCAGAAAGGTGCTGGGTAAGAGGTCATTGTTCTGTGTAAGTAAATTGGATTCTGTTTGTTTTCTCCCATGCTATCAGAAAGAAGACAGGAAACAGGTGTGTAAGTGAATGAGTCAAGCAGAGAATGAGCAGGCTCTGGGCAGGTATGCCAGGTTCTAAATGTTCTCTCTAAGCTACTACATGCAGAGGGAGGGAGGGAAAATGCTATGTAAGCCAGTGGGCAAAATCAATTATTTCATATTATTTAAAGAGGTAAAAGGGGTAGAAAAGCTAACCTATTTTGAATACCTGCTTCATGCTAAGAGGCAAGGTGGTACTAGATGTGCATTTTTCTCATTTAAACTTCAGAGCCACTCTATGGTGTTGTATTCTGTTACATCAGTTCTGTTGGTGCCGGACTACTATATTCCTGCTATGGAAACTGAGGCACACACATACAAGTCGGGTAAACCTGCTTAAAGCCACACTATTAGTAAGCGACAGTCAGAAGGCAGACCTCAGGTCTGACTCCAATGCTCAGGTCTTCATCACTGAGCTACACCGCCTCAATTCCACACAGACAGGAGAAAATAAGTTAGGAACAAAAATGGAAATGCTAGAAAGAAAATATGCTATGGTGTGTGCCAAAATAAACTACAAAACATTTGCTTGTAAGATGAAATCTTGAAATAGTAGCAAAAAAAGAGTCATCTAACAGGGAGGAGCTGAGAAAGTATTAGAATAGGGGAACTAGATACTTAGATTAAGGGCATTTTTTAGTAAGGTCTTCTCAGGGTGCTTTCCTTAACCTCCCCACCTTTTGGGACAGATGTTTATCAGAACATCAGACACAGTCATTTTCAAGTGGATGGATAAAATCATGTGCCTAAAAGTTGTTTTATGCATTTTGAATTTATACACATACCTCTGGCTTTGCAGCCAGACCTGAGGTTGTACCCCAGCTCAATTACTTTCTAGGGGTGGGAATTTGAGTCTCATGCTGTTCTCTTCTTTTCTGTTTTTGTTTTTGAAGACAGAATCTTGCTCTGTCACCCAGGCTGGAGCGCAGTGGCACAATCTCGGCTCACCGCAACCTCCACCTCCTGGGTTCAAGCAATTCTCACGCCTCAGCCTCCCAAGTAGCTGGGACTACAGAAGTGTGACATCAAGTGCAGCTAATTTTTTTGTATTTTAGTAGAGACGGGGTTTCGCCATGTTGGCCAGGCTCGAACTCCTGGCCTTAAGTATCTGCCCACCTCGGCCTCCCACAGTGCTGGGATTACAGGTGTGAGCCACCAAGCCCGGCTTCATGTTGTTTTTTAAACTAATAAGGAAATGAGAGACATACTACAGAGACTAGACCACAGGCCTTTTGGGATTTTTGTGAAGCAGCAATGAGAAGTGCCTAGCATGAGACCTATCATAAAACGGTCTCTCTAACCCACTCACCGCTAATCAAATAAACAGACATCTCTTCTAAGAATAATTGATTTTAATTCACATCAAATTTTCCAGGTAACTGAAGCTTAGCCCTAGAGTCCTGCCTAAAGCCAGGGGGAAAAAGAGCTCCCAGAAAAGGTATGAGACAGTCTTCCTTTTTTTTCTTTTTTTGAGACGGAGTCTCGCTCTGTCGCCCGGGCTGGCGCGCAGTGGCCAGATCTCAGCTCACTGCAAGCTCCGCCTCCCGGGTTTACGCCATTCTCCTGCCTCAGCCCCCCCGAGTAGCTGGGACTACAGGTGCCCACCACCTCGCCCAGCTAGTTTTTTGTGTTTTTCAGTAGAGACGGGGTTTCACCGTGTTAGCCAGGATGGTCTCGATCTCCTGACCTTGTGATCCGCCCGTCTCAGCCTCCCAAAGTGCTGGAATTATAGGCTTGAGCCACCGCACCCCGCCTAGTACGGCCAACAGTCTTCTTATGAATAAAGTTAATTTATTACAATATATATTTTAGTTCCATTAAATAAATTTTACTTTATTCTCTTTGTGCTCTGGATAACTGAGGTAAACAGAGAAAGTGATAACATTTAAATCAAGATATTCAGCATTAGAGCAAAATTCTCCATCTGATGAAAATATGTGGGATGCTCCTTTTCGAATAGTCAAGTGCAGCAGTGAGAAAGGGGTAAAGAGTAGAACAAGGAATTTGATCTGCAAGTGACTGAACAACCAACTCAGATAACTCACTACCTTCAGAGCAGCCAGGATGCTTTAAATACCATTTATCACACAACTATCATTGGATATAAGAAAATACTAAAGATGTGTAACAGCATAGTACCCCCAGGAGCTACTGTCCCTAGATTAAAGTGGGATGACTACAAGCAGGGTAGACAGAAGGCTCTGAAATACAGCAGAACATGAAGCTGACAAAAATGAATGCAGCAGAGACATTATATATTGACATAAGATGTTAAAAACGCAGTAGTAAATGAAGGATACAGTGTTTTACTGCTTTGTGGTATGAACCCATTTTTATTTTTTAAAATCATATAGGCATTTATCTAACCTATGTAAGTAGAAAAATATCTGGGCACATAAACACACAGTATTAAGAATGGTTATCACTAAATGGAAAAATTGGGTTTTTAAATTTTTCCTAATACTCATTTTCTGATTTTTCTATACAAAAAGGGTTTTTAAAAAATACTGACATGTGCAGTGGCTCATGCCTGTAATCCTAGCACTTTGGGAGATCGAGGCGGGCAGACCACGAGGTCAGGAGATGGAGACCATCCTGTGTAACAGTGAAACCCCGTCTCTACTTAAAATAGCCGAGTGTGGTGGCATGCACCTGTAGTCCCAGCTACTCGGGAGGCTGAGGCAGGAGAATCGCTTGAACCCAGAAGGCAGAGGTTGCAGTGAGCTGAGACTGCGACACTGCACTCCTGCCTGGGTGACAGTGCAAGACTCTGTCTCAAAAAAAAAAAAAAAAAAAAAAAAATACTGACATGAGTGCAAAAAGCAGGGATAGATTAAGTTTTCATAAACACATTACTGACTTGTGATCAATAGAATATTGTCAAACTTAAGAAAGTAGAAGCCAACACAATACTAAGCAGCAATTTAATAGAGTGCTAATCTAATCAGAAAAGGCTTTCAAAATTCTGCTGAGAAACAGAATAACATTTTTTGAAGCACATGATATTCACTTGGAGAAGAAATAAATAGCTTTTTGTTATTTTTTGCTGTGTTAGATCACGCTGAGTTTTTACTGCAAGAAACCTATGAAAAGTACCCATTACTAATAGCACACAGGTAAGTCCTTACAGATGGAATTTATTTCACTTTTGTTCTCACTAATTTGTGAACATTGCTTAGGAAACCCCAAGCTGATGGAGCATTAAGTGCTTTCAGATAATGAGATACTTAGTAATCCAATTAAAATATCTGTTTAAAGAGGAATGTGAACACAGGGCTTCTACTAATTTGTTTTTAGAATGATGGCTTAGGATCACTTACAAAGTAACATATGCTCAAATCTAAATAAATAAGGTAAACAACAATGTAATTAATTATTGATGCAATACAAATAACTAGAATTGTGTGCTGTAAAACCACTGTATTGCATTTAATAACTCAATTTGTGCCCCAGAGAATTAGATTACTTTTCTACACACTTAAAATACTGGGGTGTTTGTACTTAGGTTTACATATAATTCTTAAATATTTAGGTAAGTTCTCAGTGATCTGCTGCTTTCAGTTCCTGGAATATGAATGGCCTTATCAGGTAACCAGGGATGCTGTTGTCATTACACATAAGAGCAAGGCATCTTTTACCATCTCCTAACTTTTCCAGGTGAGGCAATGCAGGGGAAACCAACCTTGGAGTCCAACACATCTGGGTCCTCAGCTCAGCTCAGCTCTGTAATTCTCGGTAATCATCTCACTGGGATTCTGCAGTGTCATGTATACACTAGGTCTTTGCCAAAAGGCCAAGAAGCGATACATTTTCTTTTTTCCTCTTCTTTTTCTTTTCTTTGAGACAGGGTCTTGCTCTGCTGCCCAGACTGGAGTGCAGTGGCACAATCATGGCTCACTGCAGCCTCAACCTCCCTGGGCTCAGGTAACTCTCCCACCTCAGCTCCCTTGACTCCACTGCTGGAACTACAGGCATGCACCACCACACCCGGCTAAGTTTTTCCTTTTTTCTTTTGTATTTTTTGTAGAAACAGGGTTTCACCATGTTGCCCAGGCTGAAATGGGGGATTTCGTGTGGAGTTACAAGGATTCATTAAATGAATGTACATACGCCATTCAGCACACTGCCTGAGGGCAATGCTTGAAAAATGTAAAACCTACTTGGGTTCAAATTCTGGCCCTACTTACCACTTAATAGCTATGTGAACTTGAATAAGTTAAACTTCTCTCTCAATTTCCCCAAGAGAAAAATAGAGAAAATTAGGGTACCCACCTCAGTAGGATTGTTGCTCAGTGCCTAAACTGTGCTTGACACAGTGTCACGTAAGTATTAGCTTCAACCATCCAGTCAGTGACGTGGAGCTGAGCAGGATCTACTGATGCTGCCTGCTAATGAGTCTTGATCCTATTTTCCTCCATCACAGCACTGTCTTCTGGACTATCTTCTGTTGCTCTACACATAACTCTGCATCTAACATCTATAACATCAAACGAAATGCCTGAAACACAGTAGCCTTTCCATAAACGTTTCTTAGAAGAAATAATGAACAAAGTACTACTCTTCCATCAACTCAATCTCTATATTTATCTCTTTCAGATGGTGTCTGGGGCAACTGCTCCAACCTGCTAGCCGTGGTCAAATGCTCTCCACAATATACACTTAATAGATGGTAATCAATCATATATGTAAGACTAAATATTAAAAGAAGAAGAATAAATTTCAGTAACTAAAAACTAAAAACAAATCCTCATTTCAAACCCTGCATCAAGATGGCTATTTTCCGCCAGGCGTGGAGGCTCATGCTTATGATTCCAGCACTTTGGGAGGCCAATGCAGGCAGATCACTTGAGGTGAGGAGTTTGAGACCAGCCTGGCCAACATGGTGAAACCCTGTCTATACCAAAATACAAAAATTAGCCAGGCATGGTGGCGGGCACCTGTAGTCCCAGCTGCTCGGAAGGCTGAGGCAAGAGAATCACTTGAACCTGGGAGGTGGAGCTTGCAGTGACCTGAGATTGCGCCAATGCATTCGAGCCTGGGCGACAGAGCAAGACTCTATCTCAAAAAAAAGAGCGGCGGGGGACGGGGTGGGGAGAGCGGCGTTTTCCATAATTTCTTACCAAAGTAAGTAGTATTCAGGGTTTTCAAAGTAATGGTATATAATAGAATATCATTAGTTATATATTACTAAGTATTTATTTAAAAAGCTTTAATATGATTATAGCTCCCAATCTTCTTATAGTTATTATTCCACAAGTCAGAGATTAAGTCTGGTGTAGTCCGCATTATTTCCTAATTATCTATTTGCTTTTGTTAAAATTAACTTGCCATCTGTGAACACACATAAATGAGAAGACAAAGCTAAGAAAAAATTAGGTGTTATGAGTAAAAGCAGCTTCATTAAAATGGTGAATTTCACCAATTTTATTGACGTGAGAAAAAGGCATGCTTTATTTTTAAAGGAAAAGTAAATGTAAAGAATAGAAGTTATATATGATTTAAGAATCTACTGTTCTTTAACATACAAAGAACTAAGAACTTTTAACTTTGATACAAGTTGACAGCTTAATTTATCTGATCTATAAAATGTTTTTATGCCTACAAAACAATCGGAAATTTCTCCCAAGGGACTTTTAGATTATTTTAAAGTGGTGTTGTATGTGGTATTCCCCTGAGTCTCGGGTGCTCAAATCATAAACTATGCTCACAGTTAACAAGCTCCCTAAGAATTAATTTATATTTCCAGCTTGAACTTCTATCCCAAATCTCAGAACTGTACATACACTTGCCTGCTTAGCATTTCTACTTGGATGTCTAGTGGCCACTTCCAACATAGCATGGAGCCCCTGATAGTGTCCTACACCTGTTCCTCCTGCTCGCTATACCCCATGTCTCATCTGTCAGTAAAGTATGTCCAGAATCTCTCTATCTTCAAAGCATATCTAGAACCTGTTTATCTTCAAAGTACATACAGAAGCCACCCATCTTCAAAGTATATCGAGAATCCATCTATCTTCAAAGTATAACCAGAATCCATCTATCTTCAAAGCATATCTTTTTGAGTCTGACTACTTCTCACCACCTCTGCTGCGATCATCCAGGTCCAAGTCACCATCACCTCTCCCACCTGGATTACTGTATAGCTTCTTAGCCAAATGGTTTCCCTTCCTCTGCCCCTACGTTTCCCTTCAATTTATTCTTAAAACAGCAGCCAGAGTAATTCTGTTAACATGTAAGTCACATCATGCCATTCCTCTGCTCAAACTCTCCAATGGCACCCAGCTTGGAAAAATGTCAAGTCTTTCTATCAGCCTTCCTGGCCTTACTGGCCTTCCTAACCCTGATCCGCCCACAGCTCTGACAGGAGGTCCTTCTGCTCTCCTCTTCACACACACTTCGCTCCAGCCTTACTGGCCACCTCCTTGCTCCTCTGAACACACCACACAAGTTCCCATCAACAGGTCTCTGCATCTGCTGTTCCCTCTTCCTGGAAGTCTCTCCTCCCAGCTGTCTGCATGGCTCACTTCCTTCAAGTCTTTCTTCAAATGCCACCTTCTCAGTAAGGCCTTCCCTGGCCGTTCTATGTAAGACCCCCAACTACACCTCCCAACACTCCCTCTCTCCACATTGTGCTTTTTCTCCACAGCATTTATCACCATCTAATGCACTGTATACTTTGCTTCTTTATTATTATTTTCAGTCTGTCTCCTCCCACTAGAATTAAAACTCCATGAAGGCATGCATTTTTGTCTGTTTTGCTTACTATTTTACCTGTCAAGACAAGGATGGTGCTCAGCATATTGTAGGCGTCCAACAGATGTTTGCCGAATAAATGAATTTCTCCAAAATTTAGTAACACCTGATATTATGTTTAGCCTGATCAATATTAATTAAGTACAACAGACAGAAGTCCCAGAATTGTCATCAAATTGGTAGAATACTTTGGGAGGGATAACAAATTGCTCATTCATTCATTATTCCAGTCACTGGAAAACCAGAAAAGAACAAGTAGATATGATACCTGTCCTCGTGGAGCTTGCAATCAAAGTGAAGGTGTCTACTCCCCTGCTCCATAACCATAACCAAAAGGTGCCTGTGGGTAAGGCCAAGTCACCTGGCCCCCAGTTCTCTGAGCTAACAACATGTGAATTATCCTCAATTCTTTCTTCTCCCTCACCTTCCAAAACAATTACCCAATTTGTCATCAAGACCTCTTAAGTCTACCTGAGGAATGTTCCAAATGCAGTCCAACTTTCCAATTCCACTATCATCCAGTTCCTCATCCTACATCATCTGCCACCTGAGAACTGCAGCATTCTCCAAACTAGGATCTCACCACAGGCTCTCCTGCTCCAATCTATCTTTACACCTTAGCTGGAGTTACCTGTCCCAAAACAAACAGTATTACCTTTCTTAAACATTTTTTGACTGGTCACGGTGGCTCACGCCTTTAATCCCAGCACTTTGGAAGGCCAAGCCGGGCAGATCACAAGGTCAAAAGATCAAGACCATCCTGGCCAACATGGTGAAACTCTGTCTTTACTAAAAACACAAAAATTAGCCAGGCATGGTGGCATACCCTGTAGTCCCAGCTACTTGGGAGACTGGGGCAGGAGAATCACTTGAACCTGGGAGGCAGAGGTTGCGGTGAGCTGAGATCGCGCCACTGCATTCCAGCCTGGCGACAGAGCGAGAAAACAAAAACAAACAAGCAAAAAAACCACTTTTCTTCAACAGTTTCCCATTGCCTACAAAAGGATATTCAAGGTCCTGTACAGTCTAGTCCCCAACATGCCTTGACAGGTAGAAACACAGCTCTGGTTTTTGGTTTTGCTTTCTTTTGGAGTTTTTCTTTTTGGTTTTGTGTTTATTTGTTTGTTTTGCCAGATACCATACCCTGCCTGGCTGCTTGGCAAATACCCATTAATCCATTACTCAATATTCAACTAAAATGTTACCTCTTTTGTGAAGTTCTCTCCTATTCCCTACACAAGAGCACATTTCCCTCCTCTAAGCTCCCATAACATTTGTTATACTTCTGTCACAGCACTGAAAAACATGATCTGTTATCATTTGCTTAGCTTCTTTGGTCACTACTGAAAGGATCATGACTTAGTTATTTTTGGATACTCTACGCTTAGTAGAGGGCCTGCAACAGAAAAGCATTCAATAAATAACTTGAATAAATGAATGAATAGCATTGTCACAAAGAGCTTTCTTAAACGGCCCTGAAATGGGTTCCCTGGCATAACCTCTACCTACTGTTACTGGTTCTGCTTGAGATCACAGAGAACATAACCTACTCTTGTTCACATGGATGCCTTCTAATTTGAAAGTAGACATCAAGTCCTTCGGGGTCTTTCTTCTCCCAGACAAGCATGAGTAGGTCTTTCAGCTTTTTTCACATATCATAACCTCACATCTCTTTACCACCTGGTCATGCTTCTTCTGAACTCATCCTAGATTATTTATATCCCTTTAGAACAGTGGCATCTAAAACCAAGTGAATATTATTTCCTTTGTTGTAGTCACAACTCTTCAATAAATCTAACCTAAAAGAGAATTAAGATTTGGGGGTTTACACTAACTGTTGGTTCACACTGCGCTCACTATGGACTGAAAATTACTTTTAAATGTTTAAAATAAGATTTATTTGCTTTCATTATGAGTATAATGCTCATTCATATTTTTGTAAGCTAAAAATAGGAAGAAAAACCTCATTAACCAAAGACATCTAAACCACCGCATATAGTTTGGTAAATTAATATTTTAATGCAAAGGGGGTTTGGTTTTACATTCCTCCAACCATATGATATATTCACAATTTATACATATTGCACATATAATATTTTTAAGTATTTCTAGTTGACAGTAACTGCCATTTTTATCCATTAACCATATGCTATTCTAACAATCCTGCAAGTGTATTTGTGATTTAGAGAAGAGCATACGGGAGCTTAGGAAAATTAAGTGACTTGCTCAAGGCCATGTGTTATTTTTCCCTCAGTTTATCAGTAAGGAATGTAAAAGAGCACATAAAGGGCACAGTTTGCTCAATTTGGACACATGGATAGAACTATGTAACCCCCTTAGAGATCAATATATAGAATATTTCCATCACACCAGAAGGTTCTCTTCTGCTCCATTCCCAGTTAATTCTCCCACCCAGGGGTAACCACTATTCTGCCTTCTATGATGATCAATCACCAGTCAATTTGCCTGCTCTTCCATCAAATCAGTGGAATCATTTAGTATGTACTCTTTTGGTCTATCTTCCTTTGTTCAACATAGTGTTAGTGAGAATCATTCATGTTTTTGTGTGTGTCACTAATTTGTTATTTCATTATTACTATACAGTATTCTATAGAGGAATATACCACAATTTAATTATATTAACTATTATAGTTACATAATGACATCATACAATTACACTAATTATTACATTAGATTATACCACAGTTAAGCCATTCTCCTGTTTACGAACATTTGGATTATTTTCAGTTTTGGTTTAGTTTGACTGAAGCTACTCTTTTTACACTTTTTAAAGTCTCTTGGTAGACAAGAACTCTTCTCCTGAGTATATACCTAGGAGTTAAATCGCTAGGTCATAGGATAGGTATAGAGTTAGCCTGAGGAGATACTGCCAGTTTTCCAAATTGGCTGAAGTAATTTGCATGTTTCCCAGCAATGTATACGAGTTCCAGTTGCTTCATATCCTCATCAGTATTTTTTCCTTTTTTTTTAAATGGTTCATTCTGAATCCTCACCAGTATTTGATTTTTGTCAGTTTTTAAAATTTTAGCCATTCTGATAAGTGTGTGGTATTATCTCATTGTAGTTTTAGCTCCCATTTTCTTGATGTGCAATGATGTTGTGGACTTTTTAAAATGTTTATTGGTCACTTGGTTATCTTCTGTTCAAAGTGCCTGCCTTTTTTTTTTCTTTCTTTTAGTAGTTCTTTAAATGTTCTAGCTATGAGTACTTTGTCAAACCTTATATTATATAGGACTCATGATAATATACAACAAAAATCTTTTCCTAGACTGTGGCTCATGTTCATTGTTAGTGGCTATGTATTATTCAATTAGATCTAACCACCGTTTAATGATTCTCCTACTGCTGGACATTTAGAGTATTTTTTTTCTTTCTTTTTGCATCCATAGGAGGGCATAAATAGACTATTTCTAATTTTTGCTTTAATTAAACACTGATAACCAAATTTTAAAGCTTTATTTGTATCTAAAATGTTTCCTTCATCTATACTCACAGAAGTCGAATTACTCAATTAATGTATATGACCATTTGGTATTGATGCAGACAAAGCCAAACTGGTTCAGAAAAATTCTATCAGTTGATACTGGTGCCCAATAATGCATCGTAATACCAGTTCACCATGTCCTCACCAACTCTGGCTTTTCCCCCCTCTTCTTTATCAGTCTGATAGGACAAAACATTTGTATTTCATTGTTTTAATGTTTAGCTCAGTGATTACTAGTAATATTGAAATTATTTTTGTTTAGTCATTTATATTCTCATTTTCATAAATGGTCTTCATTTTGTGTATGCATTTATCGGGGCTTTTTGGAGTTTTTCTTGTTCACTACGGTATTGTGCTTTTCTTTTCATAGAATACTTTATTACATTTTTATTTTTATATTTACTGCAATCATTTCCCAAGATGTAGTGTTCTTTGTACTTTTCAAATTTTTATGTAGTTGAATCTGTGATCACACCCAAGCTTAGAAATATCTTTTCCCTACAATATTACCTATAAATATAAGTATTTCCCTATAAATATTCACATCAAACTGTATTTTTAAAATTAAAAAAATCAACTCTTTAATGCCTTAGCAACCCTTTGGGGGGTACTATTAATATACTGGTCTCATCTCCAACTCTTCTCTTTTTCCAAATTAATAACCAGTTCTGGCAATACCATTTATCAAATAAATATTCTTTTCCTCTTTGGATTTATGATGTATACTTTATCATTTATTAAATTTTTAGACACGAGATAGTCTGCTTCTGGACTGTCTTTTCAGTTCCATCGATTTGGGTTGTCTATTCCTACAACATTATCATATTGTTCCATTCTTGTAGCCTTATAATTATTTCGTTTGACCAATATTTACGAAGCACCTGTATCACATTAGACTGTAGGGATAAAATAGGGAACAAGACATATCTAGTCACTATTTTTACGGTGCTTGCAGACTAGTGAGAAGATGGAGACAAGTAAACAGACAGATGGGAAAAGTATAGGCAAGAGTTCAGGCTGGAGAAGTATTAAGGGCGAGATCACACAGGATATTAAAGACCTTAAAAATGAGTTTGTGCTTTATCTTGACAGCAAGGTAAGCCACTGAAGGGCTTCATCAGGGGGCAAAGTGTTCAGACAGGCATTTTAGAAAGATCACTTTATCTATAAGAAAATAAAAATAATTAACAAGAGGAAGTCAGGAGTTCAGTCAAGGAGCCCACTTAGGGGACTATGAGGAATATTAAGAACTGACTCAATACTCTTCTTCTTCTTCTTCTTCCAACTTTTCTACGCTACTTTCACATATTTAGTTTCCACATAAACTTTGAAATTGTTTAGTCAACTTCCCTCCTATACACCAAACTCTAATCCAATTGTGAATTTATTTGGAAGTACACTAAATGCTTAATATATGAAGAATTACAACTTGATTACATATAATTTTCCCTAAGGCTTTTAAACAATTGCTGTTCAGCCATGTCTCCTTCCATCACGTATTTTTGCAAGAATAACATAAGTTGTTAGCAAAACAAAAACCAAGAAAAACAGGCAGATTAGGAACACCTTAATAGTTTGTCTCAAAGTATAGGAAATGTCAAAAACTAAAGGAAAGTGAAAGCAAAAAGGACTAAGTCTGAGCCAAGAAGGTAGGCTAAGCTGTTGGAGAGAACAATATGGACAATTTGTTAATTCAATGTTAAACAGAGGTATACCTTGGTCCCAAGGAAGAAAGAACCTTATTTTTCCAAGAGCCAAGACGTGAATAAAGAAAAAACTTCAACCTGAATTTAAAACGAGCTGGAGGCTTATCAAAATAATTATAAACTATCGTGGCAGGGCCTAAGAACCAAAGGAGTGGAAAAGACCCTGGCAGAGAATTTAAGTGCTTTTAAATTGGGCCAGACTAAGTGAGGAGTACTTGCGTGTGGCTTTACTGAATCAGTTTGAGTTTGGATTCTCTCACACCATAGTGAAGTGAGGCTGTGAACCTGGAAACACTGTGAGCTGGAATATGGACAGCAAGTTGAAGGTAAGGGGCAATTCCAGAGAAAGGCAGAGGATGAAGGAAAGTATGGGGAAGGAAGCTCACCCTATAGGAAGAGATTAATCCTCCTCAACCCCTTCAGTACAAACAAGACAGGACACATAATTCTGTGAGTCGACAAAACAGAGATACTGCTCATATTTTTAGGCCTGTATTTACTCTCAGGATTTTTAATGCATTTTTTCCACAGGGGATTTGTTATTCTGAAAATGGATTGAGTCTTACTTTATAACATGAATAGTGAGATATTTAATTCAAGGCAAAATTTGAGAAACTGAAGATTTGATGGTCTGACAAAACTACTAGATAGATAATGCCAAAAAGACATAGTTCTCACGCACTTTCCTTTCCAGGGCTGCCATTCAAAGCTGTCTCCTTTCAGAAAGAAAGAATATTTACACAAAAGATCTTGTTTCAATTACAATTTTCTTGTTCATCTTTTTATGTGGGCAGAGCATAATTCCTTCATTCAGGAGATGTTTACCCTACTGGAGGCACTACGGCTATAAAGATGAAAAGACAGATGAAAAGATGAAAAAAACTACTTCTTCTCTTCCTGGGGTTCATGTACAACAGATTATACAGATAAATAATTAGATAATTACAGCAAAAGGCCCAGGGTGTTACTGGAGCACACAGGAGAGGCATCTGGGGAGTTCAGGAAGCAGCCTGGAGGAAGTGGCATCTAAAGGAAGGTTGCATGGGTATCTCATAGGACCCGGTGGTTAGGACCAAGATAACTAGACTCAGATTCTGGAAGAGAGCATTTCCCAACATGGGAATGATTTACAAGTATGACCTCTCAGAACACTGCAGAGTACAGCTTTTTAACCTGTGTTCAGATTACAGGTGTGTCCGCCAGCCATAAGCACAGCCTTGTCCATCTCCATCAATGGGCAGTATTGATATTACCATTTGCTATGTGTGTCATGACATAAAAAAGGTTAGGAATCACTGCTTGTAAAGAACTAAGGAAATGTTTTTGCCTCTTGGCTATAATTCACTCTTATTCTCTCCCTCTCTTACTCTCCCATCTTTCTTTCCCCTCATTCTTCTCTACTCTTTTCTACTCTTCAATCCTCAGAACTTGACTCCCAACAATTCCAAAACATACACATTCTGAATTTCAGCCACCAAAAGAGAAAGATGACTTCATTTCAAATATAAAGTCCTGGGAAAGAACTGTGATTGGTCCAGCTTGAGTCAGGTGCCCATCCTTAGACAAATCAACAGTGACCAAAAGGTAGGAATATCTTGTGCAGATGGTCCCCAACTTATGATGGTTTGATTTTTTTAACTTCACAATGGTGCAAATGTGATACACATTCAGTAACGACCATACTTCAAGTACCCATAAAACCATTCTGTTTTTCATTTTCAGTACGGTATTTGATAAATTACAGGAGATATTTAACACTTTAGTATAAAATAGGCTTTGTGTAAGATGATTCTGACCAACTGTAGGCTAATGCAAATGTTCTAAACATGTTCAAGGTAGGCTAGGCTGAGCTATGATGTTCAGTAGGTTCAGTGTATTCAATACTTTTTGATAAACCAGGCTTTGTGTAAGATGATTCTGACCAACTGTAGGCTAATGCAAATGTTCTAAACATGTTCAAGGTAGGCTAGGCTGAGCTATGATGTTCGGTAGGTTAGGTGTATTAAATGCATTTTTGACTTACAATAGTTTCAACTTACGATGGGTTTATCAGGCTGTAACCCCATTGTAGGCCAGGCGCAGTGGTTCACGCCTATAATCCCAGAGCTTTGGGAGACCTAGGCAGACAGATGGCTTGAGCCCAGGAGTTCAAGACCAGCCTGGGCAACATGGCAAAAATCCCACCTCTACAAAAAATAGAAAAAATAAGCCAGGCATGGTTGCATGCTGTAGTCTCAGCTACTCAGGAAGCTGAGATCAGAGAATCACCTGAGCCTGGGGAGGTCAAGACTACAGTGAGCTATGGTTGTGCCACTGCACTCCAGTTTGGGTGACAGAGTGAGACCCTGTCTCAAAAAAAAAAAAAAAAAAAAAGACACAACCCCTTTGTAAGTCAAGAAGCATCTGCAGTTAAATTGTAGCTCCCAGAGTTACCATTTGGCTAGATTGGAGAAAGGGGCACTAGTCAGACAAAGTAACAGGTGTCTACTACAAAGTTTGGATGCTGAAGGGAAGCATCTGGGAGACAGGACAAGGATGAAGATTCAAAAGAGTAAAAAGATAATTTGAGAGATCAATGTCCCTGTGAGGGCGAAAAAAGATAGGACCCATGATACGGTAGGCAGGATTAGCCTAATAGAGGATAAGCCCCCATCTCCTATTGCAACAGGAAGGAAGGAAGAAAGAATGGATAAAGATGCGGTCTTCACATGTGCCAGAGGAAGTGGGAGTTCAGGTCTGCAGGGTATTTCTCTGGGAGGCAGGAAGGTGATGCAGGAGACAGGGAGTAGGCTAGTAACAGAAGATTAGTGAAAAGGATAAGAAAGAGACATTACACAAAATAGAGAGAGAGAGAGAGAGAGAAAGAGAGAGAGAGAGTGAGTCTAGGGAAGCATAGAACGAATGTCCGTAAATTTGAAGATCTGAGTGAGGTCAGCAACTATACATTTATTTATACCCATCTGTGCAGTAGTATCATTTTTTCCAGCAAGTCTCGGCAGCCCCAATATTGGATCTGTAGGGACAAATTAAGATGAGCCATTTGATAGTTCCAGGACTGGGGTTTTGCCAGGTGAGGGTCCTTGAAGGAAAAGCGGAACAAGGCAGTTTAAGGCTGGGAAGACAGGGATACGATGGAGCTTGGACTGAGAGTTGTGGGTCTGAAGGAAGAAGAAGCACTATGAGAACAATAAAATAGAAAGACATTCTGGGAGATAACCGAGAACACAGGGGACGCAAAGCGTAAGTTACTGCAAGGTTTCCGAGACAGTTAATCCCAGCAGTGCCTCAGTGGACAGGGGTCACTTAGGACTCTTAGGAGTTGGCTGCACACTGGATTAATGGGGTTTCTGATATTTTTCTTGATTAGAAATATGCAGTTTTTTCCTCCAAGTCTTTATATTTAGGTACTTTATACACTTTAAGGGGCACCTTTTCTCTCCCCCACTTCCCATCAGTTCCTATAAAATGCTTGCATTCTTTCTTAGCAAAGGTGATCTACCCCAACCAGACAAAGCTGTGTGCCATTTCCAAGATGCTGCTGGCACCCGAACTTTCACTCAAGGTATCTTACATACCTTCTCCCCACTCTCATTCAGAATGTGCTTCCACATTCTATGTGTTCAGACTTCAAAATCTCACCAACTTCAACATCCAGGTAAGTATCCAATTTCTTCTAGGAAAGTCTCCAAGATTCTACCTAACCCAAATCACTCTTTCTTTCAATACACAAGTTTTTTGTATTCAACATAGTTACACTGTCATTTGTTTTATTTCTATTTCTTTTTTTTTTTTTTTGAGATGGAGTCTCACTCTGTCGCCCAGGCTGGAGTGCAGTGGCGCGATCTTGGCTCACTGCAAGCTCCGCCTCTCGGGTTCAAGCAATTCTCCTGTCTCAGCCTACTGAGTAGCTGGGACTACAGGCGCCTGCCACCATGGCCGGCTAATTCTTGTATTTTTAGTAGAGATGGGGTTTCATCATATTGGTCAGGCTGGTCTCAAACTCCTGACCTCAAGTGATCTGCCCGCCTCGTCCTCCCAAAGTGCTGGCATTACAGGCGTGAGCCACTACGCCCAGTCTATTTCTATTTCTCTTTAAGGACAAGAATTCCTCTTAAATTCAAAATTTAAGCCAAAATATGTGTGTGTGTAGTTGGAGCCTAAGAAAGACTCTTGACTTGAAGCACACAGCCAGTCAAACATGTAGACAACTATCTTTTTATTCTAAAGCTTACATATCACACTGAGTATCCATAAAGAACAAACTCCAATGACTAAGAAGAAAATAGAGAAGTGTGCTTATATAAAATGTATTCAAAGCTGCACAATAACCTGCCAAATTAGTAATGGAATGTCGAATGAATCAAATGGAATTCATAATACTGACTACTAGCCTTATGTGTATTAGTCACTAAATCATCATGTTTTCTATCTGGTATGCTAAGAAAATCCAAAGTCATCAAGCTTTATTTTCCCCTATCTTAAGGAGAATGGAAGAGATGGAAATAAAGGAGGCAAGAATGGCTTACAGATCCAGTTGAAACAGAATGGAAGGAAAGGCAGTGGGTTTCATCAAGATCCTACAGGCAAGGTGTAGGATCTGTAATTTCGTAAGGACATATACACAAACTCATTCAGTGACATTCTAGTCTAGGATTAACATGAAGAAAATCTATTAACAATGGTAAAGCTTTTTTCCCCTCCAAATGAATATGGCAATATCCATTCTGGAGAACTCTCATTCTGTGTTGAAATAACACCACCTTTCTATATGTCGATCCAGCAATAAATATAAAAATGGTTGATTTGCATACATTTTGACTTCTTGACTTCTTATTTTACTTCTAGGAATCTATATTAAGAAAGAAATAAATATATTTTATACATACACATACATACACACACATACATATATACACACACACCCATATATATACACATATATATGCACACATGGATATTTATCAGCACAATGATAACCTTATTAACAAAAAACTAGTATCAGCTCACCAGTAAATTGATTAAATATTCTATTATATGTAACACAAAAAGTAACATATAAAATAAATACCTGTATAAAACATATGCTGATAAGTGACAAAATCAAGTTTAAGAACAGTATGAGGCTGAGAGCAGTGGCTCATAACTGTAATCCCAGTCCTTTGGGAGGCTGAGACAGGAGGATCACTTCAGGCCAGGAGTTCAGACCAGCCTGGGGAACATAGCAAGACTATGTCTCTGTAAAACATTTTTTAAAAATTAGCTCGGCATGGTGGCACGTGCCTGTAGTCCCAGTTACTACAGAGTTACTAAGGCAGGAGGATTGGTTGAGCCCAGGAACTTGAGGCTGCAGTGAGCTATGATCACGCCACTGCACTCCAGCCTGGATGACAGGGCAAGACCCTATCTCTAAAAAAACAATGTATAATGTAATAAAGTTTTATAAAAATAAATTTTAAAGTAATATTGATGTGCATGTACCAAATAATAATGTCAAATGGGGTATGACTTCTGGGAAACTTTCTCTTTATAAATTTTGGGTTTATGAAACACTTGAGTTAGGAATTTTGTATAACTTTGTATTATATTCATAATTAGAAATGTATAGATATTTTAAAGTAGATGTATATCTACTGACATGTAAAAATGTCAACAATACAGCTTTAAAATGAAAAATGCAGGTTAAGGCAACATATTCATGTTTCTAAAAAGTGACACACGCACCCCCCCAAAAAAAAAAAAATCTGGAAGGCTACACCAAAACATTGTCGATGGCTATTCTGGGTGGTGAGATTTTTGTGTGATTTTTACTTTCCTCTTCGTAACTTTCTATTTTGACTCCCCTTTTAAAAAAATTAAGGCCACATACTATTTTTATAAATGAAGTTTTCACTTAAAAACTTCGTCTTCAATTTTCACTAGTAAATCTTCTTAAGAACTAAAACGGTTCAACAATACTGACTCTAATTATGCTTCCACTCCCTATTCACTCAATAGCCTCTAGGTTTACCCCTGCCTAAAGAATCAGCAGTAGAACAGGAGAAGTAATAGGACTGAGATCAACAAAAAGTGGTTGCTTTCAGCTTTGCTACGAAAAAAAGATAGACTGCCATAATATTGATAATGTCATTTCACATTTTCGATTGATGATTTCCAAAGAGGTTTTACAACTACAATCATATTTGGTTCTCAAGTCTATGAAGAAGGCAGGGAGGTATAATTCTCCCTTATAAGATAAGTAGTCTCAGTTAGAAGAGGTAGAGGGATGTATCCAGGTTCTTGAACTGGGGAGTGACAGTGTTGTCCTGCATAGTCCAATACAGTAGCCATGAGCCACATGTGGCTATTACACTTAAATTAAAGGGAAATAAAATTAAAAATTCAGTTTCTCAGTTGCAGTGGCCACACTTTAAGGGCTCAATTGCCACAGGTGGCTCGTGGCTACTGCTTTGGATAGTACAGTACAGAATATTTCCATCATCACAGAACTGATGTGATTCCCACTCCAAGAACATTTTCCACTCACGTGGTGGCTTTCTACACCCTTGCTTTGCCCTCTTAAAGGAAAGGAAAATATTATTTGAGCATCTTACTCTACATGGTATGAGCTTCTGAAATACTGTAGAGGAAAAAAAAATGCTGGATTCATAATACAAAGATGGCTAGGGTAGCCAGAGAGTGGTGAGTAGTGGGAGAAGGCACAAGGAAAGCCTGAAGGGTGATAGAGTGAACTCTGAGGGTCGCCCACCTAGCACCTATTCACTCTCTTCTTCCTTTTAATAGGACTAAGATTTTATTTTGGCATCTACCCCTACCCAATATGGGCTTTGTACTGCGCAGTTCAGGAACAGGCCTGCAATGCAATTTGGGCTTCATCACATAAGACAAAAAGTTAGCTGACAGAGTAACACCTTTTGAGGCTTTGGTCTTAGCCTCTGAAGGGCCAAATAGCAGAATACCTACTTCAACATTATCTCAGGCATTAACCAAAAAGTGCATGTGTATCATGTGATCACATACATGACTATTAATAGTTCTATCTCATCAGTATAACAGAGTCCACAATATGGGCCAAGCACATCACTCTGTTTTACCAGTATGTGTAGTATTTCTATTAGCTTTACTAATATGTGTACAGGTAAGTATCTAGGTACATTCTGAGGTTAAAAAAAAATCTAATTTTGTGTTTTGAAATCTACCATCTGAAACAGAAATACATTCTTGCAAAAGTAAATTATAATAATAATTAAATAAAAAGGGAAGCAGACTGATAATACAAATATTAACAAAGCACATTACCTAGGTTGACTTTGCGGAGAACACTAATCCTTTTGTAGCCAAACATTTATAAAAATTTAAACAATCAAGACAGGTCAGGCACAGGAGTCATAGCTGATGCCTGTAATCCCAGCACTTTGGGAGGCCGAGGCAGGAAGACTGCTTGAGGCCAGGACTTTGAGACCAGCCTGGGCAACATAGTGAGACCATGTCTCTACAAAAAATTAAAAAATTAGCCAAGTGTAGTGGTCCGTGCCTAAAGTTCAAGCTACTCAGGAGGCTGAGGTAAAAGGATTGCTTGAGCCCAGGAGACTGAGGCTGCAGTAAGCTATGATCACACCACTCAACACCAGCCTAGGGGACAGAATGAGAGCCTGTTTCAAACAAACAAACAAATAAGTAAATAAGACAGAACAGGGAGATTAGCACAATTCTCCTTTATAGAATTTATAGAATCACAGCATTAAACAAAACAACCATTTAAAAACTATACCTGAATTTAGTAATTTAATTCCATGTAGCCCATGAGTCTTTTAAGAAAAATCCTAATTTGGGAATTCTTCATATGTGGCATGAATGAGTTAGACGCAGAATGTCAACTGTGCCAAACTTCTACAGAATGGAACATCAGTACCAAAAACTATCATGCAATTTTCAATGGAACAAACATGGTGAAGGTTACAAGTGATTTTGGAATCACAAGCATATATATGCTGCTTTGTTCACATACTTCAGAGAATAACTATAGCCCAGAGAAAAGAAACTAAATCACTGGCCCTAAGCAGAAAGATGGTGGTCACTTGCCATTTTTTCTCAGCTAAAGACAAACTGCAGGACATATTTTGGAACTTTGGAACCGTTTCATCAGGGACTCACAAAAATGTCCCAATGGGATAGAACAGTTATTACTATTATTTTGAGACTGAGTCTCACTCTGTCACCAGGCTGGAGTGCAGTGGCACGATCTCAGCTCACTGCAACCTCCTCCTCCTGGGTTCAAGCGATTCTTGTGCCTCAGCCTCCCAAGTAGCTGGGATTACAGGCTTGCACCACCATGCCTAGCTAATTTTTGTGTTTTTAGTAGAGACGGGGTTTTGCCATGTTGCCCAGGCTGATCTCCAACTCCTGGGCTCAAGCAATCAACCTGCCTCAGCCTCCCAAAGTGCTGGGATTACAGGCATGAGCCACCACACCTAGCCAGAATAGTTACTAACACATGTTAAAAAACATGGCTCAAACCAAAGAAAGCTTAATATTGTCCTCAGCATACAACAGTACCTATACAGTAGAATAAAAACCAATGATTGTTTATACAAAAATTAATTCACTGCTGAAAAAGGCACTAACTGAGACACCATAAAGTACAAGTATTTCCGGCCGGGTGCGGTGGCTCAAGCCTGTAATCCCACCCAGCACTTTGGGAGGCCGAGACGGGCGATCACGAGGTCAGGAGATCGAGACCATCCTGGCTAACACGGTGAAACCCCGTCTCTACTGAAAAATACAAAAAAACTAGCCAGGCGAGATGGCGGGCGCCTGTAGTCCCAGCTACTCGGGAGGCTGAGGCAGGAGAATGGCGTAAACCCGGGAGGCGGAGCTTGCAGTGAGCTGAGATTTGGCCACTGCACTCCAGCCTGGGCGACAGAGCGAGACTCTGCCCCTCCCCAAAAAAAAAAAAAAAAAATGTACAAGTATTTCCTACAGGGTACCTGCTATATACAAGCTTCTGTCACTCTGTTTCAGAGAAGACGCTGAAATGAATACACATGAATGAAAGCGTGCAGAGTATACTGTGAAAAATGGGCCTTTCTCCATTCTAGTTAGTTAATTTATTTCAGATTAAATGAGATTAAAGATCAGATATGACTCCTGGACCAGGAAAAATGCTATAAAACATATGATTATGGCAATTGTAAAATCTAAATATGGACTTTGGTACAAGATTATTATCTACCCCATGTAAAATTTCCTGCTTTTCATAACTATGCTGTGGTTATGTAGGAGACCCTCCTTGTTCTTAGGAAATTCACGTCGAAGAATTAGGGGAAAGGGGCAGGATGTCTGCAACTTACTTTCAAATATTGGTGAGTGATAAAGCAAATGTCAAACAGTTGATGAACCTGGGTGAAAAGTACATGGGAATTCCTGTAACTTTTCTGAAATTTTAAATCATGCACAAGTAAAACATTACCAAAACATTAATTCTTTACATTTCCTTATGAAAACAAGTAGTTCTGTGGTAGTCAAGTCTCAGAATGGATGTTACAGAGGCCATTAGTGGGCTTGAGGAGTTGCCATACTCTGTCCTTAGTTCTCTGTTGTTTACACTGGATTTAAAACGGATTCACTCCTTAAAGTGGAAACACTCTTGTTTCTGTGGGGTATCAGTCCCTCATGACTTCCAGCTTGAATTACTGGTGCCATTGCTACCTAACCACAGTCCCCCGTCCCACGCCCTTCTCGCCATAGTAGGTAGCTGGGCTCATTCAATGCAGTAGTCCCATGTCTCATATTTGTTCCTTAAAGTATATGCTTTAAGAGAATAAATCACATTGTAATAAAGAGGCTCCTAGATGACTATTTCATAGACAATGCCAAGCTCCCTAACATTCTTACGTACCCATGCAAAGTTACATAAACACATATTATGAAGTATAAGAAGAAATAAATTGTTAGAAATAAATATGTAATAAGACATGTAAAACTGGAACACAAAATCCCTTAAAAATTAAGTGTTTTCATCTTACAGCTGTAAAAATATGTTTGAAGCCCAAATTGTGGACTTTTGTGTCCCTTCTACAGTTTAAAACAAAACACAGAAGGAAATACACTTCACTATCATGACATGTCATCCACAAATTATATGTCTAACCCTTGAGCTTCTTTTAGAAACTCTCCTCACTAATTTGCCTGTGTTTTTGAATAGCAAGTAATATGTTTTCAATCATGAAAGGTTACAGGGAAATTTTTGTGGTAAAAACTGGCCTTCCACTGGCATAAAAATCATCAGTCTTACTGCAATCCTTTGGGAAATAACTTTTTTTTTCCATTATTGTCAAGCAACTTTCAAACCAGTTTAATAGCTACTGTTCTTGAGATGGCTCTTTACATCCTTTAAAACTGATGGCACTCAAGACCATGTAAGAGAAAACAATGATGGTAAGTTTCATAAATGAGTTATTTCTTTACAATATTTTGAGAGAGAATCAAACTATGTGAAGTTTTTAAAATAACAGTTATCCACTGATATTTAAATGGACAAGTGCCCATCCTCCAATACATCACACACTCAGACCTCAACTATTGCATTACTCTTTCACCATGGGTACAACAATCCTATCAAAGAATGCAGCCATTTTATTCTGAAATAAAATTGTATTTGATATTAATTTTTGTAAGTTTTCTTCAGGAAAAAATGTCTGAGCAGTACAAAAACTAAGTGACTTTTGTAAGTGCTCTATTTGCCTCTCTTTCATTGTTTCTCTGCATTTCCTCTGATTAAACACTACTCCACTTCTGTAATATGAAGTAATTTTGCACAGGAATAACACAGTAGAGTAATGCTGCCTGATTTTTTTTCTTCTCCCTAACTCACTCTTATGTACCCTGTTTCTTGTTTGTTTGAGATACACTATATAAGGATATACCAAGTTTTCTAAAACTTAACTACAAGCATTAGTGAATTTGAGGGGAATGGAGTCTTATCAAGGCTTGGATTGGGCTTGATCACCTACTTACCATGGGAGTCAATCTCCGTCTCTTTTTTCTTATTGGAGAATAAACCTCCCTGTACCTACTTTAAATTTAAGTTAGTTAAGAGCACTTACGAAAATATTTTGTTTTCAGATGACCAACTGTTTACTTCATTTCTCCCCTGCACCTAGGCTGCCAAGTACTATTAAAAAAAAAAAAAACAACTCAGGTTGACCAACTGGAAACTCTATAAATCCATGGAGTTCAACATCAGGAGGACCTCTGGCACTGTCTGGTGATCCTTGTACTTGTCCTTCAACAGCTCCCAAATCAGAAGGTAAACCTATTCACTCTTACCTCAAGCTGATGTTTCTACCATTCCCCTCACTCTCGGCCAACATCTTGCCTTCTATTTCACAAAGCAAAATAAAATCCAATAGACAGAAACAACTCCGACTTCCTGCCACTTTACCTACATCCACCCTAATCCTAACCACCTTTTTTCCTGAGCCTGCAAAAGAGGCAGCCCCAGAGCTCTGGAACCCATCCTCTCTCACTTCCTCAAGCATCTTGTTCCATCAGTGATCAACTCCAATTCCCACAAACATGCCTAAGACTCTTCACCTTTAAAAACAACACAATATTTTTCACCAGTTCTGCGGCCCTTCTACCGAACTGTCCATATCCACCTCATCTACTCCTCAGTTCACTGTAACCTGGCTTACACCCTACCATTCTACCACGGCCTCCCATCATCAAACTCAATGGGCTCCTCCATTGTTTGCTTACGTGATCTCTCTACATCAGCGGCCCCCAAACTTTTAGGCACCAGGGGCAGGTTCTGTGGAAGACAATTTCTCCATGGACCCAAAATGGTGGTTTCAGGGTGAAACTGTTCCACCTCGGATCATCAGGCATTAGAGTCTCATAAGGACTGCGCACCGTAGATCTCTCACACGCGCAGTTTGCAATAGGGTTTGCACTCCTCTGAAAATCTAATGCTGCTGATCTGACAGGAGGCGGAGCTCAGGCTGTATTGCTTGCTGGCTCACTGCTCACCTCCTGATGTGCTGCCCAGCCTGGTTCCTAACAGGCCGCCGTACGGGTCAGGGCCTGGGGTTTGGGACCCCTGATCTACAGCATTTACTACTGCTGTTGTTTTCTTCTAGAAATTCTCTCCTCCGTTAGTTTCTCTCATACCATTACTTTCTAGCTTATTTCTTTTATTGACTCTTCTTCCCCTAAAATCTTCCAATGTTAGAACTGTCCGCCAGCGGAAGTAGAAATTGATATGACCATTTTGAAAAACACTTGATGAAATGTAAAGCTTTTTTGTTTGTTTGTTTTTTGAGACAGGGTCTCACTCTGTTACCCAGGCTGGTGTGATCTCAGTTCACTGCAACCTCTGCCTCCCAGGTTCCAGCGATTCTCTCAACTCAGTCTCCCCAGTAGCTGGGACTATGGGCACACGCTACCACACCCGGCTAGTTTTTGTATATTTTGGTAGAGATAGGGTTTCACCATGTTGACCAGGCTGGTCTCAAACTCCTAACCTCAGGTGATCCATCCACCTTCGGCCTCCCAAATTCCTGGCATTACAGGCGTGAGCCACTGCGCCCAAACAAAATGTAAAGTTTTATATTTGTTTATGTCTTGTAGCCAAGTTATTCTACTTCTAGGAATCCATACCAAGAAGAATTGTGATCTTAGAGAAACAATTTTTATACAGATGTATTATTTATAATACTAATATGATATTATGCTTGAATTAATGGTAAATAGGGTGCAAAATTGTCTGTAGAGTGTCATCTCAACTATGTGGCAAATACAGGCATAGTTTTTTCCTAACAGTGATTTTCTTGGGGAATGAGAATTGAATTATGGGTGAATATTATTATCTTATTGTCTTTATATATTTCTATATTTTTCAATTTTTCTACAAGAATCATGTATTTATAGATTTAGATTAAAAAAAGAAACAATTTTGAGAAACAAATCAGAGGTCCAAAAGATCTTTTTTTGAAAGATAGTATTTACCTTCACTTCTCACTGTATACATTCTCTATCTAATAAGGTAATCTCGTATATTTGAAAAGCGTCAAATGTCATCATATACAGATGACTCTAACACCTATGTCCCGACTACACACCACTCTACTGTGCTTCAAAACTGTACAGTACAGTACTTCCATCTGGCTACTAGACAATTCCGTGTGATGGCTCACAAGAACAATAGCCTCTGCCTGTTATCTTACCTTCTAACCCACACTCCAAGTTTTCTTTCCTCTTGCATCTCTACTCTTTGTAAACAGCACCATCAACCCCAAACTCCTACTTTAGGTAAGTAGGTGAACCAGACTGGAAATCAAATATGAAAGCCGATCAATTCTACCTTCTCAATAGATATGAAAACCAGGCTTCTGTGTCTCTCTTCCCACTTTCTCACTAGTCTCACTTGGACTCTTTCAACAATTTCCTAAATGTTCTCTCTACTTCCAGCTTCAGTCATGTGATTATATATCTCCTTCATTAACACCACAGTCTTCTAAAATGTAAGTCTGATCAAGTCATTTCCCTAATTAAAATCCTTCAATGGCTCCCCATCACCACATAATAAAATAAAAACTCTTTAGCATGGGATTTGATGAATTCTTATTCTATGGCCAACTTGTCAACTTCCTGCTCACCCTTTAGTTCAAACATCTCCTTTGAAGCTTCCCTTTACCTCCCAGAAATAGTTGGATGCATCCTCCTCTGAGTTCCTGGGGCATGTCATCCATATCTCCATCACAGCATGGATTACACTGCTGTAATGATTTCTACGTCTGTCTTTCCCTATAGACCTGGATTACACAGGGACAAGGAAAGGATTCTATTCATTTTTGTATCTCTAAAAACCTAGCATACAGTTGATGGATAATTAACTGCTAATTGCTTAAATGAATGATTTGGCTCACAAACAAAAAGTACATGATGGATTAACAAATTATGGATCTTTTTTCCCACACATCTGAACCAATGCTCTAGAATCAATATATGCAAGATGGCAAATTTACCCAATAAATTTGTCAATAAATTATTGAAACAAACAGTAAATTCAACATTATGAAGCATGGTACCTGCTTCAGGTTCAAATAACTGTCTCGCAGTGATATTTAAAGTATGCACATTTTAAACTTAATTATTAGAACGTTCCCCCAACCTCTTAGTTCCTCTTAGGTATACACTTGAAAGTTACCTTTCATAGCCACTGATTTCAAATATAGGCAAAAATTATCTTAGTTTCCTAAAAATAGAACGAAAATTCAAATACTCTTTTTACTAGCAATATCAACAACTTCAGCATACTGGAATC
>NW_012104465.1:1087835-1111506 GCF_000951045.1 Mandrillus leucophaeus
AGTAGCTGGGACTATGGGCACACGCTACCACACCCGGCTAGTTTTTGTATATTTTGGTAGAGATAGGGTTTCACCATGTTGACCAGGCTGGTCTCAAACTCCTAACCTCAGGTGATCCACCCACCTTCGGCCTCCCAAATTCCTGGCATTACAGGCGTGAGCCACTGCGCCCAAACAAAATGTAAAGTTTTATATTTGTTTATGTCTTGTAGCCAAGTTATTCTACTTCTAGGAATCCATACCAAGAAGAATTGTGATCTTAGAGAAACAATTTTTATACAGATGTATTATTTATAATACTAATATGATATTATGCTTGAATTAATGGTAAATAGGGTGCAAAATTGTCTGTAGAGTGTCATCTCAACTATGTGGCAAATACAGGCATAGTTTTTTCCTAACAGTGATTTTCTTGGGGAATGAGAATTGAATTATGGGTGAATATTATTATCTTATTGTCTTTATATATTTCTATATTTTTCAATTTTTCTACAAGAATCATGTATTTATAGATTTAGATTAAAAAAAGAAACAATTTTGAGAAACAAATCAGAGGTCCAAAAGATCTTTTTTTGAAAGATAGTATTTACCTTCACTTCTCACTGTATACATTCTCTATCTAATAAGGTAATCTCGTATATTTGAAAAGCGTCAAATGTCATCATATACAGATGACTCTAACACCTATGTCCCGACTACACACCACTCTACTGTGCTTCAAAACTGTACAGTACAGTACTTCCATCTGGCTACTAGACAATTCCGTGTGATGGCTCACAAGAACAATAGCCTCTGCCTGTTATCTTACCTTCTAACCCACACTCCAAGTTTTCTTTCCTCTTGCATCTCTACTCTTTGTAAACAGCACCATCAACCCCAAACTCCTACTTTAGGTAAGTAGGTGAACCAGACTGGAAATCAAATATGAAAGCCGATCAATTCTACCTTCTCAATAGATATGAAAACCAGGCTTCTGTGTCTCTCTTCCCACTTTCTCACTAGTCTCACTTGGACTCTTTCAACAATTTCCTAAATGTTCTCTCTACTTCCAGCTTCAGTCATGTGATTATATATCTCCTTCATTAACACCACAGTCTTCTAAAATGTAAGTCTGATCAAGTCATTTCCCTAATTAAAATCCTTCAATGGCTCCCCATCACCACATAATAAAATAAAAACTCTTTAGCATGGGATTTGATGAATTCTTATTCTATGGCCAACTTGTCAACTTCCTGCTCACCCTTTAGTTCAAACATCTCCTTTGAAGCTTCCCTTTACCTCCCAGAAATAGTTGGATGCATCCTCCTCTGAGTTCCTGGGGCATGTCATCCATATCTCCATCACAGCATGGATTACACTGCTGTAATGATTTCTACGTCTGTCTTTCCCTATAGACCTGGATTACACAGGGACAAGGAAAGGATTCTATTCATTTTTGTATCTCTAAAAACCTAGCATACAGTTGATGGATAATTAACTGCTAATTGCTTAAATGAATGATTTGGCTCACAAACAAAAAGTACATGATGGATTAACAAATTATGGATCTTTTTTCCCACACATCTGAACCAATGCTCTAGAATCAATATATGCAAGATGGCAAATTTACCCAATAAATTTGTCAATAAATTATTGAAACAAACAGTAAATTCAACATTATGAAGCATGGTACTTGCTTCAGGTTCAAATAACTGTCTCGCAGTGATATTTAAAGTATGCACATTTTAAACTTAATTATTAGAACGTTCCCCCAACCTCTTAGTTCCTCTTAGGTATACACTTGAAAGTTACCTTTCATAGCCACTGATTTCAAATATAGGCAAAAATTATCTTAGTTTCCTAAAAATAGAACGAAAATTCAAATACTCTTTTTACTAGCAATATCAACAACTTCAGCATACTGGAATCAGTCCAAACTAAAGAAAAATAAAATAACCTTTTTACTCCATGGAAAATTTCTTTTACATTAATTGTAAGCATAGGCAATAGGTAATCCTGGGGAATTTTAGCTTATTAATCAGAATCATCATTAAGATCTAACTCATAAGAGCTTATATGAAGGAATAAAAATGGATCCTGGCAGAGTAGACTAGTAAAAATTTATGAAACTCTGAAAAACAGATCTCTTCCTTACTTAGCCATTCAAAATTCCTCACAAGTGAGTCACCGTCCTCCAAGAAAGGCAAAGTTCCACCTGAAATAAACCTGAATGTGAAAAGCTTGCACATCTAAAGGAATCAACTTCAGTTTTTTTCTGGGCTAAAGGGAGAAATCATTGGTGAAGCCAACGGCAAACAACAAATAATCAAGAAATAATTCTTGCTTCACTTTGGGATACATTATACACTTTATGCAGTGGTAACAGATTTAATTTTATTTGACAAACTAACATCAGAATTAGTTTGTACTCCCTGTACACAGACCAACTGGGCCAGGTTAACACAGTAAAAACATTTATAGGAGTAAAAACATCCCATAAATGTGCAATTCTTGAAAGGCATCTGAAACTCAAAATAAAATTAGAAAGTGATTTGACACGTAATAAACACAGGGTAAAGGTTGAATAGGCACAATAAAGTCCGTAACTATAGCTACAGAATACATGAATTGAAAGTAGAGAGCTGGAAGTAGAGTTTTCTGGAATGAGGGCACTGGCTGAATCTGCACACTTTATTGAGTTGCTGTACTGTGGTCCCTATGAAGATGCCAACATATGATATACAAATGTATATGTGTACATGTGCAAGTGTAGCTTCACTCACACACTCATGCACACATCCCATATTTGGCGGTCACTCTTGCAGTCTCTGCAAATCCAAGGAAGTCATGACATACACCTTCAACTAACAATAAAATTGTTTGTTCTTCCCCATTGGCTGCAATGAGGTTTATGATGCCATGTATAAGGTCAAAGGATTGCTACAAACCCTTAATTGCTTGCTGATTTTTATACTGTTTCCTCAATGATTTCCTTGAGGGCTCCTTGTGGCCTTTTTTAAAAACACATTTTTGGCCGGGCGCGGTGGCTCAAGCCTGTAATCCCAGCACTTTGGGAGGCCGAGACGGGCGGATCACGAGGTCAGGAGATCGAGACCATCCTGGCGAACATGGAGAAACCCCGTCTCTACTAAAAAATACAAAAAACTAGCCGGGCGAGGTGGCGGGTGCCTGTAGCCCCAGCTACTCGGGAGGCTGAGGCAGGAGAATGGCGTGAACCCGGGAGGCAGAGCTTGCAGTGAGCTGAGATACGGCCACTGCACTCCAGCTCAGGAGACAGAGTGAGACTCCGTCTCAAAAAAAACAAAAAACAAAAAAACAAAAAAAACAAAAAAAACACATTTTTACTGAAGTACAACCATCATGCATAAGAATATACACATCTTTAGTATATATAACCACTGCCTGTGCCAAGAAGATTTGTTCCCTGCACCCCCAGATACCCTCCTTTAGTCTCCTCCTAATTACTGTCCCCTCTGTCTTCTCCAAAAATAACCATGATCCTGACTTCTTACAGCATAGATTAGTGTTGCTTGTTTTTGAATTCTATATAAATGGAAGCATAGAGTCGGTATTGTTTTGTGTCTGGCTTCTTTTGCTCAATATTATGATTGTGAGACTAATTCATGCTGATGTATGTAGCTGTAATTCATTCAATTTTGTTGTCATCTAGCATTCTATTGTATGAATACAATTTATTTTTCCATCCCACAGTTGACGGACACCTTTGTTTTTTCCCAGGTTTCGACTCCTACTCCTATTGCATTTTAACATCTAACATAATAATTTCCCCCTTTATTTCTACACTGCAGTAGCTGCAGGTCTAGTATTACTTCTTGCATGCCTAATATCATTCATTCACTTAAAATCTTTGGCAACTATTACAGATCAAAATAGGTCTGCAGAACCCAAAATAAATTGAGAGAAAGAGGTCACAACAGAGTAAACAATACATGTCGTGAAACATACTCATCTCTGGAACGCACAGCGCAGAGCTCTTTGGATGAGGCTGTCTGAGGCGCTAACTCATGGATCCATGCTATGATAGTCTGTAGGGCTAGCTTTCATTGGCTGAGAGTATATTCATTCTTATTCCCTTGTTCTCCTTTTACTCTCATTTTTAAGGAAGGTATTTCAGAATGACAGCATTATAATGACGGTACTGAATTTTGCAGCTTTAAACAAAATGTATCTTAGTTGCCATCAATCAGAATGTGCATGCAGATGCTATTCTTGGATGATTTTTTTTTTCTTTTTGAAATGGTGTAGACCACACAGCAGCTACACTATGGTCAGTGAGACCACCCTGCCTGGGAACACAAAGACTTCTATTGTATGAAGGAGAGACATGGACAATTTCAGCAAAAAGCATAGGAGCCTTCATCCTCTTCATGTCTGCTGCTCCAGATTCCAGCACTTCACATCTCCTCAGATATCTCATCCTTTGTAGAAGACTCTCTGTCCTCTCAAATGTCTTTCTCTGTCGACTGCCTCCTTCCCATCATTACTTATTCACACTCAACTCTCTTGACTTAAAAAGTAGCAGAAAAACAAAAACCTATAGCTATGGTCTTCTCTCCTTTCCTTTAAAACACACGTCTTGAAAGCAGTATCACCACTCAGTCTCTAGTTCTTCACCCCTACTGACTGTTTAACCCACTACAAACTATTTTCCACCTCTACCCCTCACTGAGACCACCTTAATGAAAGTCATCAATGCCCTCTTGGATGCTGTACTTAATGGACACCTCTTCATCTTTCTCTTCCTTGGCCTTTCTCAAGTGTGCAACTTTGCTGACCCCTCTCTTCTCAACTTCTGTGATACCATACTTTCCTGTTTTCTTCCAACCTCCATGGACACTCCTCTTCAGACTCCTCTTAGGATCCTTATTATTCTGACTGTCCCTTAAATATAGATCTCTTTGAAGGTTCAATCCTTGGCCTTTTTCTTACATTTTATGCTCATTTTTGATCATCTAAATCTCAGAGTCATGTTCTATGAGCACTTCAATCTCAACATGAGAACAAGTACTGGGAAACATCCTCCTTTTTCCAATATTCTTCTCAATATTCTACACATATAGTCATCCCCTCCCCCCAAGTCTATATCACTGCTCTCTATTCCTTTCCATATGTATCAAGCAGGGGTAGCAGAAAGGTCAAGCACTTTGAAGTCCTGTCAGTCTGGCTTCAAATTCAAACTGCTTTTTAATTAGTTATGTGACTTTGACAAAGCCATCTTCTTTCTCTGTAAACACGTTTCACACCTGTATAACACCTATCTTGTGGGGTTGAATAGATAATAAGAGGTTAATGAGTGAAAACCACCTAACGCTGCACCTGATGATGCCTTGTAGCTGTCCCAATAATTAGTTTCCTTCCCATTTTCCATTTTATGGAATCTAATCCTGTCTTCCCAGCTCTGTAAGGCAGAGCCAATCCTTTAAGAATCCTTTGGTTGGACACGGTGGCTCACGCCTGTAATCCCAGCACTTTGGGAGGACGAGGTGGGCAGATCAGGAGGTCAGGAGATCGAGACCATCCTAGCTAACACGGTGAAATCCCGTCTCTACTAAAAATATAACAAATTAGCCAGGTGTGGTGGTGGGAGCCTGTAGTCCCAGCTACTCGGGAGGCTGAGGCAGGGGAATGGCGTGAACCCGGGAGGCGGAGCTTGTAGTGAGCCAAAATTGCACCATTGCACTCCAGCCTGGGTGACAGAGTGAGACTCCATCTCAAAAAAAAAAAAAAAAAAGAAGAATCCTTTAACCCTGTCAGACTGGTCTTCTCACTGTCCCGGAACATGTCACACCATTCACAGAGGCACCCCTGCATGGAATGCTCTCCCTTGCCATTCTTACTTCATGCATAGCTAAGTCTTATTCACATTCCAGCATTTAGCCCAATCCCTTAATCGATAAAGGCCTTCCTTAGCCACCAAAGCTCAGACTCCTCAGAAATTTCCTCCACATGTGAACTGTAGAATATTGGTACTAATCATCAGGCATTTATTATATGCTACTTTTGGGGGTTACATATCTTGTCATTCTATTTATCTCCAATTACATCATTATTCTTGGAATGAATTATATGTAGTCCTCAGTATACACAGTTTCTAGCAAAAAACTTTAAGTAATACCTGTTGATTGGTAATTTGTTAATTGTTAATTTGCAATAACTGAAGGCATAACATCATTTAATATTTTCAACTATTACTTTAAAATATCCATTTAGACAACTGGAATCTTAGAATATATGACTTTAGAAGCCATGTAGAACAATATTCCAGATGCACAACATCTCTTTACAAGAACCTAATGAGTGAATTTTTAACTCCAGTTTCAGTAAGTTCACATGACCAGAAACTCATTATCTTCTTTGGGAACCATTTGATGTCTAAGTAGCAGTTCCATAATACAACTATCAATACCAGGAGATTAACACATGATATACTGCTAAGATTTAATTCTTGAACCCCATTCAAACTCTACCAAATGCCCCAATAAATGTCCCTTATAGCAAAAGGATACAGTTCAACATCATGCTTCACATTTAGTTGTTACGTCTTGTTATTCTTATTGCTTCTAGAATACTTCCTCAGTCTTTCTTGGAATTTAACATTTTTGAAGGTTACAGGCTACTTAAAGACTGGCCTTCAATTTGAGCTTGCTAGGTGTTTCCTCTGATTAGATTCAGGTTATGCATCTTTAGCAGGAATGTCACAGAGGAAGTAATGCTGTGTTTTTCCTCATTGCACCTGATCACATGGTACATGATTCTGATCTGTCCCGTTTCTGATATTGTTCATTTTGATCACTTCACTAAGGTAGCATCTGTCAGGCTTCTCCACTGTAACAATAATCTTTTTTTCTTTGATATTAATTAATTGAACATTTTGTAGGGAGATACTAAGTAAATATCCCATTCCTCATCAAACTTCAAAAGTTATTTATTACTTCATGTTAAGTATGGACTCATGGTTTCCGATTTCACTTTGATGATTAAACTGACCCAGATTTAGCTAGTGGGTACTCACTTAAGCTACTTTCTGAATCTGTTTTACATTTTTCATCATTCTTTGAGGATTTCCTAGATTTCTGATACAAGATCCCCCCGGCTCACCTTGTATTAATATTTACTCTGCCACAACCCTGGAATTATCCATTTCTCCACAGAGCCCTGATTTCTTTTAGTGGAGGATGGTCTAGGTGTAACCATTGCTATTATATTAAGGTATCACTGCTCCCAGGTCCTCACAATGGACAGAGATTGGGAATATATAATGTATGGATATACGTGCATACACATTCACATTTATATTTACTCCTCTGTCTATCTGTATATTGAAAACTTCTGATTCCAATCTAGCTACAAAAGGTTGATTGTACTTATCCCCTTTCCATATCTGGAGCTCTCTTTTATGACCATGAGAAACCCGACTCCATTATCCTTAACATATTTACTTATTTGTCAATCTCCCTGTTTATCACTTATCTCCCACTGCTGTCACCAAGACCATGCCAGCACGGATGCTGTTTCTCCATACTCAGGTCCTCATGCATTGGCCCCCTCTTTACTCAACTTGGCTCCAAACTCTAATCTGGGCCCCTGTGGCTCCCCTTCCCCTGGGATGGATGCCTACCATGCTGTGCCCCAACCCAATGGCTTTAGAACCAAATTCTTCAGGAGGAAGAGAAGAGGAGGAAGAAAAGGAGCAGAAAGATAAATCTACATCTCTTCACTTTTACCCACTGGCATGAATTCTGTCTTTTGGGGTCTCCCATAATAAACATAATCAATTCATATGCAAGTATTTGAGGTTGGTGTTCACATCTTGTCTTGTTCCTTCAGTCATTCCTTAAATGACATATTTTCAAGTAACCTCATCATATTGAGCATTCTTTTCTGAATAAATCCTATTCTGTCTACATAGCTTGTAAAACTGTAGAGGAAGCACTTTTGGTTGCCTATCCACTATCCTATCCTGCCCCTAAAATTCCTTCTTTCCTAAAGAAGCCTGATTTTGTTCAGGTATCCACTCCCTTCCATAGAGCTATATGCTGCAGGAAATGTGAAATCTACCATCAGCGCCTGACTATTCAATCATGATAACCACATTCCTCTTACCAGTGACAGGTTTAATAATGGGCATGTGACCAAATGCTAACTAATGAGACATGTAAGGAAGTCTTCTGGGGGGCTTCCTAAGCAAGGAGCACAACACAAGCACACAGCTCACTCTCCTTCCTCAGGACATTACTGTGCCTGGGTGAGATGCACAGAACTGTTGCAACGACCTTCCACCAGCTGAGGATGAAACCAGCACAACAAGAAGGGCAGGACCAAAGGGTCACAGACAAGTGGAGGCAGAGTTCTTAGGGACTGGCCAGAGTCTCTCTTATCATATTAGCCTTCTTGTTGTGTGAGATAACATGTTTCTTTTCTGTTTAAGCCAGTTTGGTCGGGTTTTCTTTTTAGCTGCCCCCAACAGCATTCTGACTGATACAGAGTGAAGCCAGCAACCACACAACCCTCCAGGAGAGGTGTGATAAGCTAGGGAACTTCCAAGTCCCTGTATTTCCTCTGACACAGCCCAGGTCAATGGTGACACATAACATAGACTACTAAGACGTCCACCTTTCTCACACCTACAACAATGTTATTTTATATTTGTATTGTTAAAGTGTTGCCCTTCAACAGAGAACTAGAGGTTTACTTATTATTTACATTGTTAGCTTTTCCATTGTTTCAACTTGTTCAGGTCTTTTAAGTGAGAATAATAAAGGAAACTGAAGAGTTGTTACTTGACTGCAAAGCAACAGAGCCAGGAATAGGGCAAAAACAGAATAATAAACACAAAGCTAGGAGACAGGAGACTTTTGTCCCCATAGTAAATGTGCCACTAGACTAGTAAAAAGTCCTGACTTTCTATGTTTCTAACTTCATGCATCTATACAACAGTGAGGAACCTCAAGATTCCCTTCTGGCATTAAAATTCTATGACTCAAGAGACTTCATCAGAGAATCCATGGCTCAGAATTTCTCTCTGGCTTGAAGCATAAAATCGAGAAAAGTAAATCCCCCCAAATCAGCGGTAGCCCATTAGTCATTATCAAGATTTACTTATTTCAAATCAACAAAACACTGCCCTTGGGCTACTCACTCCAAGAAACAACTCTATTACACTATAGAGATCAAGTCTGGGCTGTATTTGTGTTTACTCTTAGTAGAGGAAATGTGTAGAAAGCAATTGCCAAATCTGCACCCAATTCACGAATGTGACAAAAAATAAACATTCAGCCATCTCCCAGACCAGAGGGATTATAGGAGCTAAATGAAAGAAAGCCCAGATAGTTATAAATGTGCTGTCACCAGGATGTAAAGCCCTTCAATTGCTCCCCAACATACTTAAGTTTTGAATCTTGGGATTTTATGTCCCAAGCCCCTTCGGCAAAGTGTGGTCCCTGATGAGTGCTCCATCTTCACCTGCCCCTACTTTGCCTGCCTTACTCGGCCCAAAGACTCCAGCCTCACTGGATGCCTTTCAGTTTCAGAAACTGATTGAGTCTATCTAAAAATATGTCTCGGCCAGATGCCATGGCTCACACCTGTAATTCCAACACTGGGAGGCCAAGGCAGGTGTGGATCACCTGAGCTCATAAGTTTGAGACCAGCCTGGGCAACATTGTGAAACCTCGTCTCTACAAAAAATACAAAAATTAGCTGGGCATGGTGGTACATGCCTGTAGTCCCAGCTACTTGGGAGGCTGAGGTAGGAGACTAGCTTGAGCCCAGGAGGTGGAGGTTGCAGTGAGCTGAGATTGTGCCACTGCACTCCAGCCTGGGCAACAGAGTCAGACCTTGTCTCAATAAATAAATAATCAATAAAAGTATGTCTCTGTCTTCTCTCTCTCTTCCCTGAGTGTTCCCCTGCCCCTAACCTCTCCCCCAACACTCACACATTCTGCAGCCTTCTGATCTTGCTTAAAGCTATCTTCCCCATAAAGTGCCCTCCCTGTGACACACCCACGAACTTGGACACGTCACTTCCATTTCCCCTATGGGAACTCTGCTCTTTCTCTTCATAGCACTTATTACTACTTGTAGTTATCCTTTTGTTTGTTTACTGGTTTAGTATGTTCCCCTTGCTGGTTTATCAGCTCCATGAGAACAAGAACCATTTCTGTCTGGGTTGCTCCTGCATATCCAGAAAAGAATAAAGACAACGTGGTTGCCATCATACTTTCAAAGGCATCTTAATGGCATGGAAAAACATTTAAGATACTATGCTGTGTGAAAAAACAGTTTACAAAGCTATATGTTGTATAAGCAGGAAGATTCCAAATTTTTGAATATGTACATTTTTATATGTCTAGAAAAGATTGTACAGGAAATAAATCAAGGTATTAACAAGGAGGGTGGGATTATATATTTTTGTATGGAGAATCTGAGGACAGAAAATACATACATAGTATGCTAAAAGTGGACAACCATAACCATCAGGTGAAAAAATGGAAAACTCGTTATAAGGATAAAGAATAAAGTGTGATTATCAAATGATTAAATTGATTTAATAATCAAAACAGAACTGAGAACACTGATTATCTGGATAAGTTGTAACACATTTGTTAATATGTCTGTCAGCTCACATTACAGTCATAGCAGTTTTAACAGAACACAACTGTGGAGCAAAAAACGTTAGCCGAGGACAGGGGCTCCGAGCCTGGCTGCATATGAGACTCACCTGGGCACTACGGAGGCTTAATAAATCACCATCTCCAGGAGATGGAGTCCAGGGAATCTGCGTGTTTCAAAAGCTGGGTGATCGTGACACAAGGCTGGATTTGGGAACCCCAGTCTAGGATAAATCAAGAAGTTGGAGAAGAGGTTTCTTTTCAGTAAGCGTTTCAGATAAAATAGGAACCTGAGAGGTAGAGATGAAAACAGTAACAGATTCTGCCAATAGCAGCTGCCTACCACAAGTCAACAAGCAGTCATAAATTGCACACAGTGTGGAAAAATCCACTCATCATGTTTGGTTTGTTCAACCACACAAATAATTCAAATACCAAGGGCAGTAATATGTTTTAGAGTAGCACCTTACCTACTTAGGACTCAGCTTGGCCTACTTGCCTTTCCAGCCAAACACAGCAAAGCAATAAAAAATACCTCTCAGCAGAGAAGATAAAAAACAGACGTCTTAAAACTCTTGACCTACGACTGATACAGCCAAGATAACCCCTCAGTCTTCATTAGAACATATTAACTCCTTTTTTATACACTCTTCTAATGAGCTCTGCTGACAGCCAAAACTCAGAGCAGATTACCTTTGTAAATTAAGAGGGGGAAGGGAATTCACGGAGAGGCACACAGAAAGCAACGACAGAAACTGAACCATGTATTTTTAAAAGTTAATTTAGATCAACTTAGTGTGGAACAAAACATTACAAATATGACAATAAATACCAAAGACATGAAAACAACTTTTTATAACTACAGTCATGATGATCTAAGTCATTAAGAAAAAGAATTAAATCACATTCTTTATATTCTGCTTAAGGAAGCAAAAATGAGAAGGCACGAACATCTGAGTGCCCTCTATGTGTAAAGAACAATAAACAACCCAGCTATTATCTCATTTGATGTAATAACCTTGTAGTGTAGGAATCAGTCTCATTTGAAGACGACTGGGCCATTAAAGGCTCAGAGAACTGAGGTAGATTTTTAAAGTTGTACCGCAGAAAGTAGCCATAGCGATGTCTAACTTTGAATAACTGAAATATTTCCTTTGCTCATTATTTTATACCACACTGCCACTTTTAAAGTAATTTTGGTTACAAGCATTTCTTTCTTCCTTTTTTTCTTTTTCTTTTTTTTTTTTTTTGGTGTTTGCAAGGATAAAAGCCTTCTGGAAAAAAAATCATCTAAAACAGTTGTTTGCAAGCTGTTTTTCCAATGTGATAGCATTTTTTCCCAAATGACATATTCCTTGGAACCCCACTATGCAGGAGCAGAGCTGCTCTGTTAAAAGCACCAGAGTGCCAGGGCCTGAAGCCCTACTCCACCTCTACCTGTAATCCAAGACTGCTCCTCAGGCACCTCCATGACCCAGGACACCACAGAATACAGATTTTTTTTTTTAAAAGCACCAATCTAAACAAGCTTAGTCCCTGGATTTGCTGTGTAAAAGCATGTCCCTTAGAAACACTCAACTAATAACACAAAGCTATATAAAGGCATCACAATGTTGTGAAAAGTTTGGTAGTATGGTAAAATGTAGTTAACTGACTAAGGCAAGCAACAACACGAGACTGCTCAAGATTACAGTGCCACTAATGTTTCCTGCTTTGTTGTATCATGTCAAGCTTCACATGTCTGAGTTCTACAAATGAGGAAGAAAAAAAAAAAAAAAAGGAGAGAAACGTCTACCATTTCACAAAGGCCCAAAATCTATTTTAGTGGTTTTTTCCAAGAGTAACTGTAATTTCATTTTTCCTGTATTACCAAAAACTGAAGTTACTACAGAAAAATCAGATTATATAAACACATAAAATAGAATACATTAAAAAGCATACATAAAATATAGTAAATGCATAGTTCAGCCAAGAATCAAAGATGCAGAAGTACTATGCATTTACTTGTTTATTCCGTGATAGAGGTGAAAATATTTTGTCCTTAAGGCCTCAGAATAAGCCTTGGGAGATAAGACTTTGTCTTGCCCTTAGAACTTTGAGTGTAGAGGTAGGACATAAATATAAACTGATAGGAAAGGTTGAATGCAATAAAAAAAAAATAGTTGTACTCACTGACATTTAAACTATTCTAGAGATTTTTTGAGTCATTTATAGGTTTTTGTCTTAATCAGAAGGAACATGGGATAAGATGGTAGAATCAGGTTAACTCAACCTCAGTATCAAGGACTATTCTTATAATAAACTTAAAATGAACTAAATATCTGTAAAACCCAAAGCTGAAATATAACTAATGATGGGGTTTATCCAAAACAAATACGTTGTTGGGTTTTTTTCCCATGGGGTTTGACTTTTTTTTAATTGACTATAAAATTTATCTTGACTTTATATTGGACTCCAAGCAACAGTCTGAGCTAGAACCATTTGGGATCACCCGACGTCGCTACAGATGGTCCTCTATTGTACAAGTTACTCAAAGACGACTTTGTGGTCAGAGGCGAAATTTGTTTGCTTCATTGTTTTAGATGAAGCCATTTTTTTTTTTTTTGATAAATTCATTTGCTTCTACTGCATATGTGAACCTTGTGAATATACAGTAAGTGGTAATGGGTTTTTTCCCAAGACTTAACAATATAACTGTGAGAGACATGAGGAGAGGAGGAATAAAAGGAAAGCTGTGTTTGTTCCCCAGTGTGTTTATCCATCTATTCCTGGAGGTTCTTTTAGAACCCTGAACTGGCCTGTGGCTCTTTCTGAAAAATCTATGTTCAGGAGTAAACAATATTTTCATTAAAGCAAAATGGCTTTACTAGAGTTAATGCTTTAAACTCATTAAAGTGAAATCCATTTCTATATTGTGTATCAAGGAGCAGAAATGTAGGAAAACAAAGGCAATCCCATTCTGGGATAACTGTAACTAGTCCCATGTGAGCAGCTGTGCCTGGAATACAAACTGGGATATCTTCAGGAACAAGGCTAGGACAATGAGGAGCCTGGAAGGTGGACAAAATACCAAGAGGAACTAGCAGATGTTCTCGATTCCCTTCTCCATCAACTGAAGTCACTTACTGGAACCCTTCTCTTAAAAAATGATCTGCTTTCCAAAAGCAGACCATTCTATTTCAATAAGAAATGCTGAAAGCCATGATTAGAGTCATAGTCTGGCTCACTAGTGTCTCTCTTTTTATTTTTATGTTTTTACAGACAAGGTATCACTATATTGCCCAGGCTGGAGTGCAGTGGCTATTCACAGGTGTGATCATAGTGTCAAATCCATGGGCTTGAGCAATCCTCCTGCCTCAGCCTCCCCAGTAGCTGGGACCACAGGTGTGGGTCATTGCACCTGGCTCCTCACTAATGTCCCCTTAACCCAAATGTTAAGGCCACAGTATTCACCACACACACTGAGTGCTGAGTCTTGTAAGTTCTGTAATTGAGCATAAAATAAAAGAAAAAGTAATTCCTCTTCCTCTTCTAGACCCAAAGATAAACCACAGACACAATTTTTAATTGAGCGAAGTTTTCATTAGGTACCCTCCCCTCTCTGTCATCAGGACCTGCCTCCCCAAGAATGAACTAACCTTATACTATATGCTGCTCATCCCTTCCCACAAGGGTTCAGTTCTCTATCCCAGGTCTGCCATATCCCTGAACAGTAACATACTGTAAAATTATTTCTCAAAAATGAAATTCTCTATTCCTTATTCTAACTGATGCCACTGAGGCATGAGAAAGAAATTAACCAGACTGAGCAGATTTACACTAATGTACTTGTGCTGCATTAGAAGTATTTGACTTTCTAAGAGGATTCTTATCAACCTAACTCAATCTCTAGTTGGGAGAATTTGGGGCAGCATAAGACAAGAATGAAAGAAGTGCAGACAATGTGGGGGAAAATATTTTTGAGCAATGGAGGCTGGCTAGCAGCACAGCCAGCCCACGCATGCTTAAAGTGAGTGGAGAGAGAAGAAAAGAAGGCCAGGATGGCTCAGGCCATAGGGCAGGGGGAGAAAGGGCTGTTTCCAAATACTTCAACAAGGGTCTGCTGACATTCTACCTCTTCCATAGAGCATTTTTTACCTACTCCCAATGCCATTTTTTCTTTTTCCGAATTCCCTCCTAATATAGTACATACATACAGCTCTTAATTATATTGTCATCAGTTCTCTTTTCTAAAAATGTGATATGATTCCTTCTCTGTAGGAAGCCCTTAAAAGAATGGATTGTCTTGGGAGGCTGACGGGTGAATCATGAGGTCAGGTGTTTGAGACCAGCCTGGCCAACATGGTGAAACCCCATCTCTATTAAAAATACAAAAATTAGCTGACTGTGGTGGTGGGTGCCTGTAATCCCAGCTACTCAGGAGGCTGAGGCAGGAGAATTGCTTGAACGCAGGAGGCGGAGGTTGCAGTGAGCTGAGATTGTGCCACTGTACTCCAGCCCAGGTGACAATGTGAGACTGTCTCAAAAAAAAAAAAAAAAAGACTTGTCTGCGCTATTCATTTGAGCTCAATCATATTTCACTTTATATTGATCCATTTATTAATGTATCTCTTACTCCCAATTAAGTTATCTCTCAAAGAGTAACTTTATTAAAAGTAACCCCCACCAAAGTACCCAACCCGGCACTAAGCACACTTTAAGAATTCAAGTAGTTGGCCAGGCACGGTGACTCATGCCTGTAATCCCAACACTTTGGGAGGATAAGGCGGGCGGATCACCTGAGGTCAGAAGTTGGAGACCAGCCTGGCCAACGTGGTGAAATCCTGTCTCTACTAAAAATGCAAAAATCAGCTGGGCATAGGTGGCAGGTGCCTGTAATCCCAGCTACTTGGGAGGCTGCGGTAGGAGAATTGCTTGAACCCAGGAGATGGAGGTTGCAGTGAGCCAAGATCGCACCACTGCACTCCAGCCTGGGTGACAGAGCAAGACTCCATCTCAAAAAAAAAAAAAAAAAAGAATTCAAGTAGTTGCTAGCTTTAATACCAGGAGATTACATGAAACACATATAATAACACAAATAATAACACAAAAATAACATATATAGGGTCTAGAGATGAATGAAGAAATTAGTTACAGATTTAAAAAAAAAAACAACTCTAGACTTAAAGTCTGTTACCTGGCAATAGTGCCCAAATGTTACAAACCTTCGTGAAGGCTGAGAACAGTGACATGCAGAATAAAATAGTTTAGAAATCTCTTAAATATGAATAGATTTCATTTTCTAAAGAGTTTAAAACAATTTCCAGAAATTAAATAGTGATACCTGGAGGGAACGTGATTATGAGAATGCATAGGGTGGTAGTTACAGAGTGAATTGGGAATAGCAAGGGCATTTTTGGTGCACAGGGCTGGACCAGGGAATGGAGCAGAGACAGGGGGCACCTACTGAGTATCTACTATGCTTCAGCCACCACCATAGGTATTTGACACATGTTTTAAATGTGCTATAATTTCACAAGAACACATCATCTTTATAGATGAAAAAACTGAGGCTCAAAAAAGCTAAGTCACTTGTCCAAGGTCACACAGGTGGTAGGAGATGAACAAAGACAAGATTAAGGTCCAGATTTGTCTATTTCCGGTGTTCTTGCACTCTCTGCTAGGTAATGTGAATTCCCTAGTTTGCACCATTGCGAAGTTTCATCCTTGCCCCCCGCAAACAAAATCAAAACAAACAAATTTGTCTTAATGAGGGAGGAAGAAATGACACGGAAGACATGAAAATATCTAGTTCTCTAGCAGTTATGGGGTCAGGGTAGGGAGGTGAGGCCATTTGGGAAGGATTCAGGGAGAGTCAGCATTAGCTGAGTGAGAATTCTATACAAGGCACTTGCTGCACATGTGATTTCATCTCAATAACCCTGAAAGGTGATCATTTTACATATAAGGAAATGAGGCTTAGGGAAGCCCATGCTAACAGGAATAAAAGTGAAGCTGAGATTTGAACTTGGTCACTTAGTCTCAGAGCCTGTGCTCTTTCTGTGACTCCCTATTGGAAGCATACTTTTGCTTCTCTTTTTCCCATAAATGCTCAAAACTAAAGTTTGGAAAACATTGTTCTATTCAAGAGATCTTGACCGGGTGCAGTGGCTCATGCCTCTAATCTCAGAACTTTGGAAGGCCGAGCCAGGTGGATCACTTGAGCTCAGGAGTTTGAGACCAGCCTGACCAACAGAGCGAAACCCCATCTCTACTAAAAACACACAGAAAAAATTAGCTGGGAGTGGTACTACGTGCCTGTAATCCCAGTCATTAGGGAGGCTGAGGCATGAGAATCGCTTGAACCCGGGAGGCAGAGGTTGCAGTGAGCCAAGATCGCACCACTGCACCCTAGCCTGGGCAACATAGGGAGGCCCTGTCTCAGAAGAGAGATCTAGCCAGTAATTACATTGTAGTTGAACTGAAAGAAACCTGCTTCTTACAGGAAATAAAACTGTCATCTAAATCAAGGCATCTAATAAATGATAAAGGAGAGACATACAATGCATATTTTAAAATGCTGTTTCCCTCTGACCCCATTGATGAATATAGTTGGCGTTTTTATAGGCCATGTCGGTGAGGCTCATGAACAGGTAATCGACCCAGTGGAGCTGGAGCCACTGCTGACGGTAAAGTTCCCCGACTTGGCAGTGGCTGGGCAATAATACAATGACCCAAACCAGTTCCAGTGGCAGCACCACACAAATGGGTATTAAAGAATTCTCTTTAAATGGGACCACTCCTAGAGATAGTGTCCATTTTGCTTAGCTGACTCAGACTTAGGTGAGAATGTCAACGAACAGCTCTCCACATAGAGCTAACACGGAGATCACTAAGTAAACACATTTCTACCTATGTCAGATTCAACATTTTTGTCTCAAAGTTAAGCAAAAAGCCAAAGTGTATCTCTTTAATGTAAAAGTAGTTCTCAAATACAAAAAAAAAAAAAAAAAAAGATGAGCTGGGCTTGGTGGTGTGTGTCCCAGCTACTCAGAAGGCTGAAGCAGGAGGGTTGCTTGAGCTGGGGAAGTCAAGGCTGCAGTGAACCATAACTGTGCCATCGCACTCCAGCCTGGGTGACAGAGTGAGACCTTGTCTAAAAAAAAAGAAAAACAAAAGTAGATCCCATCAGAACCTGCAAGGAAATGAACCAGTAGCAACTTCTAAGTGCTTGATTCTACCCACATCTGGCTCTATTTGGGAACTAAATTCAGCAGAAGTCTCCAGGGTCAAGAAATGACCCTGAATAAAAATAGTCTCGGAACTCTGTCACAAAGTAGGAAAGGAAACCAGGCAGCAGGGTGATTCACTCCAAATGGCAGCTCCAAAACCCAAATTCCCATTTTTGTCCCAATATGAAGCCAATGTGCAAAACAGGCAGAGAGCAAACTGTCCTTTTCCAAAGGCCTTCAAAAGAGGTTGCCAAAGAATTTCACATGGAAGCCAAAAAGATTTAGTGTGCCATTCACCTCTCCTATAAATCTAACTAGAGCTATTTCTAACTAGAGGCCTAAATCAATGGCAGGTTTACATTTACTTGAAGACCACCCAGGGTATCTATGGTTTTTTTTTCCCCTGGCAAGCAAGAGAAACCCTTTGTCCCACCAAATTTTCCAAACGACCAAACAGCCACAGAGAAAGAATACAGGGGTGGTGTGGTGAGTGTGTGTGTGTCTGTTTCCTGTCTTTCTTCTAATCTATAACTCACTGCCCCAAAACACAGTTAAGTTCTATGAAAGTACAATATTTTGAGAAGATTGTATGCGAAAGAAAAAAAAAAGAAAGAAAGAATTCCACTGGTTGAAGAACAATGAGCCAACATTTGAGTACTCAGTTAATTCATTTTAAGATGTATTAAACATGGGGGAGGGCAAATTCTGTAGCATCACAGAAAACACAAAAGCATTAAAGGTAGGTTTGCTTCACAGTCACTCACTTGCACCTTCCCCTTCCAAAGCCTTGCATCTAATTCTGCATTAATGATTTACATTGTTTTTCTTAAAGGTGGTTGCCCCCAAGCATTATGAGTTTCGAAGCACCAGAAAACCTGGATCTACCTCTGAACAGGCTATCTGCCTTTGATGATTCCATAGGTTGATGAGGAAGCAACCTATGAATATGATAAATTCTCCGTTACGAATAAACGTCCACGTATCCTGAGAGCACATGAGAACGTGACATTGACCTGTTTTGGGGGATTGGGAAAGATTTCTCACATCCGATCTTGAAGGATGAGTAAGAGTATGGCAGGCAGAGAATGAGGGCAGAGATGATGAAAGGAGGACATTCCAGGGGGTGAAAACAGTAAGGGTCAGTGGTTCGCAGCTAGGGACAATATTGCATGTGTGTGAGCACAAACACACCCACCCACACACAACCCCTCCTCCAAGGACTTGTGGCAATGTCTAGAGACATTTTTGGTTGTCATAAACGACAGAGGAGTGGAGTTGTTGACATCTGGTGAATAGAGGCCAGAGATGCTGCTAAACATCCTACAACACACAGGACAGCCCCTACAAAAGTCTAAAATGTCACTAGTGACAAGGCTGAAAATCACAGGCCTAAGCAAAGGTACAAAATACATGCTGTGTTAGGTTAAAAATGAGGAGTTGCATGGAGCTTTGGCACGCACAGTGCTTCAGATGATTCCTTTTATGGAAGACAAAACCCATTAAGAAAAGAGAGGGGGAAAAATTAACTTTCTGAGAAGCCAAGATATAAGGCTGAATAGATGCTTTATTCTCAAAACAGGAACCAATAACAAAGCAAGTTAAGAAACTGGACCTCTGAAAGCCTAACGTATATTTCATTGTCCTATAAAATGGAAAGCATTTCTGTCAAGGACACCGTCCACGGCTCAAGTCCACTCCTGAGCAGTAGCCTGTATTCTTCCTTTCATGCACATGGCTAACTGAGAGTGAGGAGTGTGCAGAGTAAGGAGCACACTGAGAAGATGCAAGCAGCTTGCCCTGGCAGGACTTTCAGAGGGAGGATGCAAAGCTGATGTTAATGCTGGAAGAACTCATGTATAGGAATGGTCCAAGCAAGGAGAAAAGGAACCAACGAGCTCCACATCTAAAAAGGAAGTGGCTACAGAGAAAGCAGAACATGGTAGGACAGGGATGCTGTGGTTTGGGCTTCAACTGGTCATCAGGGTTGCTGGCAGGAACTGCTCCTGACCATGGAAGCAGGCAGGACTCATACAGGAGTCTTACTCCTGGGCAGAGATCCTTGGAAACTGGAATGAGGAACTTACCTCCACCTCCACCAAAAAGGCAAAAGAAATATCCCCCAACAAGAGACTTCTGGGAGGGAAAGAAGGAGCCCTCACAATACAAGCAGGTTTTGTTATAACGCAAGAAATATAAGTTGAAGCTCCTTCTCAGATATCCTAACTCGCATTAATCCACATCACTCTTTTACTCTTGCCCCATCCAGAAACATATCTAGGTCAATTTTTTAAAGTAAAAATGGTAGGAGAAAATTCCGTCAATTGTGGCAGTTGTCTAAAAATCAAGCTTTAGCTCCAAGAGGGAAAAAGAAGGCCAGATTAATAGCAAAAGAAGAAGATAATTCTAAAAGGACAATGCCACATAAGCTTAAAAAAAAAAAAGTAACTGAAACTTTTTTTCCCTCTTCAAAAAAATGTTGCCACAAAGGAAGGTACTCTGTACCCTGCATTGCGCTAGGTGCTGCTATTGAGAAAACACAGACCCATGAAGCACCTGCAGCCTTGAGTGCTTGACTATTACACGCCTTAAAGGAAGGAAACAGGCCTTGCAGAAGAGCCAGGTGGGAAGGGAGGACAGGACATTCCAGACTGGGGAGTAAGAGCAGGAACTGCAGCTTGGGAGGGCAGGAGTCATGAGGTATAAGCACACATAGGAATTTCACTCACATACCCATATCCACCAATGGACCAAACACGTTCAATTTCAGCTATGTACAACCAGACATGTGCCCAACCACCAATATTCCAGGAGACAAAAACACTTCAGCATCACAGAATAGTATCTGGATTATGCAGTGGTGGGTTTCTGGTCACCTTCTGCAAAGTGAAAGGAAAGAGAGGACTGCTTTCTGTCTGGGCCAGAATTTATAGTTTGAGAGGAGGGTAAGGGTGCTACCCTTTGCTGGCACTGTGTTTATGACTACAGTGAACCAACTACTTTAATTTATAAGTAAGTCACGAATAATCACTGATCTGTATGATGAGAACCACAGCCAATTCTCAGAGTCATCAAGGACACACAGATGAGATATGTACAAATACATATACATCTGTACACCCAGGATCTTGAATGATGTGGAGATTGGGTATAAAGGTAGACCTAAAAACCTGAGCCTTAGCCACTGGCCATGTGGAGAGCTGGTGATTCCTCCCACATCTCCACAACACCAACCCCTTCCCTTCCAAACAACTTAGCTTATTCACTGTCACCCAGAGTCAGCTTTCATGCCGCCAACCCCTGCTCATGCTGCTTAAACCACCTGGAATGCTCCCCAGCCACGTGTCCACCTTTACAAATCTTACCCACCCTTTGGAACTCAGTTCAACTCCTCTCTTCCTCTATAAGGTGTTTTGGAGTCAATCTAAGGCATCTCTCTCTCTTCTGAACTTACAGAACAATTTATATAATCACTTGACAAATAATCACCGAAGCTTTATAAGGCTTTTATCTTCTCTTTCTTTTCCTTTCTTTCCTTTCTTTCTTTCTTTCTTCCTTTCTTTCTCTTTTCTTTTCTTTCCTTCCTTCCTCTCTCTCTCTCTCTCTCTCTCTCTCTCTCTCTCTCTCTCTCTATCTTCTTTTTCTTCTAAGAGATAGGGTCATGCTCTATTATACAGGCTGGAGTACAGCAATCCTCCTGTCTCAGCCTCCTGATGTTGTTTTCTTGAATTATTCTTTAAATCACCCCCTAGAAAATTCCACCTTTCTCCACGTCTTCATTGAGATTCACCCCTTTGAGAGGTAAGGAGCACATCTTGTAGTTCTTTGGATCCTCCTAGCTTATCTCCTAGAGTACCTTGCACACAGTAGAATTAAATTGCAGTATTCAGCGTTGTGGCTCACACCTATAATCCTAGTGCTTTGGGAGGCCAAGATGGGAGGATTGCTTGAGGCCAGAAATTCAAGAACAGTCTGGTCAACATAGCAAGACCTCATCTCTAAAAAATATAAATATTAAAAAATTGCAGCATTCTCTTCTCTACACATAGGAGTTGTTAGCCTCACCTTAGTAATCTATCTTGAGATTCAAACCTCACACTTAAGAGACTTAATGCTTTAGGAAAAAAAAAAAAGCAGAAATTCTAAGTGCCTTCCCTCAATTTACTTATAAAAAAACCACATGAGTTTCAATTCTATTGCAGAGGAGTAGTCCTACAAACTAATGTAGCCCTGTTAGACTCTATGCCTTCAATTTCAAATTCTGAAAATTCTGCAAAAGCTCTGGCTGAGGTCATGTATTTGCTGGAGGTGACAGATGGAGGTTAAAATGAATGGCTCCATATTCAACTATTACTACAGTGTCTTGTATACAGTATGTACATAATAAATGTACCAATGTCTGAAAATCTGAAATGATTATAAGCCGAGAGTGACAAAATTATAAAGGCATTTCTCAAAGCACACAACTTATTTCCTGGGGGCAGGGGAGTAGAATCTCTTAATTTAAAACAACCTTAATCTATGAAATTGCTATGTAACTTACCCCTTTATCTATTTTACGTGCACTTGGGAAAACTTAAAACAGTTTTGCTAATATGGATTTGCCAGGCACTAATCTTTGAAGTTACAAACACATATTATTAATAATTCATTTAACCCTCAGGACAAACCCAATCCTACAGACAAGAAGACTGAGGCACAGAGAGGTTAAGTAACTTGCTCAAAAATCACAGCAAAAATGTAGTAGAACTAGAATTTTAATCTCAACAATCAGACTCTTAATCACTATGATAATGGGTATTGGTTATAGCTGATGTAGAAGTATGTCATTTTGATTAATATTTGAGGTGATTTCTATAAAAGTTGTGCATCCAAAACTTGATCAGAAATGTAACATCCTATCATTATGCTGGTATGTAATAAATCTGATTGACCCCTGTCAACTGGATTGACAGAGGTAGTTAAAACTGCAAGTAGAGTTAAGCACCCAAGCCTAGATTATGATTTTTCATTTTATAAGTTTAAGGAGTGATGTTTAGCTATAAACCTTAGAAGAAATGGAGCCAAAGCTTGCAAGGAAACACACACACGCACACCAAAACTCAGCTATTTTGAAACTCCACTTACTTTAACGTTTAAGTCAAACTAAAACTGTTTACATATTACTCTATCAAGGGTGAAATAATCCCATGTAAAGGGCTTTCTAAAACAAATTCACATCTTGGAAGCCCATTTTGGGGCGATGAGTTGTGACTACGTTCTCAAGGATGTCAGTAACACAAGGGCTCCATCCACTAACTCCTTGAAAAAAACCAAAGCCATGAACGTCTTGTCAAATTCAGACAGTTTATCTTGGCACTGGCAAGTACACCAGTCTCTTCGATGTCTGGAAACGTGTCTAATTACGTTTAGAGAGTAACTAAAAAAATAGCCAGTGTCCCGGAACAGACAGCTCGGGGATCACTCCATAGCATCCTGAATGACAGGATGGAACTACGCCAGGAGAAAAAAAAAAAAGGCGGGGCGGGGGGGTGGCGAAGAAAGAAAAGAAGCAAGTGTAAAGCCGGGACGAGACGCCAGCCTCTCTGTAAAATAACCCTGAGTCCTCCTAGGGCCTTCGGGGCCACCGCAACTCTCGCTCAAGTTATTTCCCTTCAGTTTCCATGAGGTCACCGGCCCGCCCACATCCCTCACCTGGCACAGGGAAGCGCGCCCTCCGCGCGGCACACCCCCTGCACCCAAACCTAGGACAGCGCCCAGGGCTCCCCTCTCAGGGAAGCCCAGCCCTTGAGCTCGACACGCCCCCCGCACCCCAAAGCGGCCGCACCCCAG
>NW_012104465.1:1112869-1134522 GCF_000951045.1 Mandrillus leucophaeus
AGTATACATATGTAACAAACCTGCACGTTATGCACATGTACCCTAGAACTTAAAGTATAATAATAATAAAAAATAAATAAATAAATAAATAAAAAAGAAAAATAGTTCGTGGAGTTTTTCGCGAGGACAATTCAGTATGATTCTGTCACCCTGCTCCAAAACCCACTCCCGCCTCTCTACTCACACCCTGCCCATTTTTGAAGTGGTGGTTCAAGCACAAACTGAAAGATAATAATAATGGCTAACATTTTGGAGGCACCAAAAATGCCCAGAGCTGTTCTCAGCGCCTGAGAGAACTTTTAACAAACTTTCCACACGACTAGGAAGTGGAGCAGCTGCGGTTTTACGCAGGTCATTTGACTTAGGAGCCGCAGCGTTCAACCACGTCTGACTACCTCCAATCTCCAATGGCCCATTTTCTCTTCCACTCATCCGAGCATGTCATCAGACATGACCTTATATGATTATTAAGTTTTTAATATATCTATGTATCATCTCTCCAGGATTATTGCAGATGACTTGAGCATGGGACCATCCTTTGGGCATCCACCAAATAGCTATTGTACTACTTTGCATATATAAATATGAAATCCATATTGGTTCAATGGAATGAAGTGAGTTGTAAGTGGTCTCCAATTTATTGACACATTGGTTGAGCTTGGAAAATTGTTTTTGAACTTAGAATGAGTTTTCCCAAGGAAAATATACTACAAATGACTTTCTTTTCTTTCTTTTTTTTTTTTTTTTTTTTTTTTTTCTAGAGACAAATTATCCCTCTGTCACCCAGGCTGGAGTGCAATGGTGAAATCACAGCTCACTGCAACCTCAAACTCCTGGGCTCAAGCAATCCTCCAGCCTCAACCTCCCGAGCAGCTAGGACTACAGGTGTCTGATACCATGCACAGTTATTTTTTTAAATAAATGACTTTCTAAGGTATCTACATTTATTCAGTCCTGTGTTTCTGTTAGGACATCTTCTATTACAAAATCTACTAGGAAATCTAGAGGCCTCCAAGGACCTGGCTGGGCTTCAACTCTGCGTGAGTTTGAGATGAGTAAACCAGACTGAAGGACCTTGCCCAAGGCCTGCTTCAGCTGCCAGCCACCCACGCTTGCCAAGAGAAAGGAAAGTGGCTTTGTCACCTCCTGAGGGACTGCCTTTGACATCAGAAAACCACCCCAAACCCTGGCACCAGCAGAGCTGGGCTGCATCTGACTACGTTAGCAGCTGTCCTTCAGAAGGAGGAGATCCACCTGTCTGGATCTCAGTGTCCTCATTCGTGGAATAAAAGCTCTGGAATAAGGTAGGACTGACCTATGGTTGGGTCATTTGTGGAGATGTCGGTCAGTGGCTAAGTAGGATATTGCATAGGGTATGGCTGTATTCCTAATGTTTGTATTGGCATGTTTAAACATAAGCAGAACTGAACTTCAAAACGGAAAGAAAGAAATCTCGAACTGTGTGACTTTGGAGTATCCAGGGACCACACCCCAAAACCTATTGGAAAATTACATGTGTGTGTTCCCTGAGCCCTTGTGGGTGTTAAAAATTAGGGCAAAATCCCAGGTTCCAGGAAAAGAAACATCAAGGCTTGCAGACTGAGAGGGTTGCAGAAATTGTACAGTGGGTAGGAGCTATGGTGGGATACAATGTGGTTTCCAAATGGCCAAAGTAAGAGATCCTGATTTTAATCAACATCTTATATAGGAACCCAACATATAAAACACATATACAACATATGCAAAGGGTATTTTATTAATTTCTTGTTTAAGTCCAAATTAATGTAAAATTAGGCATTGATGCTCTCTTGATGAACCCAAATGTTTCAATGGTGCTCACTATTAGCCTCAGGATTCCAGTTTACTTTTGTATGTTGTTTTTATTGTACAGTGTCAAGGACATTCTGGTTTGTATAACTACGCAGTAATTTGTTACCCATACAACTTTACATTCAGCATTTCTAGGCCAATGTGCAGTTACAACCTTATTAATCAATGGCACACTTGAGCAAAGTTCAGGTATATGCAAAGCTGGCAGGAGAGACAGAATGCTGAGGTCTGTATTCAATCGAGGTAACCTAGAGCAGATTAGCTCATTATGCACGTTCTCTGTGACAAAATTTGAGTAGAAACACATTTGGAGATGCATGTTTTTGTTACAGTTTAAAATATACTAAAAATAAAACAAATAAGTTTATATCCCCAATCATGAGACTCACAGACACCATGAGCCTCCTGATGTGATCTCCTGAAAAAGACACGTATCATTGACCTGCTAAAAATACATAAATGGAATCTAATCATGAAGAAACATCAAACAAACTCACATTAAGGGACATCCTACAAAACAATTGACCTGTATTCTTCAAAAATATCAATGGTGTGAAAGACAAAGAGGCTGAGGCACATCACAGTTAAAGGCAATGTGTGATTCTGGACTGGATCTCCAACCAGAAAAGTGTAAAGGATATTATTGGGATAATTGGTGAAATTCAAATATGGACTCGATGTTAGATAGTAGAATAGTATCAATGTTAGTTTTTCTGAACTTGATCATTTTACTGGGATTCTGCAAGATAATGTCCTTGTTTCTAGCAGATATCTGCTAAAGTATTTAGGAGTAAAATGATGTCTCAAACTGTTTGGCAAGAATAATAAAAATAATAATAAGGAGATGAGGAGGTGGAAGGAGGGTATGGATATATGTTGGTAGACATATAAATGATTAAAACAAATGATGCAAAATACTAACAACTGGTAAAGTCGTTAAAAATATATGGGACTTTTGAGGGATTTTCTTTTGTACTGTCCTCACAACTTTTCTGTAACTTTGAAATTAGTTTGAAATTTATTTTATTTATTTATTTATTTATTTATTTATTTATTTATTTTGAGACAGAGTCTCGCTGTGTCGCCCAGGCTGGAGTGCAGTAACACGATCTTGGCTCACTGCAACCTCCACCTCCAGGGTTCAAGCGAGTCTCCTGCCTCAGCCTCCTGAGTAGCTGGGACTACAGGCGTGTGCCACCATGCTCGGCTAATTTTTGTATTTTTAGTAGAAACGGGGCTTCATCATGTTGGTCAGGCTGGTCTCAAGCTCCTGACCTCATGATCTGACCACGTCAGCCTCCCAAAGTGCTGGGATTACAGATGTGAGCCACCATACTCGGCTTGAAATTTAAACTTAAAAATTAAATAGCAATCTAAAACTGTCCTAAAATAAAATTTTTTACTTTAAAAAAATTAAATAGCACTTAGAAATAAAAGTCATATCAGAATTTTGCAAACCTTCCAGAACTGAAGAACCAGCAGATATTTTTGAAAACCCTGGTCCAGCGTACTTCTTAGCTCTGTTTGGCATAGATGTGCTAGGAGATTATAAACACTGAACAGGTAATTCTAAAAACAAAAATAATTAGATGTCAAATATATCCATATACCCTGGAGAAGGTGCATCCTGTTCTCTGCCTGAAATTCTCCCTGCCACCCCACCCCTCACTCCTATGACCTAGCTAACTTCTGCTCATCCCTCCGCTCTCAGTCTCAACATCACTTCCTCCAAGAAATCTTCCATAATCTCCTAAATCAGAATTGGCTGTTCCTCCTCTCATACAGCATCCTGGAAGTGCTGCCCCCATTACAGCACTAAATGCCCTTGAGCCTATTGTCCATCTCTCTCACTTGTTTTTAAGGGCCATGAGGGCTGGAAGCTGTCTTTTCTGTTTTTTGATGTAAACGTAACTCTGGCACCTCCTAGCATAGTGCCTAAGAGATGAAGTGCTTAATAAACACTTGCTTGATAAATGAATATGAAATGGTCTATGAACCTATGGGTCATAAAATGTGAGACTGTGAATCCATCCCCATTGGTAGATTTTCTGCGTTGCAAATTAGTCGTTGTACAACATTAACCTCAGTCTCATCTCCTGCCCCGGAAGCAGATCTCAGGGCTGTGTTTGTTTTTGCCCTGGGGCCAGGCCTGCACACTGTGTGTTCACACTGACCAAAAGCTGCTGTTCCAAAAACCCTTCAGTAGTTACCAGTGGCTGCAGAGGGTCTACTTTTGATGATCCACGAAAATCAACCCTGAATTTTCCACCGCAAATGTTTATTCCCATTCAACTTTCCCAGAATGTTTCTGGGCTGCCCTGCCCTCCCTCCCTTTACCAGGGGATCTGCATCCAAGGAAGACGACTCTTTCAGCATGAGTCTGGCAAGACAGAAACAGGATGGCTAGGAAAACAACAACAACAACAACAACAATAGTCACACAGTGTATTCTAAGGGCATTTTATAAATTTATTTTATAATCCCATATTATCACAGAGCAGAAGTAGAAAGGCAAATATATCTTGCAAAATAACCTCATTATGTACTTACAGCCATATAGAAATGATTTGGAACTCTGCCTTAGAAAATATCCAAAACATACCTCCTCCTCTTTACTGCATGACCCTGGATTTGAACTAAGAATGATACATCAGAAATAGCATATGTACTTTTCATGGTTTCTGAAGCCTAAAAATTATTTAAGTATAAAGAGACCTGACAGTTGGCTCTCTGATGTCATTGATGACTTTTACCCACCTGTAGAGTCCCCTCTCTCCCCTAACCCCCCACCTGACAATATAGACATCTCACAGGACAAAGGAAAGGGAGTTTTCATGGCAGGGATCACTACCCTAAACCATCCTGAAAGCCCAAAAAGTGATTTCTAAAGTTCATCTTCTCACCTCTGACTCTTAAAGACAGAAGACTAGCCAGCCAATTGCTAATGACTTGGCTTTGAGTTCTAGAGACTTCTTTTCCCCATTGTTCCTGTGGTCCAGCTATGCTTACCTGTGATGATGTTGAGTTGGGGACAGGAGTGACTGTGATACCACAGACAGAGCTCCTTTTAACTAATGAAGCTAAGCACAGAGGGAGTTGGGAGATGTCAGCTGAAGAGGGGAGGAGATAGAGGAGGAAGAGAAGGAAGGAGCTACTACTACAAGGGTGTCCATAGCAAGAGGAGAGTAGCAAGGTACTGCTTCTCAATTTTAGGTTTCATCATCCTTTAATAAAAAGTGTGGACTTCCAGCTGGGCACAGTGGCTCACGCCTGTAATCCCAGCACTTTGGGAGGCCTAGGCGGGTGGATCATGAGGTCAGGAGTTCAAGAGCAGCCTGGCCAACGTAGTGAAACCCCATTTCTACTAAAATTACAAAAATTAGTTGGGCATGGTGGTGCCCACTTGTAGTCCTAGTTACTTGGGAGGCTGAGGCAGGAGAATTGCTTGAACCCAGGAGGCAGAGGTTGCAGTGAGCTGACATCGTGCCACAGCACTGCAGCCTGGGCAACAGAGCGAGACTCTGTCTCAAAACAAAACAAAACAAAAAACACCTGTGGACTTTTTCTCTTGAGACACATATATTAAGCACATACACAGAACAGTTTGCACATGGGCCACCTCTTCACCTCCACCGCTGGAAGTAACCTCTCTTCTACGGGCCCCAAGTTAAGGACTCCTGAGCTAAGGGAAAGATCACACCACAATTCCTGATTGTTATGGAATGGAGAAGAATTGTAGCAAGCCATTACCGTCAGTATCCTGTGAGTCACCAGACAGGGACTGTCCCAATAACTCATCCCCCTGTGTGGGCAGACAAGCCACAGATGTAAGGCCACAGGAAAGAGAGAATCAGAGGGTGGAGGCGGACAACCTGCAACTGCTTCCAAAATTATTCCTGCTAGCTATGACGTAGTTTCTGACTATAAACATTGAAAGGGAATGCATCTTTTCAGTAATTATGGAAGTGTTTATCATGCTTGGTTGGAGTTGGCTGTTCAGGCATATCCCTAAACTCTCTAGGACAGGGGCTGTGCCCAGCTCATCCTCATATCTACAACCCCTCAAGCTGTGCTTGGTACCCAACGGGTATTTCTGGAGTAGAGTAGGTGAATTAATTAGCAAGTTAATTAGTAAATGGATGTGTGTAGATGTATTGTTCCATTTTAAGGGCCATATGGCCTTTCCTTAAGCCCCAAACCAGATAATCACTAAATCTCAAGCAATTCTGGCCATTGGAAGCAGTCCTAGAGCTAGAAAGTTTGAGAGTGTGATAGGAACCCATGAGAGGGAAAACAAAAAGACATACCACAATCTATTCATGGATTGATGGTGTCTTAAGGCAGGATGTCTCAAGCTTTAAAGTGCAGAAGAATCACTTAGGGGGCCAGGCGCAGTGGCTCATGCCGTAATCCCAGCACTTTGGGAGGCTGAGGTAGGTGGATTATGAGGTCAAGAGATCGAGACCATCCTGGCCAACATGGTGAAACCCCATCTCTACTAAAAATACAAAAATTAGCTGGACATGGTGGCAGATGCCTGTAGTCCCAGCTACTCAGGAGGCTGAGGCAGGAGAATTGCTTGAACTCAGGAGGCAGAGGTTCCCGGGTGAGCCAATATCGGACCACTGCACTCTACCCTGGGTGACAGAGTGAGACTCTGTCTCAAAAAAAAAAAAAAAGACATTCATTTCATGAGACGAAGTTCAGGAGGTAAGGTAAGGAGAAGTGAGGGAGAGCAACACCCTAGATCTTCTCTGGGTAACCCCAGAACTTCTGTTCCTTTCCCTTTTCTAAATATTGGGATGATGTCTTCCTTTTCTCTGTCCCCTTTTTCTCCTAAAAGCTTAGAGTAGAAGTTAAAGAGGAGATATTCTTGGGACTGGAAGAAAAAACCATTCCAATTCCAAGTACTTTGCTACTTTGTCAGCTGGAGGGAAGAAAGGAATTGGAATGGTTTTCTTCCAAACCCAACAATATGTAGTAACTAGTGCAAGATATGATAGTAATAAATAGTACTAGATACTACAACAACTACTACAATATCAAATACCTAGTACTAGTTAGTACTAGTTTCATCTAGCATTCACATTGGGTCAGTATCTGCAGAACTGACATTCCAGGAAGAGTGCAACATCGTATTTAGGGTGATGGATAATCTGCTCCCCTAAACCGCTTTCCTCCTGCCATTTATCTAGAGTTTCTCAGTTTTTCAACTGGTAAGCTGCAACAGTATCCATCTGCTAGGGTTAAGATCCTGAATTAAAATGCACAGCATGACCCTCTGACTTTTTCCAATCAACTGGATTAATTCTTCAGAATATCTAGAGGTATAAATAATATGAGCCAGGCTTATATCCAAATCTGACAACCTGAACCCCGAAGAAATTATACAGGGGAAAATTTCAATCTAGGAGATCCCAGAGGTCATGTAACCCAATATCCCATCCAATGCCTGAATCCCCTCTGTAATATGCCACAATGTCTGCACCTACCTGGGACATTTGCCTCATTAGGCCTCCCTCATGCCCAGAAGATATATCTACATAAAAACAGCTCACTCATCTGTAATCCCAGCACTTTGGGAGGCCGAGTGGGCGAATCATGAGGTCAGGAGTTCGAGACCAGCCTGGCCAACATGGTGAAACCCCGTCTCTGCTAAAAATACAAAAATTAGCTGGGCATGGTGTTGCATGCCTGTAATCCCAGCTACTCAGGAGGCTGAGGCAGGAGAATCACTTGAACCCTGGAGGCGGAGGTTGCAGTGAGCCAAGATCGTGCCACTACACTCCAGCCTGGGCGACAGAGCAAGACTCCATCTCAAAACAAAACGAACAAACAAACAGCTCACTCACTCTTAGTCCTGAACCACTGCCTAGACTCGCTCCATGCCCTGTATGCCAACCATCTCCCAACTGTCCCATCTTCGTTTTCCTCATTATCCCTATTTATGAGCTTGACTTGTCCTTTGGAGTTGATATGCCACCAAGGTAGGACCAGCTTGAAGTGAATTGTAATCAAGTTGGGGGGCCAAGGTCAGGGCCAGGTAGAAAGGAGCCTCCTACTTTTCTCAAGTTGACATGTCTTTAGGGTTTCTGTCCATAAAATTCCAACTCTGATTTCACCGATCTTTTTGAGGTCCAGCGTCTCAATGTCTCAGTCTGAGTTTGCTTATCTCCTCACAATATCACTTTCTCTTAGTGTTCTCATCCTTTCCAAGTCTCTACTTAGCTCTCCTGAACTGAATAGGATTCGGTTAAGAGTAGCATCCTCCCCGTACTCAGGAGGCAGTGGTGGCACAGTGGTACCCAAACTTTAGGTACCTGCACCAGAGGCTTAGAGATCTGAATTTTAATAAGCAGCTGAGGAGATTCTGTTGCAGGTGGGCAGGGGGCCAACCAAACTTGGGGAAATATTGAGAGGAATTTTGGTGTCATACACTGGAGTTCAAGTGCTAGGTCTGTATGACCTTGAACAAATTAGCTCATTTGCATAAGCCTCAGTTTCCTCACCTTTAATAAAGATGAGAAAAACCCACCTCCAAGTGTGAAGTGAGGTGACATCTATAAAGTGCTTTGTGTAATTTAACGTGGGCAGTAAGCACTCAGTAAATACAAGCTAGCATTGCTGTTAGTGCAATTGCTGCTTTTATCTTCAGAATAGGGAGTTATTAGAAGCAGATAATTTGTGGCATGTCCTTTTTAGCAGACTGAGATTTCTAATTGATGCCTGTGAGTCTCTGATCACCTTGTGATTTTCCTCTATGTGAGTTTTATGATTCCTGTTGTTGATTTATTACCATTTACATGTATAGCCCTGGGCCTTGCACTTAGTAGGGGATCAAAATTTCTTGTGTGTGTGTGTGTGTGTGTGTGTGTGTGTGTTTAAAATAAGAGACAGAGTCCAGCTCTGTCAGACTGGAGTGCAGTGGTGCCATCACAACTCACTGCAGCCTCAAACTCCTGGGCTCAAACAACTCTCCTACCTTACCCTCCTGAGTAGCTAGGACTATATGGGACTACAGGCACGTGCCACCATGCTTGGCTTATTTATTTATTTATTTATTTAAATTTTTTTGTAGAGACAGGGTTTCCTATGTTGCTCAGGCTGGTCTCAAACTCGGGCTTAACCAATCCTCCTGCCTTGGCCTCCCAAAATGCTGGGATTAGAAGCATAAGCCACTGCACCTGGCTTTCTTGAATATATTTGAATGAGTGAATGCCCTCTATACTACACCTTCACTGCAACATCACATTTCTTCTTCCCATTCCCCAAGTGCTTTCCAGCATCCTCCTGACATACAGCCCTGGTTTACATCCCTCCTGGCACAACTCTTCCCATTTTCCTGTTCCACATGAAGAGTGCCATCCCATGGAGCCTTGATTGTTATCTGCCAATTTGTACTTATTTGCATTAAAACTTCTGATTCACTCTGTTAAAGTGTGACTTGAATTTATTTAAAATAATGAGAAAAAACAACAAAAACAAAACAAAACGAAAAACCTTCTGATTTACTCTATCATACATGCTCTGTGTATATATGGCATTTTATTTTATTTTGTTTTGTTTTGTGGTAGAATCTCACTCTGTTGCCCAGGCTGGAGTGCAGTGGTGTGCTCCCGCTCACTGCAACCTCCACCTCCCAGGTTCAAGCGATTCTCCTGCCTTAGCCTCCCGAGTAGCTGGGATTACAGGCGCCTGCCACCACACCTGACTAATTTTTGTATTTTTAGTAGAGACGGGGTTTCACCATGTTGGCCGGGCTGATGTTGAACTCCTGACCTCAAGTGATCCACCCGCCTTGGCCTCCCAAAGTGTTGGGATTACAGGCGTGAGCCACCGCACCTGGCCATAAAGCTCGCATTTTAAAATAGAGAGTTAAAAGGTGAGACTGGTGACTTGAGAGTAAGAGTTGGGGGTGGGGTGGGGGCATGGTTTTGACAACTAGGCAACAAGGAACTACTTTTTCCTTTCATACTTGTTCCTTTCCAGTACATAGAGGTATTCTGTTTAGTTTTTGTTGTCGTTGTTAACTCAGGCACTATTCAGATTTTTTTTCAGGGTTTTAAGTTCAGGACTTTGCAGAGTATCAAAGAAATAATTCAGAAGAATTCAACCTACACTATAAATAAGTTACATTTGAATACATGTAGCAATGAATTGATACATGTAGCAATTATGTAGAGCACATGTGTAACTGCAAACATTGTGGGGCTCTGGTGTTCAGTTTTGGAAGGAGGTAGAATGTGAGTTAGAAAGCAAAGGCTCCAGGGCTGGCTCTGCCACTCAGACACTGTATATGACCCTGTACAAGTCACTTAAGCCCTCTGAACCTCAGTGTCCTTCTCTGTTAAGTGGAGTAATGCTAATATCTTACCTCATAGCATTGCTCTGGTAATTAAATGGGATAAAGAATGTTAGTGTGGCATCTGGGACATAGTTAGGGCTCCTAAGTTGACAGCACTATTATTATCTGTCATTCCCTTTCACCGGGGCTTTGGTGCAACTTATAACCAGTGGTAGGGGAAAGAGTGTCTGTTCTGATCTGGTTTTTCTCTCCTTTGACACCCTGGTTCTCTGGTGTCCTCTTATCTGTTTGTTCGTGTCAGGCTGGTCACTTCCTTGTAGCTGAGCTTATATACTAATTGCAGGAAGTTCACGGCCTATCTACGATTTCTCAAAGTTCAGTCTTGTAGATACAGTGACTTCCTGGCATTCTTGTTCATGCTGTCACCCGAGTTCCTAATTGCTATTGCATAACCAGGTACATGCTTGCCTTTCAGAGGATGCGTTTTTCTCCTGATGCAAATACAAATACAAGGCACAAGTGCAATGTCTGTGCATATATGCCTGCTCCACTCCAACCCAAAGCTTGTGTAGTTGTTTCAGGAAGGTTTCATAGATCAATAAATTCCGTATCTGGTTGGTCATTAGATTCACCTGGCATGCTTTAGAAAAATCTGTCTTCCAGGTTTCACTCCAAGTCTTTTGAATATAAATCTTAGCGGCTAAGAATCATGTAATAAAAACACCTTGAGTTAGGTACAATAAAAGAATAACTTCTGAAATGACTGTTGCCTGGTAAATTAATGGCCATTGCATCAAAGTAGCCTCTCTCATTTGGAGTCTACACCTAATCTCGCTATTTTTTTTTTTGAAACAGGGTCTCACTCTGTCACCCAGAATGGAGTGCAGTGGCATGATCATGGCTCACTGCAGCCTCCATCTCCTGGGCTCAGGTGATCCTCCCACCTCAGCCTCCCAAGTAGCTGGGACCACAGGCATGTACCACCATGCCTGACAATTTTTTATTTTTATTTTTTGTAGAGACAGGGTTTCACCACATTGCCCAGGCTGGTCTCAAACTCCTGGAGTCAAGTGATCCTCCCACCTCGGCCTCCCAAAATGCTGGGATTACAGGTGTGAGCCACTGTGCCGGCCTACACCTAATATCTATTATGGATTCTGAGAGCCTTCATCTTTGCAGGTGTGATCACTAATTTAATTAGGAAAGCATACCTTCAAGCCCTCCCTATAAAACCTTTTCAGAGCACACACTTGCATACAGCCAGTGCTCTGAGCTAGTGGCCTAAGGATTGAGCTTTCAACATGTATTTCATTTGCTTAAATGACCTAAGATTCCCTAAGAACAAGACTGAGCTTTATTTCCCAGTGAAAAAGAAGTATGAACGGGCCAACTCAGCCACTGGGAAGAAGAGGAGGTGGAGAAAGAAGAGGAGGAAGGAAGCCTATTTTAGTTACGTGGGGAAAATCCTAAAGCAAGTGAGTTGGTGCACTCTTAGAATGGCTAAGAGAGGTATCATGTTAGTGGCCCTGGGTATGATCTTGACTTCAACTTACTGTGATACAGGAGTCCTTCACACATTGTGTTCCTGAAACGTTATGTGCCAACAGCTTTTCTAAATTGGATCTGCTAATGGCTGCTGTCTTCTCTCGCTTCGTTTTCTTTCTTTTGGCAGCAACTCTGAACACCTGAGGTCTTAATGAATGTCTCTCTCGTATCTGTTGACAGGCAATCTGTAAATCTGTAAACTGATTCTTTTTTCTTTTTTTTGAGACGGGGTCTTGCTCTGTCACCCAGACTAGAGTGCATTGTTGCAATCATAGCTCACTGCAGCCTCCAACTCCTGGGCTCAAATGATTCTCCCACCTCAACCTCCCAAGTAGGTGAGACTATAAGCCCACACCACCACCATGCCTAGCTAATTTGTTTGTTTGTTTTAGTGGGTTTTTATTTTTTTAGATAGGGTCTCACTACGTTACCCAGGCTGGTATTGAACTACTAGACTCAAGCAATCCTCCTATGTTGGCCTCCCAAAGTGTTGGAATTATAGACATGAGCCACTGCACCTGGCCTAAACTGATTCTTAAATGCCCTCTCCTTTTCTTGTAGAGCGGGTATTCGCCATCTAGTCTGTTCTGTAACTTTGAAGAGTGGCATAGATCGGTTTTCGTCAAATGATGCTCTGTATTTCTAATATTTCTTAGGAGGGGTAGGCACCCTTGTTCCTTCCTCTTGCCCACCCAACCTCACCCCGTGGCATACAAAATTGGTAGAAAACAATCAGGAAAGTCTTCCCCCTCAAAAGCTGGGGAGATTCAAAAGATGTGAGGAGATTTTATGAAATCTTGACTGAATTTTATGCCTTCATGACAAGGAAGTAAGTTTGAGTGTTCACGTGTGTCATACCACAGCTCCCATATTCCAGTAATATCATCTAGAATCTGTTGCTTATCCTGGGAAAAGAAGGGGAAAATGGGATTAAGGAAAGATGGGAGAGGAGAGAAGGTGCGTGATATGTAGTGAGGATATATAGAGCAGAGCTTCTCAACCGTAGCCCCGTTGACATTTTGAGGCTGGTTAACTCTTTGTTGTGGGGTTCTGTGCATTGTAGGAAGTTAAGCAGCCTCTATGGCCTCTATATGCTAGATGCCAGTTGCACCCTCCCTCGCAGTTGTGACAACCAAAAATGTTCAGGCATTGCTGAATGTCCTCTGGAGGGCAAGATTACTCCTAGTGGAGAACCGCTGCTCTAGACCCGTAGGGCTGATAGGGCTCTCTATGGGAGTACTTGCATTAAGTAGTCCTTTGGGCATTCCCTGGACATTGCCCTCTAATTAGCCTTTCTTTGGCTTGTTCTTAACTGTGTGGTCCTGGCAGGCCACCTTGTACCTCCCAAGGCTTGCATCTGTGGCTGGAGTCACTGTCTCAGGGCACCATAAGGATAAAACAAGATATTGGTTGGATAAATGTATTGAGGGTCTAAATGGTCTAATTGCAAGCCTCGTTTGCTGTGGGAACTCAGATGAAAATGATGCAGCCTTTATTGTAAAGGGACTCACAATCCTGTGGTGGGAGAAAGTGTTGAGGAGGAAGTATTTCTCGATTATTAGAACCAGGAAAAACTTTTTGAATCTCACCTCAAGCTTCCCTCTCCCCCTCACCCCCCATCTTCCCCTTCTTCCCTCCCTCCCCTCTCTCTCTCTCTGTCACACACACACACACACACAGCAAAAAGAAGCTGAGAGCAGTGTGAAAATATGACTTCCTCAATATGTCTCACGTCCAAGCAGAGCTAGGATTAGAGCCTTGGGTAAATGATTCTCAGAACAGCTTCTTTTTACTACTCTGGCTGTCTCTCTAACAAACAAGGACACTAATGACATGTAGCAACGTGTGATACAGGGCCTGAGAGCAGAGAGTGCCAAAGTCCTCAGCGGGAGGAGGAACTTAGTGTGTGTGGAACACAGATAAGGGAGCTGGCACTTGGGGAGGAGCCTTACAGGATGGATAGGATCTGAAGAGTGCAGTTAGGTGTCAGCACGGTAGATAGAAGTGACAGATGAACAGTGGGGTGAAGGCTGGAAAACACAGGGACATATCTGAGGAAAACCAAGTTTTCCAGCCTGGCTGAAGACCACAAGGAAGTAATAGGAAGGAAGAGAGGCTGAAGATTGAGAAATATTAAAGTAAAATGCTTACTTAAAGGGAAATATAACATGGGAAAGCGCATTCTAAACTAAGTGTTTTCCATCTTCAGAAGGTGTTGGACGTTAACTCCACTTCTGTTAGGAAAAACCAAGTCACAAAAGTTGAAGTGACTGGAATTAGTCTGTGTTATCCAAACAACGGTTATCTTTCTCACCAGCTCCAAATTCCCCTCCCTCTCTTCTTTCTCATCCCAAGAAACTGCTGATAGGTACTGTGGACCCCAAAAATCTGAGATAGGTCTCAGTTAACTTAGAAAGTTTATTTTGTCAAGGTTGAGGATGTGTGTCCGTGACACAGTCTCAGGAGGTTCTGATGACATGTGTCCAAGGTGGTAGGGGCACAGTGTGGTTTTACATATTTTAGGGAGACATGAGACATCAATCAGTATGTGTAAGATGTATACTGGTTCAGTCTGCAAAGGTGAGACAACTCGAGGCAAAAGCGGGACAACTCAAAGTGTGGAGGAGGCTTCCAGGTCATAGGTAGATAGGAGACAAATGATTGTATTCTATTGAGTTTCTGATTAGCCTCTCCAAATGAGGGAATCAGATATGTATTTATCTCAGTGAGTAGGGGGGATGACTTTGAATAGAATGCAAGGCAGGTTTGTCTTAAGCAGTTCCCAGTTTGGCTTTTCCCTTTAGTGATTTTGGGGGTCCCAAGATTTATTTTCATTTCACATCCCCCCTTTTTAAAAATCTTTTGGAGAAAACATTTTAAGAGACAATTAATCCGGTCTCAGGTTTCATCTGATCCCTCATGGCTAGGATGGCTTATTTTTAGATAGGTAGGTCTTGAGTTATTAGGAAAGTTCATTTTTAGTAGGTTGTGAAGTCTCATGTCCTATGAAGAGAAAGTAGGGGGAGGAAGGGAGAAAAACAAAAACAAAAGAGCAATTTTGGAAAATTGGTATAGGCTATATTACTCTGAAGTCCCTACTTTAGTAGGCAGGTATGAAAGTGGCTTATGTGTGTAAATAGGTTGCTATTATTTTCTTCCGCAGTTTAAGTTGTCTAGTTTCAGTTCGTAGGGCTTTATGAAAGCACAGCTTAGGTTTCAATGACTCTAAATTGGGAAGGGTGGAGGGGGAAAAGAAAAAAATTGAAAACATTATTTTGAAGACTTGTAGCCAAGAAAAATTAGAATTTGGTTTAAACTGTAGAAAACAGTAAAAATCGAACAACATTAAGCAAGACTAGAATCTAATAACAGGTGTCCTATAGTTTTTGAAATGTAATTTTTCTCTCTAGTTTCCCATTTTTATTACAGACAAATCATGCTAGGACTGATTTCTTTTATTATACTTGGCCTGATTACTTGTATATAGTGTAGTAGGAAAAAATTTTTAACATAGGCTTTTAAATTGGCTTTGATGGAACTTTGTTCCATAGAAAGAATCTTAGATAAGAGTTTTTAAAAGCCAAGCCCAGTCATGTATTTGTACCATCAAATACCTATGAGTTGGATGAATTCGTCTCCTCTTGAGGTTCCGAGATAAACTTGGGGCTCCTGGGCCTGTCAGAAAGTGACATTCTTTACTCATCATAGGTCAGCCTGGCTGAAGACCTTTACAGGGACTGTGCCAACAAGGTATGAGAGGCCAGTTTTCCCAAGGGGCTTTTTTTGGCTCCGTAAGTCAAGTGTGATTCTTTAAAGGAAAGCACAACATTCCCGTCAAAGTCTTGGTGAAATAACCAGTTTCTCTAGTTATGTCCTGTTATAAATGAAAATAGATTATTACTGTACTTATGTAAACAATTGTATTTTCAAAAGTTAAGAATACTCATAAATAGTTTCCAAATTCTGGAGAAAGTAAAGAGAAACAAGTATGTTTTAAAGTTTGTTTCATAGGCATATACTAAATTGTTAAAAGTTGTCAATAGCTCAAAAGAAAAGTTTCCTTGACTATGAAAAAAACAAAACAAAGGATCAGCAATAAAGTTTTAAGTAAAAAGTCAAAAAGATTATTTCAGTCTTCTATTAGGTCACTCCATATAATTAATTCTTGTTCTGTTTGATATTTATAAACATTTCCGTTTTCCATGAGTCTTAAATGTTTTTCTTCTATTCTGATGTCACAGTCTCCAAAGTTATCAGAAATTTGTATTCGAGAGTATCTGTTAGAGCCTTATAGTTGTTTATAAAGCCACCTTCTAAAGAGTACCAAAGCAAGACAACAATTGTCTGTGGATGACAGTTTTAGGTCAGTCATAGTTGACATACAATTGACAAGGAAATTTGTTACTTCTGTGGCACACAATAATTTAACATAACAATTATAATTATTGACAGTGTATACTAAGTCATATCAGAATTATAGGAATTTCCCATGATTTTGGAACATATACCAATAACATATTTATACAAATACAGCCCAAATAAAATAAAATATCATTTTATATTTGACTTGTTTCCTGTGTAATTTGTACATCAAATAAGTCAAACTAGGACTTTTGGGAAACCCAATATCTTAAAGGATTAATTTTTGGACTTTAGGGAACCTCATATCTTAAAGGATTAATTAGGTCAGAAAAAAGACATAATTTATAATTTGATTTTGGAAATTTTGTAAAATATCAAAAGTTAAAAACACCTGATATCACAGGTCATTATAAAACAAGTCATTCATCTGACCAAAGTGATAACTCAAGGATTTCAAAAAAAGGCAAAAACTTTCATTGTTTGAGAGAGGACACTTAATTTTCCAAACGATAAGTCCTAATAAATAGTATGAAGCCAATTAAAAAAAAATTTTTTTTTTTGAGATGGAGTCTTGCTCTGTCGCCCAGGATGGAGTGCAGTGGTGTGATCTTGGCTCACTGCAAGCTCCATCTCCAGGGTTCATGCTGTTCTCCTGCCTCAGCCTCCCTAGTAGCTGGGACTACAGGCGCCTGCCCCCATACCTGGCTAATTTTTTGTATTTTTAGTAAAGATGGGGTTTCACCATGTTAGCCAGGATGGTCTAGATCTCCTGACCTCATGATCTGCCCACTTTGGCCTCCCAAAGTGCTGGGATTATGGGTGTGAGCCACCACACCCGGCCCTTGTTTTTAAAAATTTTATAAGCAATCTATAAAATTTTAATCTTGGCCGGGTGTGGTGACTCAAGCCTGTAATCCCAACACTTTGGGAGACTGAGGCGGGTGTATCACCTGAGGTCAGGAGTTTGAGACCAGCCTGGCCAACATGGTGAAACCCTGTCTCTACTGAAAATACAAAAATTAGCTGGGCATGGTGGCATGTGCCTATAATCTCAGTTAATCGGAAGGCTGAAGCAGGAGAATCGCTTGAATCGGGAGGCGGAGATTGTAGTGAGCCATTATCATGGCACTGCACTCCAGCCTGGGTGACAGAGCGAGACTATCTCAAAAAAAAATTTTGTTTTTTAAATCTTGACCATAAGATATAATTTCCATATACCTTTTATAACTTTTATTAAGGAGTCTGTTAATGTTTCAAAAAAACCTTGTTAATCTGACATAGGGGCTTATGCGTTGGTCTTTAATCAGTGTGTCTTTGACATTAATTAATTTATAGGGAAACTGAACTTATTTTATCTCTCAAAATTGGCCCTTACAATCTCACATATTCACCTCTTCTGTGATAGTCCCTGGGCCTTGAGGAGTTGAATAATTTTATTTTCTGGCCCTATGACTCAGGAATGTAGTTTATTTTAATTGGCATCTTCTACTGGGCCTGAAGATGAGGCTTTAATTGTTCTCAGTGTTTAAAATTTAGCAGGGCTTGGTGTCCTTTTTAGTACCAGGAGTCGAAGTCCTGTAACTCAATGTCACAAGTACTTTAAAAGTACATACAGAAAAATATATGGATGTAATAACCTTAATTTTAAAAACAAATTTTATCTCAGTTTTTTCCCTAAGCAAACCAAAACTTAATAATAATGGCATAGGAATTGTTTCAATAAAATGTAAAATCTGTTAGACCAGTTACCAAAAGGTAAAAGAAAAGACCTTCTATACTGTACAGAATATTATGTTGGAAGAAGACATTCCTTTAGACCTTCAAGAAAACATTGTTAGTATTGATCCACAATAAACAGAACTCAAGGAAAAATGATTTACGAGCTGAAAATGAGTTGAAGAGGAGTATACTATTTTGTGTCCTTTAAAAGGAGAAAGAAAACTGAAAACGGTGAGATGCAATAAAAGTTGAACTTTGGGCTAAAAAAAGTTAAAATCTCTTATAATTTATTAAGAGTAAGTCAATCCCTTAAGAAAATGTCATTGTTCTAACCAATTATTTAGTGTAGAAGTGTTTTTAAATGTCAAGCCCAATTTCTAGAAAGATGATTATACTTTAATAGACAACTGGATCATATAAAACTTTTTTTAAACACTGAATTTTCTTATTGTGACTTACACAGACTGTTCATGACATATTTGGACTTTCTGGCTTGTCCTGAACATCCCTCTTTCTTAAACAATCAGTCATTTTACTTTAGGACTAAATCTACCATACAAGACTCTTTCTCATATAAAATTATTTCTCTTTATGCTTTCTTACCAAAAAAAAAAAAAAAAAAACCTCTTTACTTTTATAGCTTTCTTCACATCTTTCTTATTTCTTGGTTTCTTTTATCTTGTTTTATACATAACCTTTAAATACATTTTAAATTAGACAGAAGTCATTTACCTAGATTATTTATAAAAACTGTGATAGTCGTCATTTAAAGTTATGGAACCATCATTGTAAAATTATAACTGAGACAGTGAAAAAGATCTGACATAACTGACTTGATCTCGTTTTTAACTTCCAAGTTGTCCTTGTTCATTTTGGGGTGTAGGCTGAAATAACTTTGGGAGGAATTTATAGTTTAGCTTTGAAACAAAGATGATAACAATCCCTTCCCCAAACAAACCTTACTGCCTGTAGACTAGACCATCGAAAGTCGCAAGATTAGGAGTTATGATAATCTTACTAAATTTAAGATATAGTTTTTTATTAAATGAATATCAATATCTTATTAAAGATTACACAAGTTGGCCAGGCGTGGTGGCTCACGTCTGTAATCCCAGCACTTTGGGAGGCCAAGGCAGGCAGATCACGAGGTCAGGAGATTGAGACCATCCTCGATAACATAGTGAAACCCCGTCTTTACTAAAAATACAAAAAATTAGCCAGGCGTGGTGGTGGGTGCCTGTAGTCCCAGCTACTTGGGAGGCTGAGGCAGGAGAATGGTGTGAACCTGGGAGGTGGAGCTTGCAGTGAGCCAAGATTGCGCCACTGCACTCCATCCTGGGCGACAGAGCGAGACTCCATCTCAAAAAAAAAAAAAAAAAATTACACAAGCAAAGATAATCCTGTTTTTGGGCTGTGTTTATAGTTTTGTAAGCCCTATACCAAATTTTGACACCTTTATAGTATTTGGCAGGGATAAGAATGAAATTGTTTAATAAATGCAAACAACGATGTATGTTGGCAGTTATTAAGATATTTCTAATATTACTTTACCAACAATGTTAAAGTTAATTTATTAAAGATTTTACTTGTTATATAAACTTGAAAGAGCATTTGACTAGTCTTTTCTTTTTTCCTGATAAAGTATTTGATTCAAGTGTTTTATATTCTTAAGCCAATTGGAGTTCTTTTATATATTTTCAGTAGTGAAATATTATATATACAACACATAAATACATAGATGTATTAGGCATGCCAATAGAAGTACTTCCTATCAATTCATAAAAAACTTTTTTTTCCTATCTTAGACTTTCAAATTCTTGACAACCTGTTTTATTATCTTAGGCACTTGTCAGTTAAATAGTCTTAAACTTGTATGTTAAAGGAAACAACTCCGGTAAAAATCTAATAGCAAAGTTTACATTGTAAGTTACAGAGAGTAAAAGTCTGTGTTAGAGGGACATTAAAATGGATTTAATTGTCATTTGAACATAAAATTATAGAAATTATAAAGTCCTTTTAAATACACACACACGCACCCTATAGTTTTTACTTCAGAACTTTAGCCATGAGATAAATACAAATTCACCAGCTTGCAAAATGAACATGTTGGATCTAAACAGTGGTTTTTATCTGAAGAGAAAAATAATAGCCGATTTAAAGCAGGCAGAAAAGAAAAATAGAGAAAAAGAATTTAGGAACTCCATAGTTTACAGGTAACATTAGGGCTCTTTTTCTTTAATGTAAATGTGTACAAAGACCATATTCCATTTTACATAAACTCTGGCAAGTAGAGGTGTCATAAAACTTACGGAGTGTTCAAAAGGGGGTCATTCTTGTTTTCTCCTCATTCTTAGATTATTTCTCACTTTTTTTTCTGAAGAGGGGGAACTGAGCTGTGGCCTCAGGTTTTTTGTGTGGTGGGTTGATGCGTGCTGCTTGTGGCCACACTCCACAATGTGTCACCACTAGGTTGTTGTACCCTCTTACATGTCTGTTTCTCTCTCCAGAGGTCTAAGACTTCTGAGAGGGTTCAAAATGCCGGGTGTTCAGTCTTTATACATGTTTCCTGGATGAGTCTTTTTTAAAATTAATTTTTGTTGGAGATTTCCCTGTGGGGTTGTTGTATGTCATGGGGGTCAACCCCCAGACACTCCCACAAGGCCTCTGGTCACCCAGGGGTGCCTTTCAGCCAGGAGGAGAAAATGCCCTTTCTCTTCAGAGCTGAGAAAACTCAGTTTTTCATTTATCTATGAAAACAACAGTTCAGTTCCTCATGTAAATGTACACAGACAAGCCGAATCGAGATAAATTTTGGGAGACAAAGTAATAGACAAGACCTCTTAGAATGCATCTCCGAACTAGAATTAGGATCCTTACACAACAACTTCCTAGGAGAGAAAAAAATAAACAATAGCCAAGGGCATTTCCTGTAAACTGTGTTCAACTACCCCTACTTTGTAGTTCTCATCCTCCATTACACACATCAAGGTCAAATCCTCTAACAGTACAAGATAATGTCTGGTACCCCCAAAGCCAAAGAGGTCAGGTCATGTAATACAGAAAAACATACTCAGACCTAAGAAAAATCTGCCTATGACTCTTGAAACTCAACAAAGAAAACAGAACACCCCAAAAGGGGTGACTGGCACCTTTGTTCTGAATTCTTTTAAAGGGTTCAAGTCATTAGAAGCCTTCTCTAGATTTTTTTGGTACTGTAGATGGCAAAGGGGCAAGGAGGTATAGGGTGGAAGAAAAGTTTCATTTACTTTTCTTTATTTTTTTTAAGACAGGAAGTAAACACTGAAACCAAACACATTTTTTAAACTCTTTTATAGTTGTGAGGAATTTTAGTCAAATTAGAGAGGTTTTGTTACCCATAATTTGGAATTTTCACTTGGATTTAATCAAGTCAGGTAAAGCTGGTCAAATCTGATGGGAGAAAGACTGAAACAAACAACAACGAAAACCCAACAATATGATCATTCAGTGTTCTAATGGCAAGAAAAAATTCAGACCACCTGGTGGTTAAACTTTAGCCAAGACAAAACTCCAGTTCAGTTATTTACCTAGGGATGGGTCTGAGACTGAAGACTGCTTTCTACCATCCTAGAAGCAGGAACAAAAGCCTCCAACTCCTCTTCCCTGCTGAGAGTGAGCTCAAACTCCATTAAAGGAGTTACCTGCCTTCCATTGTCCTGTAAACAGGAAATCTTGCCTTCCTTGTTGGAAGCAAGTAAAACTCCAAAAAAAAAAAAAAAAAAACAGCAAAATAAACTTTAGATCTTGACCAAATTTTTGGAGATGAGGAATTCTCTGGGGGGGGTGCTCGAAGACGTCAGTAAATTGTCCTGTTGGTTTGAGCCATAAAGTTAGCTCATACTGGTACCAAGCA
>NW_012104465.1:1134572-1150116 GCF_000951045.1 Mandrillus leucophaeus
GGATGGGTCTGAGACTGAAGACTGCTTTCTACCATCCTAGAAGCAGGAACAAAAGCCTCCAACTCCTCTTCCCTGCTGAGAGTGAGCTCAAACTCAATTCAAGGATTTGCCTCCCTTGCATCGCCCTGTGACCAGAACATCAAGACATCATAAAAAAAAAAAAAAAAAAAAAAAAAAGGGGGAGGAGTTGTACAGCAAAATAAACTTTAGTTCTTGACTAAATCTGAGGAGATGAGGAATTCTCTGGGGGGGGTGCTCGAAGACGTCAGTAAATTGTCCTGTTGGTTTGAGCCATAAAGTTAGCTCATACTGGTACCAAGCACCAACAGAAGATTTGTCAAAGGTCAGGGGCATCTCTACTGAGAATCCCTTTATGGTTACCAAAATGTGAACCCAGAAAATCTGAGACAGGTCTCAGTTAATTTTCGTGTGTGTGGTTGTGTGTGTGTGTGTGTGTGTGTGTGTGTGTGTGTGTGTGTTGTCAGTTAATTTAGAAAGTTTATTTTGTTAAGGTTGAGGATGTATTCCATGACACAGTCTCAGGAGGCTCTGATGACATACGCCCAAGGTGGTAGGGGCACAATGTGTTTTGCATATTTTAGGGAGACACGAGACAGCAATCAATATGTGTAAGATGTACATTGGTTCCATCTGGAAAGGGGACAACTTGAGATGAAGGCAGGACAACTCAAAGTGGGGAGGGGGCTTCCAGGTCATAGGTAGATAGGAGACGAATGGTTGTATTCTACTGAGTTTCTGATTAGCTTCTCCAAATGAGGCAATCAGATATGTATTTATCTCAGTAGACGGGTGACTTTGAATAGAATGGGAGGCAGGTTTGTCCTAAGCAGTTCCCAGTTTGACTTTTTCCTTTAGTTTAGTATTTTGGGGTCCTAAGATTTATTTTCCTTTCACAGTAGAACAGCCTGTTTCATCAAATGCCTGTCATTGCCCCTTTAGGTGGTTTATCATTATTTTTTAATTCATCATTCAACTTGAAGGTCGCTTATGTTGTTCCACTTGTACATGAATTCATAGAAACCATGAGTACTGGGTGCTGGGTCAGACCACAACTGTTCACTGTGGGAAGCCTTTATTTCTGTCTCACCTTTGTGCTATTTCTCCCCTAGATCCACCCTGATTTCAGCGGGCGCTCCTGGGTCTTGTATGCACTAGGTGCTCTGAATGCTTGGCAACTGGAATCGGTTAGCCTGGAGGCATTTAGACTGTCCTTCTACAACCACAGAAGAGCCATCACTGGCAGAGAGATCCTTGGCGCAGTTAAGCAGAGATCTTCTCAGAAGAGCTTTTGAACAAATGAAGTTGTTTCGAATGGCCTTGTTAAAATGACTCACTTGTCAAAACAATTGGATGTGTTGGAAGGCTGGGTTGGAAGACAAGATGTCTGAGAAGCTGTCCTGCTGCATGAGGAGTTTCACTGCTACACACCTAATCTCCGGGTCCTGTGTTTTTGGCCTCCAGCTTACTTCGTGAACATAATAAAGGAAAGGCATTTTCTCTTGTGCGTGCTGTGTGTGCACGTGTGTATGTGCTTGTTGTCTATGGCTTTTAATTTCTTATGTATGCTAATCCCCTGTTTTGTGCTTCCCCGTTGTATTCTTTGAAGGGCACAACTAGATCGATGACACTGTATAGCCATCATCTCTCCCCACTCCAGACTGAGGGTGGAGATGGCTGCACTAGAATGAACTGAGATCACAAAGGACTAGGGGGCAAAGTGGAGGGCACAGATGTGGGGGTATTAACCCAGGGACAGGGGAGCTTGAAAGTAGACAGTATTGTCCAAACTTGCAGTGTAATGAGAACTGCTACCAGCTTCTGGCTTTCTCCCTATCCACCTGTGCCTGCCTCTCCAACCCCTACCCACAACCTTTGCTTTGGCCATAATCTTCCCTTTTACCTGGCTTGTGTAGATAGCTATGGCTCTTGGCAGTGTTGAGACATTGTTTAGACTTCATGAGGAAAGATGATTTTTAAAATTTAAGTACCTCTGCCGTGATTTATGGGAACTAAAGCAAAAGGAATCTGCTTGCTCTTTGAGTATAAGAATTGTGGCATTGGTTATCTATGTAGCACTTATGCATAATAACGTGTGTAATAAGTGTGCAAGTGTCAAATGTATAATCTGGTCCCAACTGTGGGAAAAAGACAATTATAATAGTATGATAAAATCAAGGGCAGGCATGGTGACTCAAGCCTGTAATCCCAATACTTTGGGAGGCAGAGGTGGGCAGATCGCTTGAGCCCAGGGGTTGGAGACCAGCCTGGGCAACGTGGCAAAACCTTGTCTCTATTGAAAATACAACAATTTGCTGGGTGTGGTGGCATGTGCCTATAACCCCAGCTACTTGGGAGTCTGAGGCAGGATAATCGCTTGAGCCCAGGAAGCACAGATGGCGGCGAGCCAAAACTGCACTATTGCACTCCAGCCTTGGCCATAGGAGTGAAACCCTGTCTCAAAAAAACTGTAAGGTATAAATGGGATGACATGCTCTAGATGGGTGGGTGGGGGGCCTGGGAAAGCCTGGGTGGGTGACAGGAAGGAGAAGGCCCTAAGAATGGAGAAGGGTTCTGGGCTAAGGAAAAAGCCTGAGCAAAAGCCCTGAGGCAGGCAGGACAGTTCTTGGATTAATTGGAGAAACTAAATGAAGCTGGGACAACTGGGCTCTAGCAAACAAGGAAGAAATACAATAGGAGATGAAGCTGGAGGAAAAGGCTGGGGCCATGTGATGCAGGGCTTGGGTTTTCCCTGGGTACAGAGGGACACCACTGAAGAATTTTAGCTAGAGAATTAACATTTTACTTAGGTATTTTGTTTTCAGACAGGGTCTTTCCATGGTGCCCAGGCTAGCCTTAAGCTCTTGGCCTCAAGCCAACCTCCTGCCTTGACCTCCCAAGTAGCCTGGATTACAGGCATGTACCAATGTACTCGGCTTTATTTTGTTTTGTTGTTGTTGTTTTTAGTTGAGATACACCCTACAGTAAAGTGTACAAATCTTAAGCACACCACAAAGTTCTACGTATGTATACCAGATTAAGATACAGAATGGTCCCATCACTTAGTTTTTAGACCTCTGTTGCTGCTGTGTCAATAATGGATCACAAAGTGTGGAAATGAGAAGATTAGTTAGAAATGTTCTGTGTCAGTTTCGTAGAGAGGCGATGGTGATCCAGATGAGTGTGAAAATGGAGAGAAGTGAGAAATTTGAAATGAATTTTGGAGAGAGAATAGAATGTGCTCATGGAATGAATATAAGTGTGAAGAAAAAAGTGCTGATTCCTAGGTTTGGAGCTTGGGCATCGGGGGAAACAGCAGTGCAATCTACAGAGACGGAGAAGACTAAACACAGGACAGGTGTTTTGGGGAGAGGAAGAAATTGAGAATTCCATTCTGGACATGCTCATTGTGAAATACCTATGAAACTTGCAAGTGAAGATGTAAAATAGATAGGACTGGGCCTAAAATACAAATTTGGGAGCCATCAGCATCAAAAGGCAATGTATAGATCAGCAGGAGTGGATGAGATTACCCAGGAAGACGGGGTAAAAAGGAAAAGAGAAAGCTATCCAGGAAAAAGACTGAAAAATTCTAATACTTAGAATCAGATAGTGGAGGAGCCAACAAAGGAAACCAAGGATAAATCTAAGCAAATCAGGAGAGGGTAGTGTCATGGAAGCCAAGAGGGAGAACATGGTCACACTGCTGTTCACAATCCTGGTGGGGAGGTGAGGATATTTATGTCCATTTGGTGACATGGGGGTCACGGTGATCTTGAGAAGTCAACTCTGGAGCACGGTGGGTATCAGCCAGATTTTAGCAGGTTGAAGAGTGAATGGGAGGTAGTTAGTAGAGACAGCTTTTTTTTTTTTTTTTTTTAATGGTATTGAGATGAAAGGTGAAATCTAGTTTGAAAGAGAAGAGAGACACAGGCTGGTAACTGGACAGTCATTTGGTATACAGAGATTTTTAAGATGAGGGATACTAGAGCTTAATTGTTCATTGGTGGGAATTCTCTAGCATAAAGGGAGATATTAATCCAGAAGACAGTAGAGGAAACCAAAGGACCTTGAGAAAGTAAGGGGAGATGAGATACAGAGTAGAGGTGAAAGAGGAGAAGATATGTACAAATTTTGGTAGGTTTAGAGGTTTGGTGATGAAAAGATGGAGTTAGTACATATTTCTTTTTTCTTTCCTAAATGGCACAAGTAAAAGCAGAATAGGGGCATGGGAGGTTTAAAGATTAGATGCAAAGTTGTTTGAGGGAGTAAGTGGGAGTTGGACACTTATGGACAGATGGATTACTAGGAATAAGTGCCTGTTTGAGATTTGTGATCATGAATCAAAAGCAAAGCCAGTCTTGGGTGACTTTCCCTAACTACGTGCTCCAGTGCCAGCATGGAGAACACAGAGTTTGGGTTCTGCCAAGCAAGCTGGGAAGGAGAGAAGAGCAAGAGAGCAACTCCATGGTGGCCTATGTGATCCAGGCCAGATGGTAGCACCAGGGGGTGAGAGAAGTGAGAATGTCATGGAGCTCAAGGGAAGCATAGAAGATGTCAGGCCTGTAAACAGAGTCTCCAAGAAGGAATTTTCTCTCCCCAGCAACCTTCAACGTTAGCTCACCGATGAGGGCACTTGCCTAAGAAGCAGTGGTGACACCCAGTGACCACTCTTTGAAGTGCACCTTCTTGGTTTTATGTTGTCAGCAGATCCGGAAGTGTGTGTTACGTTCCACTTGGGGGGCACCAGAGCCCTCGGCATTCTCTCCGTGGTTCTGTCTCGCAGGATTCTGTCCCATTGGTCCTGGGCATTTCAAGGGGATGGAGAGGCTGCTGCTTAGGGGGTAACTAGAAGTGGACTGAAGGCAATCTGGGGGCTGTTAACTCCAGACCCCAGACCTGGGCTTCTCTGCTAGTCCTGAGACAGATCCTGAATCCTGGAATGACTTTGGGTATTCTAAAACCCTGCCTGGGTTTTAAAAAAATGCCAGGTAGTGACATAATCCTTTTCCAGCCCGCAGTTATCCTGGGGAAATACCATTCTGGCTGACCCAGAACTGTGTGAGGACTCTCTTCTCAGCACCACCTCCCGAAAGTTGACTGTCCCTGGGGTTCTAAGAGGGTCCTGCTGTCTCTGGCTCCACTTGACCCAAGGACTGGGATCCAGCTTAGTCTAGAGGGAAACACAGATTCCTCCCAAAGTCCTGTCAGTCATTAGAGGTACTGAGCATGACTTCTGGGCCAAGCAGTTGGGTGTCCCTTAGTTAGAGGATATAGGGAAATACAAAGAAGACCAAGACAGGACAGCCCCTTTGCAGCAACCTAAGGCACTTTTACTGTTCTGATCAATTACCCTGTACCAGGACATGCTGTTTTTCCTTCCACTTTAAGAGGTTAGTAAATCAGGTTTGAGTTCAAACACAAGAGGGTCACTGAGGCATGAACCATGGCATGGGGTAGGTGAGGGAGGTGGTTTCTAAGGTGGTCAAAAAATTGAGGAAAACTGATTCTGACTCACCTCTATCCTGCTTCCCCATTTCTTATCTCACACTCCCCAGTTTGAACTTGACTTTGTACTTAGGGCAGCCTGGTGTCGTGGAAGGAGCCTGTGCTGAACTTGTAGTCAGGTCATCCCTTGGCCACATCTGCAAAATGGTGATGTGGTGATGGCACATGGTTGTAGCGAAAAATTAAACAAAGTACATGAAAGTGTTTCTTACACCAACACAATGCTTTGGTTTAAGGCATTATTATTAGATATTTATACGAAGGCAGATTTCACAGACATTAAGGAAAAAGAAAAAAGCTTTATGGCAATGAAATTCCATTAGATGTGTACCAGGCCCTGGCGGAACCCGTCAGAGGAAAAGTGACCGCTGATGTCTTTTCCGAGACTGGGAGAACACAGAAGTGGGTAAAGGAGAAGATCTACCGCTTGGAGTCAGACAGACTTAGCTTCTTATCCTGTATTTGCCAGTTACTGGTTGTGGCATCTCAGACAAGTTCCTGAACTTCCCAGATGCTCAGTGTACCTCTGTATAAAGTGGAGATAATTCCTCCCTGCCGACCTGTTGAGAAAATTCAATGAAGTGTTGCCTGTAAAGCACCTTGAATAGAGTATGCACTCAGTGAATATGGTATCATGAAAATGCATTCATTCAGGCCATCCCAAACTAGATATTTTGGACATATACTATGGGCCAGGCACCAAGCTAGGTGGTGGGTGACTTTGTCTTATAGCACTTATAGCTTTTCAGATAGACAGTTCTAGTTCAAATCCTAGATTTACCACTTACCAGCTGTAGAAATGTATTTAACTTCTTTGAGCCCTAGTTTCTTCCTATGTAAAGTGAGGGAGAATAATATCTATTTTGAAAGATTATTGTAATAATTATATAATCTATGTAAAGTACCTAGCATAGTACCTGGCATGAACAAAGTCTCAAAAATGGCAGTGATTATAATTAATATGATCATGCTGAAAGTTAAAAGAATGTATCAGATTTAAAGCCAGACACCCAAATGACTTTATTTATAGCATTAAATTCATCCTTGAACCAACCTTCTTTGCATTAACTAAAATATGGCATTTACTTCCCCTTATACACATCTACACATCATTCCCAAAATACTTAAAGCAAGAGAGTTCTATTGGCTGTAAAGAGGGATATGGTAAAATACGGAAATGGGCAAGAGAGGACAGCTGTGTTATCTGTCTTTAGAGCTTTTTCAGGGAAGTCCTTTGAAGATTTTAAGTGTTCTTGCCAAGAGTACATCCTCCCCACCCCAAGCCTCAATTGCCAGATGGACATGCCCTATGCACATGCCTTTTCCTCTAGGGAAACCCTGCTCAGGGTCTCAGTGTCCCCTGGCCCAGCTGCCTTAACTTAGAGCAAATGCAAACTTGCCCTGTATCCCCAGCGGTTCAGAACTGCCCTGCCAGCTCTCAACCCTCCTGCACCCTTTTTCTTTCTCCTTGCTTCCTGGTCTTGCCTCCTCGCTCCAGCCAGACCAACATCAGTTCTGAGTGTTTGCTCACTTTTACTCCTCCAAGGAGGATGGGCTTTCGCTATGGTCTCTGTCCACACCCACAGCTCAGAGACAGTCTGATCAGTGTGTACACAAACCCCTTCCTGGCTGGTGGTGCTCTCCTTGGAAAGCCATTTACTAGTCCATAAAAGGGCCTGACCACTTAAAACAAACATGGACTCAGTCAAACCAGAAATTTAAAATTGCGGCACTTTAATTCGGGTCAACCTTCGTTCTCTTTCCAATGCCGGTGCCTTACCCTGCCTTACCCTGTCTGAGTGTTTCCCATGTGCTTAACCCTCCTGCCTCCCAGTGGCTGCCACACCCCAGCGGGCCTCTTGGTGCTAGGTGTGGGCTGAGAGTTCCCATCCCCACTGTGGAATGACAGCGATGACAGCTAAGCTTTATTTTCACTCCATGCACAAGTGCTTACTAAGCACTAAGCTCCAGGCACTGTTCTAGATATCAGGGGTCAGCAGAGAACGAGACAATAAAGTCCCTGCCCTTATGGAGCTTATATTCTGCAAGGGGAGAAGTAATAAATATACCGAGCAGTGTCAGGTAGTGATACATGCCATTCAGAAATCCAAATCAGGAAGGACATGGCGGCTCATGCCTATAATCCCAGCACTTTGGGAGGCTGAAGTGGGTGGATCACTGAGCCCAGCAGTTCGAGACCAGCCTGGGCAACATAGAGAGACCCTGTCTCTACATACACACACAAAAATTAGCTGAGTATGTATTGGGGGAAAGGCTTATGGGGTGCCTGTATAAACTGGCTATAAAAATACGGGACAATAAATTGTGAAAAGCCACAAGAGGCCTCTGAGGAGGAAAGTCTTCTTATCGCCATTATGTTGCCATGCTCTGAGTGAGACTTGCTCTCTCATCCATAAACACTGTGTTCAAGAAAAAAGACACTCCTTTGAAACATTAGAATGTGGCCAGATGTACAGGCTGCTGGTTAAACCCACTCCCACTAACTACTCTCCAATAAGTTTAAGATATACTGTTTGAGCACAAGGGAGATTCATTTAAATTGCCACTGCTATAGATTACACGTATGACACACTGCCTCCCTTTCACCGTTTCACCCTGAACATCTGCTGCTTCTTAGATCTAAGTGATTGTACTCAATAAATAGTGTGGAGACCAGAGCTCTGAGCCTTTTACAGCCTCCATTTTACAACTGGCCCCCTGGCCCCCACTCTTTATGCACTCTTAACCTGTATCTTCTCATTCCTTTATCGCCACCAGACTTTGGGTACTCTACGGGTGGTGTCGAGACTGGTCCCCAACAAGTATGGTTGCATGCATCTGTGGTCCTATTTACTTGAGAGGCTGAGGCAGGAGGATTGCCTGAGCCCAGGAGGTCAAGGCTGCAGTGAGCCGTGATTGCACCACTGCACTCCAGCCTGGGTGGCAAGCAAGAAAAAAAAAATTCTAAACAAAACAAAACAAAAAAACACCCCACATTTCACAACAGGGTCAGGGGCACATCAACGATGGGAAGTGATACTTTAGATAGGGTGATCAGGGAAGACTTCTCTGTGGAGGTGACTCTTGTGCAGGTCCCTGAGCAAAGGGAAGAAGGAGCCTTGGGAATAATGGGGGTAAGGTTTCCAGGCAGAGGGCACAGCAAATCACTGGGGTAGAATGAGCTTCACATGTTTGAGGAACATCTGGGAGGCCTCATTTTTTTTTAACGTCATACAGTGATGAGCACTTAAAAAAATTGTGATAAAATATATATAACATAAACTCCCCCATTTAAACCATTTTGACGTATACAGTTCACTGGAATTAAGTACATTTATGCTGTTACGCAGCTATCACCACGATCCATCTCTAGCACTTTTTATCATCTTCTCAAATTGAAACTCTGTGCCCATCAACAGTGACTCCCCCTCCCTCCCTCCTCCAACCTCTGGCAACCACCATTCTACTTTCTAGGTGTACGCACTTTAAATGTGTCATCTCATTTCATCTTCAAAACAACTGTAGGCCGTGAGTTTTACTGTGATCCCTATTCTACAGATGAGGAAACTTAAACTGAGTGAACTGTCTCAGATCACACGGCCATTAAGTGAGGGAAGGAGGTCTCCATTCAGAGTGCTTCTGGCTCAGGTTCCTGCTTGTAACTGCCTACCTGGTAGGGGTTTAGGATGTCCTTCTGCTGCCCCTCTGACAACACAGAGGTGAGTTGAGAGAGTTTCATGTGGATTACAGACAATGTGAGAAGCTTTTCTGGTTGGGACTGGAGAGGGTTTGTTGTACCTCACTGGTCCTGTCTACCTGGAAGGAAGAGGCCGTTGCCCAGGGACAAGGATTGGGGAGGGAAGGGAGAGTAGGTAACCAACATCTGTCTGCTATTCTCCTTTTCCATCTTTGTCTTCTGAGCTGTCTTTCAAGGGGTATCAGCTGCTCTGAGTGGATAAGCGTGGGCATCTTTATCGCTTGGTGTCCAGTCAGCCAGGTAGCACTACCACCACTTATTTATTACTTGGTTATAACACAGTGCTAGGTGCTGCAAAGAGATTCATCCAGGAGCTACACGTGACACAGATACAGCTATGCAGCAGATATCAGAAAGAAAAAGCAGAACCAAAGGAAATCAAGATGAGACTAGGCAAAAAAAAGGACAGTACTTGAGTCACATCTGGACCAGAGTAAGTCTATTCTTGATGATGGAGTATGTGCAAAACTGGGATGGAGTGGCTCTATTTGTTGCAGCTGGAGCCATGACCACCTGTCCTGTTCCAATAACCAGGTTGTTGGAAGAGTTGTCAGTTTCCTGGTTTGAGTGGTCTTGGCTTTGGTGCCAGGAGGTGTTGAGTTTCACTTCCTGCCTTCCCATATATAAGCTGAAAGAGCTCAGGCAAGTTGCCTTACCCCTCTAAGGCTATTTCTTCATTTGAAAACATAATCATACCTACTTTTTAGGGTTGGGGAGAAGATCAAAAGAGATAAGGTGTGTCAGATGTCTAATTAATGTTTGTTACATAGTAAGTGCTCAACAAATATTCATTCCTTGCTGGGTAGAGCATGAGTATGCACCCAGTGGCCAGGAGCCAAGCCTTCTTCCTCCTTATCATGGTCAGCACCATTTCTGACCTGCTGGCTTGTCCTCTCTAATCACTGGGTTCAGCTTTCAATTTGGGGATCCTTGCTACACAGTTTGCTGTTCAGACTTAGTGAGGAGAGGCCTTAGCTAGGGGTATTTGAATTTTGGAGAACAATACAGCAATCATACCTCTTACCTATTTGGGGATAACCTCCTCACAAGCAGTATATTGGAAGGCAGGATACTGCCTGTGCCTCACTTCCCACCGTGGAAGCAGACAGGATGAGGTCCTACCCAGGACTTGGGATCTAGAATGTAGGATAATGGAGAGGGGCACTTAGCCCCTGGAGCCTGCCCAGTTCTTAATCTCGGTCTTCAGTCTCCTGCTGATTCTGTGGGCACCCTCTTGTCCTTTCATCAAGTCCCCTTTCCTCATGGGATAATCGATTTCTGTTGCTTGCAATTCAGTCTTGTGCAACACTCAGGTCTTCTCAGATCAATCCTGAGAGAGATTTCAAGGGGCCTTGGGTTGTTAGAATAATGGGAGACAGCTGGCTAGAAAAGGTACTGGGCACAACCTTGGTACAACTCCTCCCAGCAGCAGGATAGTGGGTGGTTAATTGGGGCATGCATACTGTCAGCTCCAGGCAGTCGCTGAGCTGTTTATTCACTTGTTTATGTTTGCTTGTTTGTTTTTTGGTAAGTGTATGTGTTTTCTATGTGTGCTGTAACCTCCTCAAGATTAAAGCTTTCTTTTACATCTCTTGTACAGAGTCACAGAACCCCAGACCTGGAAGAGTCCACAAGAGATCATGTGGTTTAGCTTCTTACCTCAAGGCCACTAAATGTTTAACCACCCAACACCCCTAGTTTGTCTCAGAGACGCTCCAAGAAATGGACACATTTAATGTCCCCAATCACCCATTCCAATGGTGGCTGCTTTGCTTTGAGCCTATTTTCCTTACACAGTTTGTAATGCTTGTAGCTTCTTCATGAAAGCACTTCAGAGGATGATAAAATCATCCCTCAGCCTTCTTTTCCCTGAGAGCCAATGGTGGGAAAACCCAGCTGCCTACAGGTCCAGGCACTTACCAAAAGGGTGAGCTGTGAGTGTGTGCACATATGTTGTAGGGGCAGAGGGGTAGTGCTGGGTCTGGAAAGAAGCCTTGGACAGCACCTGCCCTCTCCTGCTGACTGTTGATACTGGTGGAATGTAGGCTGTGTTTTTGAGAGATCTTATGAATTTTTCAGGGAAGCTGGAAATCTATAATTATAAGTGAGAGTCCTGATTTTTTAAAATGTTGGCAACTTATTTGATTTAAAAACCATGAACCAGGCCAGGCATGGTGGCTCACACCTGTAATCCCAGCACTTTGGGAGGCCAAGGCAGGAGGATCACTTGAGGCCAGGTGTTCGAGACTAGCCTGGCCAATATGGTGAAAACCCATTTCTACTAAAAATACAAAAATTAGCCAGGGGTGGTGCTTATAATCCTAGCTACTCGAGTGGCCGAGGCATGAACTCAGGAGGCACAGGTTGCAGTGAGCCTGAGGCAGGAGAATAGGGTCTGGAGGCAGGGAACCTAAGGCTGATTCACCCTGACTTCCTAGCACTAAATCAAAAGGAAAACCCCAACTTCCCACACCTAAGTAACAAAAGGACCAGAGGCTACTCCCTTTGTGAACCACCCGCCTTTCTGCTTGGCAGATAGAAAATTGAAAGTACCTCTGATAGATTGCTTTCCAAAACCAACCAGACATTTGCATCGGAGGATAACTTTGTAACTTCACTTCAGCCTCTGATTGTTTGTGGAAAGCAACCAATTAGACTGACTGCAGGCCACCACTTCATTTGCATGGGGTGAACACCAAGTGCCCAATGGGAAACCTCTAGAGGGTATTTGGACCCCAGAAAATTCTGTAACAGGGGCTCTTGAGCCTCTATGCTTGGGCCTGCTCGAGCTTTCATTTTCAATAAATCTCTGCTTTCGTTGCTTCATTCTTTCCTTGCTTAGTGCATTTTGTCTAATTCTTTTTTCAAAATGCCAAGAACCTGGACACCTTCCACTGGTAACATATTTTGGTGAGCCAGCCAAAAGGCAAGCCCAAAGTCTGGGGTTCATTTTTCTCCTTTCCCCTTTCCTTTATGCTCCATACAGAGTAATCTCTCTCTCTCTCTCTCTCTCTGTCTCTCTCTCTCTCTCTCTTTCTCCCTCTCTCTCTCTTTTTCCTTTGCAACTAGGGACACTTGGTGAGCAGCGCCTAAGCATTGAGGCAACTGCAGATATCTGGCTATGGCAGGTGAACTGAAAGGGTTTCCATGTGGAGGCACCTAACTGCCACCGCCCAGTTCGCTTAAGGGACCTGGGTATTTTTCCTTGTTTTTTCCTTTCTTTCTTTTTCAGTCTTTCCGTGGCTGTTTCCTAGTAGCTCCTTGGTAATTGAGGGCAACTGGCTGGAACCACTCTCCACTGTTGCCTGAAGGCCGAGTGAATGGGGATAATTGCCCTGCCCAGAAGCAGGAAGGACTCTTCCATCTTTTCTGGTTGTGGTCCCTGATCGCTGCAAGTAGCACAGCTTGGGGCGAACTCATAAGTGTTTCAGGTGACTTAAACCTTTTCTTATGCTAAATTCTTCCCTTCTTCTACTTGACTGGCTATGGGGCGAAAGAAACCCACTCAGCCTCCAGTTCCTGTCATTAAAGTTCATGGCTATCTCTAGTGGAATGAAGAGCATGGAAAAGTGTGGCCTTCCTTAACAAATTATAAGAGTGCCGGAAGTCCAGGCCTTCATCCAAGGATAAAAGGAAAGCTCATAGTAGGCCATGACCTTTGGAGGGAAAATATGCAAAGTGGCACTGATGCCCATCTAAGATCAGAGACATCTGACACTCTAAGATTGGACACCGTGGGGGATCCTCTGGACTGCAATCTCTCCAAAGGGAACGCCCTAGGCACAGGTTCTGAGGCCTAGTACAAGCCATCCTTAGAATTTTCTCTTGCAGTTGCAATACTGTTTGGCCCCAATATTGTTTGGAATCTGGAGTTTGCTGTTGAATGGGAAAGTGGGATGGAGTTGCATGTATCCAGGCTTTAGTGCTGCTGTCCTAAGCAGGGTTGGGTCTGGTTAATATGTGACGCTCTCCTTTGGTGCTGTTTGGCCCCAGCGTTCTTTGGAATCTGGGGAGGTCTGGCCTTTAAAAATCAAACTGCTATGAAAACTGCTTTACCTGAAATTTTGGTTCATGGCCTTCATTGGATTACCTACTGGGGCAAACGAAGTAAAACTGGCAAGCTCGTATTGCTATCTCACAGCTAGGGTTCCAACGTAAAAGCTATTGGAGCTTCGTTTATGTGTGTGTATACATGCCTAGATGTGTTTGTTTGTATGTATGCTTATTGTTATATGTTGTGTCTACCAAACTGGCTTATAAGTAGAAGAGCCCTCATAAATTAAATAAATAAGTTTAAGCAATTTTCAAGTTCACGTGACTTAAGTATAACTTTACTAAACAAGCTGCTTTTAAAATTATTGGTAAAATAAAAATAGAAATGCCTTCAGAATGGTCAGCATACATTTTTGTCTGGATTTTATATTTGTCTCTGCTGGATATTTTGAAGTGCCCAGGTTTGGCATAGAAAGTTATAAAACTATAAACCCAGCCAAAACAAAGTGATCTTGGTTTGCGTGCCCCCTTTTTTTGACAAACATGAGTAATTTAATGTTGTCAGCTAAATCTTGTGAGTTATTAGCAAAAATACATACGTATTTAACTCTGAGACTCTTTCTTACTTAGGTTTAGGTGAACACCTGATATTCACTGGCTATTAAAAATGTAGTTAACAGGGAAATAACTAACTTTAAATGATAGTGTCTAATATCTCACTTTACAGGAGTTATCTAGATAAATGTAAGTGAAAAAATTGAGTACATGTAAATGGGATAAATGGTTTTTGTAAATGTTTTGTGTAAATTAAAATCTTAAAATTATTTTTGACGCTTATTGAATACGTGGATCATTTCCAATGAAGAGAGGATTGTGATATGGGGAAATATGTTTTTAAAAATTGTGGAATTGTTCTTATCTATAAATGCCCATGTCTGATAGTTCAAGATTTCTTGCTTTTTAGTGTTTTGCTAAAGTTTTAGGTTACTAAGGACAAAATGTGCCAAAAAGGTTTGTGATATTAGTGAGAAAAATAATAATTTTGTCTAATTCATAAGTTATCTAAAAGTTAGTTCAAATTACAGATTTGAAAAAGTTATTTATGAAACAAGGTAGAAGGGACCAGTAAGTAGGGAAGAAAGATGTGGAAAAGTTTAGATAATAAAATATTCTTTAAAACCTGGTAGAGAATTGGAGAAATTCGGCTAATTAACATTTTTGTAGTTAAAGTTCTTAGTCTTGATTAAAGTAAAATAAGAAATATTGTAAAAAAAATGCGTTGGCAGTTTGGCAATTCCTTTTTAAATAGTTAAGCCGTGTATGTATGTGTGGAGTCAAATTTCACATACATGCTTGCATTGCTTCACACTATGTTTACTGTTTTGCATGGACAGTGCTGGCACTGGAGTACTTACTGATTATGTGCCTGGAGTGAATTTTTTTTTTTTTTTTGAGATGGAGTCTGGCTCTGTCACCCAGACTGGAGGGCAGTGGCACGATCTTGGCTCACTGCAACCTCTGCCTCCTGGGTTCAAGTTATTCTTCTGCCACAGCCTCCTGAGTAGCTGGGATTATGGGTGCGTGCCACCATGCCTGGTTAATTTTTATATTTTTTAGTAGACCTGGAGATTCACTATGTTGGCCAGGCTGGTCTTGATGTCCAGACCTCAAGTGATCCACCCTCCTTGGCCTCCCAAAGTGCTGGGATTACAGGTGTGAACCACCATGCCTGGTCGAGTGTATTTCTTGATTGCACAGGATATACGGTGATACTGGTGAACTTAAGGATACTGAATTGTGTATCAGGAATAAAATATTCATTATGTGGGTTTTCTGGGGGAGCTCTGGGTAACACTGCTGCCTCCCGGGTAGATTGAGTAGGAAGAATTTAGGGTTGGTTTCCTGTTTGTTTTTGCTTCTAATTTTCATTTGTTTGCTGTTTATGCTCCTCTGGGCTTTGCTTATGTATGCATATATATAAAACCATGATTGTTTTAGTTTCTAGTGGAAGGCTTTTATTTGGTTCTATGAACAGTTATTTTGTTTCCTATGCATTTCTAGCAAGTAATTTGTTCCATTTGTCTGGAATTTCTAGGCTACCTTTGTTGGGTTCACAGGAATTGATGGAGCACACCAGCTTGTTAACTTTAAACTAACTTTTTGGATATTAGGCTTCATGATACTTTAAGTGTATTGAGTATACTTTCAAGTTATATTTTTCTCTCTCTGACTAATTTGTCCAGACTTTGTAAACTATTTGTGAATATT
>NW_012104465.1:1150173-1154853 GCF_000951045.1 Mandrillus leucophaeus
GCGATCTCGGCTCACTGTAACCTCTGCCTCCTGGGTTCAAGTGATTCTCGTGCCTCAACCTCCCAAGTAGCTGGGATTACAGCTGCCTGCCACCATGCCCAGCTAATTTTTGTATTTTTAGTAGAGACAGGGTTTCACCATGATGTCTGGGGTGGTCTCGAACTCCCGACCTCAGGCGATCTATCCACCTTGGCCTCCCCAAGTGCTGGGATTACAAGCATGAACCACTGCGCCTGGCCTGTGAATATTCTTAATTCGTGGCAATGTTTGTGTTTGCATATAGTTGAGCCACAGTCACTAGGGCTGCTCGGGGAGAGAGAACCCAGAAACCTGCCACGCTGGCAGAAGGGTAAGAATTTCTTACCAGTCGGGTCTCTGGCCTCTCTCTCTCTGTGCAAACGATTGAATGAATGGTAAAAGATTATAAGAAGGTATGGGAATGTAAGTTTTGTAAACCTTTAACATATTTAATAGGCTTTCAAAATCAAATTTCAGCTTACATGTTTAGTTACATGGGAAGCATTGTGAAAATAAAAAAAAGTTTAATTTTCTTCAGGTTATATTTCAGTGAATATTAACGTATGTTACAAAATTATAGGGGATTTCTAAAATTCTAAATATGTCTGAGTATGTGCTATCAATCATAATTATGTTTATTATATTAACTTACTGTAGACCACCAAAATAGCCAAATTTCTTTGTATTAAAGTGTTAACTCAAGTAGAACAAAAATTAATTGAGTACCAAGAAAACACTTTGCCAGATTTGCATGCTAAATCAGCAGAAATTGTTTAGATATACAGTTTGAATGAACTCCAAGGTCTAAGTCAAATTACCTATGATAACCCATCAGTTGTCAGTGCTATGCAGCTAAATTGGAGAAACAACTGGTATTCAAGAGGACATAAGTCCGATGTTAAGCATGGACTCATGAAGAACCAGGACAGCAGCCTTGCCCTTCCTGAGTCCTTCAAGCTTCTGTTATTAAAGGTTATGCATTCCATGACTCTTCATGGAAAAGATAAAATAATCCAAATTAAATATGTATTGGTGTGCTGACTTATAAATTGCTAAAGTAGTTTATAACCACTGTTTGGTTTGTCAATCCATATTCCCGGGAAGACAATCAAAGCTTCAGGTACATTTGGTTACCTCATGGGCCATTTAAACATTTCAATTGTCATTTTCAGTGTATGTTTCTAGTTGTAAAAAAGCCTTCCTATGCAAGAGGGCTGATGTTATAATAGTAGATTATTATGCTACAGTGTATTTTTACCAGGTAAAGAAAACTTTACGGTTCACTGAGGACAGTCAAACCCTTCACAATCTAGAACCCAAAGACTGGGTCTTCTGAGAACATCTACTGTAAAGGCTATAGTTGCACAACAGACTTTAAATTCTTTTGTGAAAGTTATGATAGAATCGGCTGAACAGAGAAGTATCTGTGCAGCTGCTGGCACTTGTGGCCTATGGAGACATACATCAAATGAAGACTACAGAGATTTAGTTGTAGGGGATTAGCGAAGAGATTTCTTAGTTAAGTGAGTGGATTCTTTAGCACATTCTCTGATCTATTTAATTTTAGGTGGTTTGGTTTATGGGGACCCTGGGTACGAAGTATGCTCCAAACTCTTGGTATTATCCTCCCAGTAGTCATAATAATAGTCTCCCTGGTGCACTGTATTCTCTCAAAGGCTTTAAATGCTTGCATTCAGCCATCTCTAGAATGTCAAATGGTCTCTCTTCAACTGGAATGATGAGAGCTGAAAAAAAATGCCTGACCAGGAGGATACCATAACCTATGAATGATGTGGTGAGGTTGGAAACCCAAAATGATGGCAAGTGAGTGTGGTGCTAAGGCCCTACATTTTGGTCACAGTCTCACCCAAGTGAGAACCTGACCAAAAAGGGAGAATTTTTTAACAAAATTCTGGGAGGCCAGTGTTTTGGACTGAGCCCATGTGCTAGGCCCCAGCAAACCAAACAAACCAAAACACATAGATCCTAAAACAGACCAGGTTTTGTTTTTCTCCTGCAAACAGGATATTCCACCATAAGGAGGTACCCTCTACTCAGTCCTTGTTCCCACCTTACAAAACCCACTCTTGTTTTATTGTTTCCCAGTGGGTTTCAAGACCAAATAAGTACATTTATGATGGTAATAGTGACATTAATGACTAAAGTTTCGGTCAATCTCTCAAAATTGAGAAAATGACCAAAAGGGGGAAATTGTTAAAGCAAATTAAATATAGCCTGAGAAGGGCTCTGTATTTCTATATCGGAGTCCTTGTGGACAAACGGTAACCTAACTTAGGAATATGTGCCTGTAAAAATAGCTGAGTCTTGGCCAATTCCAGCAACCCCAAATCAGGCCAGGAGATAAGGTACTTATTAAAACATGGAAGGAGAGATCACCTGCTCTGGATAATACTGGCCATTTTTATATTGCCTCCTTCCAAACTTATGGAATCACTTCCTTTGTAGTAATTAGCAGAATGTTTCAATTCATGTCTGTAATGAACATTCCTGACAGCATAAGTATCCACCCCCTGAGGTTCCTGTTAAATCTTTTAACCATATTCATTTCCTCTCACATAGAGACCATCAAGCTTCAGATGATCATGTGACAAGGTTTCCAGTCAGTTCCAGGTGAAGACACCACCCCTGGCCATCAGGATGCCACCCTGTCTCCACTAGACAGGGTAGGGCTAGAGTTCCATGATCTCCAATAGGTAGGGACTATGTCCCAAGTTGGCATGAAGCAGTAACAGTCCCTCTGCCTCCCATAAAGATTGATGGGGGTCATGTCTCTCAGGAAGGAGATGAGGCAGGAGAATGGGGTCTGGAGTCAGGGAACCTAAGGGTTCACCTGACTTCCTGGAACTAAATCAAAAGGAAAACCCCAACTTTCCGCACCTAAGTAACAGAAGGACCAGAGACTACTCCCTTTGCAACTCCCACTCCTCACTTTCTTCTTGGAGATGGAAAATGTTTTGAAAGTACCTCTGATTGTCTTTCCATAACCAATCGGAGGTTTGCATAGGAGTGTAACTTTGTAACTTCAGCCTCTGATTGGTTATGGAAAGCAACCAATCAGACTAATTGCGGTCCAAATCTTCTTTTGCATAGGAGTGTAAATTTGTAACTTCACTTTAGCCTTTGATTGGTTGTGGAAAGCAACCAATCAGACTGATTGCAGGCCAAATCTTCTTTTGCATAGGAGTGTAACCTTTGTAACTTCACTTCAGCCTCTGAGTGGTTGCTTTCCACAACCAATCAGACTGATTGTGGCACCACTTCATTTACATGCGGTGAACAACAAGTGGCCAATGGACAACCTCTAGGAGGTATTTGGACCCCAGAAGATTCTACAGCAGGGGCTCTTGAGCCCCTATGCTGGGGTCTGCTCCCACCCTGTGGAATGCACTTTCATTTTCAATAAATCTCTGCTTTTGTTGCTTCATTCTTTCTTTCCTTGCTTTGTTTGTGCGTTTTGTATAATTCTTTGTTCAAAATGACAAGAACCGGCCGTGTGCGGTGGCTCACGCCTGTAATCCCAGCACTTTGGGAAGTTGAGGCAGGTGGATCACCTGAGGTCAGGAGTTAGAGACCAGCCCGGCCAACATGGCGAAACCCCCTCTCTACTAAAAATACAAAAAAATTAGCAGGACATGGTGGCGCACACCTATTATCCCAACTACTTGGGAGGCTGAGTCAGGAGAATCGCTTGAACCCAGGAGGTGGAGGTTGCAGTGAGCTGAGATTGTGCCATTGCACTCCAGCCTGGGCAACACAGCCAGACTCTGTCTGGAAAAAAAAAAAAAAAAAAGACAAGAACCTGGACATCTTCCACCCGTAATAAGCCAAGACTGTGCCACAGCACTCCAGCCTGGGCGACAGAGTGAGACTCTGTCTCAAAAAAATTGAAATACAACAACAGCAGAAGTATGAACTAAAAAAAACACCTCTGTGGGGTGGATGTGGCCTTGGGGGTACCAGTTTCCAGACCTTGTGTCAAGCGGCCTAGGACCTTATCTGTATCCTTTGTTACCTGTCACGGATACTGACCTTAGGCTTGGACCACCAGGATCCTGCCCTGCACCCCACGCTTTAGTTGGCCCATTCCAGCTGAAGGGCATGTTCCCTTCTAGATCATGCTCCTGGTACCCTGGACTCTGGAAATCCCCTGTGCAAACAGCCCTGAGCCTGTTTCCAAGGTCTGACTTCCCTCCACCCAGGGCAGCCTGCACTGTTAGAATGAAGGATGGCAGGGTAGGGGGTGTCTGTTTGCCTGAATGCACTGGGAGTCCCCCTTCAGTATGTATGGGATGGAGTCGTGTGGGAATAGAAGCAGCAAGACTACTAGCAAGGGCTCTGCATTTGTACTCTTGCCCCTGGCTAGGCAGTCGTCAGGGGTGGGCCTGCCTGTCACTGCCCCGTGGGTCAGGCTGTAAATAAGAGCGACTCTCGATTCACTCTTTACCCTGGGCCAGACAGTCCGATGCATCCTGCATCCCATCATTCCTAACACCAACTTTGAGGACGCTGACAAGCAGCAGCCCCGTTTTACAGACCGAGGCACAGAGGTTGAAATAAGTTGCCCATAGCTAGTGAGTGGCAGAGGCAGGGTTTCAATGGGACAGTCCGTGGCGGAGCCGACTGGCTCCGCCGCCAGCCCCC
>NW_012104465.1:1155763-1186837 GCF_000951045.1 Mandrillus leucophaeus
CTCCGAGAAACACACTCAGCTCACACGCACTGAGAAGCACACTTAAGATAGACAGGTCACACATAGAAGCACACTCAGAGAAACAGTTCACACGCACTCAGAAACGCACTCCGAGAAACACACTCAGCTCACACTCAGAAGCACACTCAAGATAAACACTCAGCTCACACACAGAAGCACACTCGGAGAAACATTCAGCTCACACAAACTCAGAAACACCCTCTGAGAAACACACTCAGCTCACACCCACTCAGAAGCACACTCAAACAGCTCACACAAGCACATTCAGAAAACACTCAGAAACACACTCAGCTCACACTCAGAAATACACTCCGAGAAACACACTCAGCTCACACATTCAGAAGCACACTCTGAGAAACACGCAGCTCACACACACAAAGAAAAACAGCTCGCGCACACTCAAACACAAACACTCGGAGAAACACACTCAGAAGCACACTCAGCTCACACACACCCCGAGAAACACGCGCAGAGAAACACAAGGCACAGGAAGAGAGAGGAAACCAAGTGGGTGGTCTTGAAAGCCTGGGATGGGGGAGGGGAAGGAGAGACACTGAGAAGGGGGAGACGGGAGCAGCAGAGGGAAAGATGCATGGAGAGAGAAACAGAGATAAAGACAGACGTAAGAGGAGGCAGAAAACACAGGCCAAAAGGAGGTGGATGAAAGGACAGTACAGAGAAACACACATCGAGAGAAATAGAGGTGGACCCTGACAATTACCCCCTTCCCCCCACCCTACCTCTCACAAAATCAGAGATACACACAGATGAAAGAGGCAGATGCCAACCTTCTCATCTTTGTGGTCCAGTGAGCTCCAGGTGGGAGAGCAGCTCTGTGAGCCCTTTGAGAAAGGCCTCCTTGGCACTTTAAGCCAGGCACGTCCCAGCCTTGTCTACCTAGCAAACTCCTGCGCATCCTTCAAAACCCAGCTCAAGCATCAGCACTCCTGTGGAAGTGTCAGTACCCAGAAAGTGTCATGCAAACATATTTACTCTCCTTTCTGTGTTCTTCTGCAGGAAGCACAGGCACATGGAGTTGAAGTGGTTTGTCACCTGTCTGCCTCTCCCACCAGCTTCTTAAGATCAGGGTCTCTGTCTTATCCGTCTCCAATCTCCATTGCATGATGCACAGTAGATGGTCCATAAATACTCAGTGAATGGTGACTGAGAGCGTTTGAGCCCTCCAATATATGGAGGATAGAATTAAGTGCAAATAGAGGAAAAGCACCATCCTGGTATTGTACCAGGACTCCTAAGTCGGAGTGTCCTTTTTTCACGTGGAGAAATTAAAGCCCAGAGAGGGGAGAATGCTTGCACAAAGAGAGGCAAGCAGGAGGCCTCCAGTGAAATAACAGTGAATATGTACTTTTGTGAGATGCCTTTGTTCTTCTGGCTTATGAGTTTAAAATAGGTGTGAAAGACCCCTATTCTTCAGTTCCTTTCTCCAGAGGTAGCTACTGTTATCAAGTTACATTTTATGTGTGTTTGTGCGTATCTATGTGTTCATACCAAAAAAAATTCTGTGCACACACTAGTGTATACAAATGCACGGACTTCTTTCATTCTTCTTTTGTATACAAATAAAAGAATTCTATGAGAAAAAGAAATAAATGTGAAAGAGTCTCCTGAGTGAAAACAGGCAAGAGGCAATGGACACTTTAATGCCAGTTCTAAGTTTCCAGCATTGAAACTGACAATTAGAACTCTTTTCAGAACCTTTACAGTCTTCTTTCTTCCTTGGTAAGGAAAAGTATAGTGAATGCCCATCTCAGTTTAAGCGGATGGCTTTCTGCCTCCTGACTGCATATTGGACAAATTCTGTAACCTCCTTGAACCTCAGTTTCCTCAACTGTAAAATGGGGTTACTAATGTCCACTTCATAAGATTGTTGTTGGAAAAGTTTGAACAAAGTACCTGGTGCAGAGTAGATCCTCAGTAAATACAGTTTCATCTTTCCTCTTCTTTAATGGGTGTTCTTTTGTGCATGTGTTTATGGATGTGAAAACAACTGCTAGTTAAAATGTTTCCTTTTGTCTAGGGTTTAAAAAGCTATCTTAAGGCCGGGCGTGGTGTCTCATGCCTGTAATCCCAGCACTTTGGGAGGCCCAAGGCGGGTGGATCACTTGAGGTCAGGAGTTCAAGACCAGCCTGGTCAACATGGTGAAACCCCGTCTCTACTAAAAATACAAAAAATTAGCTGGGTGTGGTGGTGGGCACCTGTAATCCCAGCTACTTAGGAGGCTGAGGCAGGAGAATCTCTTGAACCCAGGAGGTGGAGGTTGCAGTGAGCCGAGATTACGCTATTGTACTCCAGCCTGGGCGACAGAGCTAGACTCCATCTCAAAAAAAAAAAAAAAAGCTGTCATAGTCCAATTGGGAGCAAATTCTTCTGATAAAGGAAAAGGCAAATTTGGGGCACGGCATAAAATGTACCTTGGTTCTCTTCAGGCCCTCAGATCTCTGCAGGTGTCGTGGAGGAACCTAGCACCTGTCATCCTCTCCCCCAATTTGCCACTTCCAGCAGGTAAGACCCACCTGTCCCACTCTCTTTCATGGCTTGTTGACCAGATCTGATCTGACTTCATGTTCTCTCAAGCTTTAGCCCATAAGGAGGATGTGAGTGGGACTGAGTCAGGAGCCCTCCGGAAGCATGGAGACCGTGGTGATTGTTGCCATAGGTGTGCTGGCCACCATCTTTCTGGCTTCGTTTGCAGCCTTGGTGCTGGTTTGCAGGCAGCGCTACTGCCGACCGCGAGACCTGCTGCAGCGCTATGATTCTAAGTGAGTGAGCCCATGGAGGGCAAAGAGGAGGGGTGGGCTCCAACTAAAGAAAAAGAGAGGAACACGTAGTTCAGTGTTGGGCAACTCTAACTCAGCTTTTTGGTTCTAAAATGGTGCCTGCAGGTGTCCTTCCCTATAAAGGCCTCAGAGTTTAAGAATGTTCCTTAAGCCTCCCAACATCCTGAGTCACCTCCTTCTCTGCTTTCTGAGCCAAGAAGGAAGTCACTGAATATGAACATGTTCACCTAGCATAAAAGCTCAGCCATCTGTCTCAAACTGGCCACCTCACTTAGCAGTTGGACAAGCTAAATCACTTTCCAGCCAGACCCAGAGGAACAGAAATCAGATGCCCACACTCTGCCCATACATCTAAGCAACAAACATTTGGTTTTGTGAAATTCCAACTTAGGACTGTCTCTCTCTTTGCACAGCAGAGTTTTTTTTTTGTTTTTTTTTTTTTTTGAGATGGAGTTTCGCTCTTGTCTCCCAGGCTGGAGTGCGATGGTGCAATCTTGGCTCACTGCAGCCTCTGCCTCCCGGGTTCAAGTGATTCTCCTGCTCCAGCCTCCCATGTAGCTGGGATTACAGGCATGCACCACCATGCTCAGCTAATTTTTGTATTTTTAGTAGAGGTGGGGTTTCACCATGTTGGCCAGGCTGGTCTTGAACTCCTGACCTCAGGTGATCTGCCCGCCTCAGCTTCCCAAAGTGCTGGGATTACAGGCATGAGCCACCATGCTCGGCCTGCCCAGCAGATTTATTTGTGATGCATTGTATGTGAAATATATTTTGTAAGCAGGATTTAATTTTCAATTTAGGGATATTTTAATTGATAGACCCTTCAGGGATTAACCCTTAGTTTTTCTCATCCTTCTGTCTTAATCCTATCAGCATCTTTGTCAAGTGATTCATAATTTATAAATGCCCATTTATATGATCCAGGAAAGCGTTTCTATTGAACAGAATGCCATGGTATCTCATTTTCTAAAGTACCCTGTTGTAAAATTTGAGGTGTTTTTACTTCTTTCACTTTTCCAGTGTTACTAGGAAAAGGCAGGGATATAGGGATGGACCAAAGTGGTTCACAAGAGTTATTCTGCAGACCAGGTAGGGAGCCCCTGTAGGTTTGGGTAATAGGAACCACCGCCTCTCTATAAAATGTAGGATTAAAGGGAAAATATGTTACAGAAGGGTATAATTTTGTCCTGAAGGGATATCCCTAACATCTTTGTAATCAGGTAGTTACACCCTACTCTTTCTGACTCCATTTCACTTTGCTTTTGTTTTAGTGCCCCCGGCCTGCCTCCCCAACTCACTGTCTAGCCATGTGCCCTGCCTTGCACTGCAGCCCCACTAGGCTTAGGTTTGGATCCGGGACAAGTGGTCTCTGCTCTAGCTTATCGACTCCCTTCCTTCTTTTATGTGTATGTGGGCCTCAGTGAGGAGAGGGTCAGCAGCAGTCACCCACCATGAAACCATTTGACAGGGGCCTTTTCTTCCAGGCCCATTGTGGACCTCATCGGTGCCATGGAGACTCAGTCTGAGCCCTCTGAGTTAGAACTGGATGATGTCGTTATCACCAACCCCCACATTGAGGCCATTCTGGAGAATGAAGACTGGATCGAAGATGCCTCGTAAGGCTATGGGAACTGTTTGCTTTTCCACGGCCCCCCGGGCTTCTGGAAAATGGTGCCCTTTGCTGGTGTCCTTTGCCAGAGTACTTAGCTGGCATTCAAGAACAGTCACTCTGTTACTTGCTGCTCTTTCCTGTGCCTTTAGTGTTGGGGGAAATCAGAATATGACTTGAAAGTGTTTGTCCTTTCCTTCTGTGCCCACATTTTGTAGACCTGAACACTGCGGCCTATAGATGTGTGGCAAAGGTTGTTATAAAGTCACCCTGGTGTGCTTGGGTTATCCTTGAGGTGCCCATAAATTTGGCTCAGGCTCCAGAGATGCAGCTTTTTTCTTTAGGATCTCAGGGATCTCTCCATCCAACAGGACCCCCTACATTTTGAGAAGCGGCTGCTACTTCATTGCCTTATCCATTTAGCCATCCATTCCCTGGGCACATGTTTATGGGGCATTATGTGCAGGGTGTTGGGTCAGGTACTGCAGATACTGAAACAGTTGAGAAGACAGTTATAGTCAGTATCACAGAAACTGTAAGAGATCCCTGCGTACAGTGCAGTAGGCACATGGAGAAGGCAGTGTCTAGGTTTGCCTGGGTTGGGGAAGTTGAGCTGGATCTCACGGAATATTACCACAGAGGAGGTGCCTTTTGACTTGGGTCTTGAAAGATGAGGAGGAGTTCCCCAGGCTGAGCACAGGGGAAGGACACATTGGGCAGAGGGAACAGTCTACCAGAAGCTTGAGAGTTATAATAAAGCATGACTCACTAGGCACACAGTGGAGCTTGCTGGAAGAGTAGATTGGGTGCGGGGAGGAGAAGGGAGGGGAGGTGCTCTCTCGTTTAACTCATGGGCTGGTCCATGTTGACACTGAGGCATTCCCACTCTCAGTGGTTGGTATTTGACTGTGCCCACTGGTCAGGGCGAGTTGAGGAGCAAGGGTGGGAGCTGGAGGGTGGTGAGCCCCTCCAGATGAGCACTGATGACGACTTCTTGTTTTCCCAGGGGTCTCATGTCCCACTGCATTGCCATCTTGAAGGTAAACCTCTTTCATTTCTCTGTGGGATAAAGGGGAGTCAAAAAGCACCGCTGTGTATGGACGGAGTAGAACAGGACCTTAGAAAGGGCACTGACCCCTCGCAAGAGGCTTTTCCTTAACCTGACACTTGGAATTTTTGTGGTTTCCTTCCTTTCCTGCCTGGACTGGCTGTTTACAGAATCTCAAGGCTGTTTCAAAGGCTTTATTTCATCTGGTTCTCTTAATTCAATGACCTGCGGGAAAGACAGCCTAGGTACACAGCCACCGTTTCACCCCTTATAGAGAAAGCTGTGTGTGCCTGAGACCATGTAGCTGCCAAGAGAAATGGGGTTTCCCTGCTTCCCCCTGCACACTTTTTTTTCCACTAACAGAGTTCAGGCCTGTACAGTGAGTTTCTTTCTGTATTTGGATTTCTACTGTGACTACAAAGTCATCACTAGCCCTCTTTGGCTGTGACCATAGTCAGCCAAATGGGACAATCATTGTTAAAAAACCAAAGCAGGCATACTTCAATCTGAAGGCAGACGATTTTTTCTTTGAATGCCTGGAATCTTTGAAATATTGCATCCAATTTGCATTTTGGGTGATTTTATGGTTTTAGCATTTGTTTTCAATTCTTGTCTGTTAATATCCTACCTAATAGAATAATAGCTATACTGAAATATTCGGCCAGTTGCAAATATCAGGTTTCTTTTTTTACATCAGTAACCTGGGTAATCACACATTTACCTCTTTGACTAGTAAATATTCAAGATTTCAAAAGAGACAACTTTGTCTTTTCTTTAGTGACATTCAGTAGAAGACACTATTAATAAAATATTCTTTACCCCACCTCTTCTTTGGCTGTCTCTCTCAGGGGATGGATAAATGCCTACTAGGAAATTATTATCTCAGAGTCCAGGTTTAGTTAATTCCGAGAGGCTCTTTGGATATACAAATATGGCTATAGATATAAATATGGTTATTGATAGAGCTAGGTAGGCATAATGACTAGAGGATAATGCTATACTACATTTCCCTTCTCCCAGCCAAGATGTGTCCTGGGCCTGGGTTTTGTCTCCTGTTCTCATCTATTAGGAGGATAAATGGCATCTGTGGTGTGAGACGAATCAGCTGGAGGGAGTCGTATTGAATTGGAATCAGTGTCTACCCGGGGAACCTCAGATCAAAGGAGAGGGCTTCTAAGTCCCCTCTTGGGATCTTAAGACACTTTTGCTAGGTCACCCGCCCTTGAGTCTCTGTGGTGGGAGCTGGGAGAGGGGTCTGGGCTAACGCCCGGATGGACCTTTGGGCTTCTTTCTGCTCTCTACTGTCCAGTTCCAAGTATAGGTCAGGTAGAGGTGCTTCCTTGCCATGGATAGAGATGCACCCATGTTGGTTGGTTCTAGCATGGGGAGGCCTGGAAAGGGGAAGCAAGCTCTGGGGTGGCCAGCTCTGTGGGTGGACAACAAAGAAGGCTGTATGTCAGTCTTGCCTTTTCCCTGCTTTTCCTAAGGTCCTTTCATCATCAGCTTGACAAACACGCTAATATATTACCTGAGACCATTGTTGAAATAAGTGCTGTTCTTGGAGCATGTGCTCAAAGGGAACAATGGCCCTTTGTTCAGCCCCATTCCTGAGGGTGCCCTGCTGGAGATATTTATTCTTGTGGAAGTCTAAACCATGAGATGAAGGAATAGAAAAAGAAAGTAGGTTTTTCTCCTAAGCGAGAAGGTGAAATTGGAGCACATGATTTTTCTCAGACAGATTATTTCAGCTTAGTCTTCCCAGAGCCCACACCCAGCCCTTGATCTGTGGCTCCCACCCCAGTTCCTCTCCCAGCCATGCCCTTGGCTTTTGCCACTTCCCACCCGTTTCCTCTCATCTCTGTACTTTTCACATCTGGCCATTAGGTTAGGGGGCCAGCTGCAATGGGACTCATGGCAGGTGAGTTTGTCTTGGGGGGTGATGGTGAGGCCCTGAGTGGAGCCGGGTCAGCCCTCATCTCTCTTCTCCCTGCCGCATTAGATTTGTCACACTCTGACAGAGAAGCTTGTTGCCATGACGATGGGCTCTGGGGCCAAGATGAAGACTTCAGCCAGTGTCAGCGACATCATTGTGGTGGCCAAGCGGATCAGCCCTAGGTGAGCGATTGGCAGCCTCGAGGTCCCCACACTCCGTGAGGAAAGAGAGGGGCTGGATGCTGGGGTGGCCGCAGAGCTGGGCTCTTCTTTAAAATGGTGCACAGGCAACTTCAGCTATTTGTTTCCCACACATTTACAGAGTGACCAGGAGGGTTTAGATATCGAGACTTCCCAGCTAAGTTGTGCTCCCACCATCCCCACCTGCAGCATGACCCATCTGAGAGGGCTTTGAGGAAGCTCCAGCAGGTGCCTAGTCCTGACCCCGTCCTAGACTCTGCCTTGCAGAGCCCGTAGTGGCCCCTCTTTCCCAGCCACACACCAGCTCCCCTTGCCACACCTTCCTCCCAGGCCAACATTTCACACAGACGCCCACACCCCTGTCTCTGCATGAATCTGTATTGGAGACTAGCTTGGGGGACCCACTCCGGCTGTGCCCACTGCTCCATCCCTGGCCCAGGTCAGCAGCCTCCAGCACTGGGTGGGAGCTGAAGCCATATGGCATTCAACCTCCCAAATTCCAGGCTGACTGTGAAATCCCGTGTGGGAGGCAACCAGCAGGATTGCAGTCAACAGCTACACCCCCTCATTTGGGCTTGATTTCCTGAAGAAAAATAAAGCCCTTAGAGCCAAGGGCTGTACTAAGTTTGTGCTGCCACCTGGTGGCTGGTATGCTGATGTGCAAATCAGAGGGTTTTCCACCGGGAGGGCACCTCTGTATGCCTGGTGAAACAATGGCACTGCTGTAAGTTCCAGGGACCCACACGTTCCTTGTTGCCATGGCCCCGGGTAAATCACGGGGAACCAGCCCTTTCTCTGCCTCAAGATTAACCAAATAAAAACGACCAGTTTCCTGAGTCGCCACGTGAGTTCCTTTGAGGGAAGACACGACCTGGTCAGCTTGAACTCGGTTCAGGCAGTTCGTGAGTTGAGAGAGTGGGAGGGAGATAATCCAGGGAGGGACTCAGCCCAGAACAGTTCCCGGCTTTCTCTGGAGTTGCTCCAGTGGGGTGTAGCTACATGGTCAGCTCCTGGCTTTATAAGAACCTGCGTCCCAGGCTCAGGGTGGGCACTGGGCATTCCTTCCCCATTATTTATTTTTATTTATTTATTTTTGAGATGAAATCTTGCTCTGTCACCCAGGCTGGAGTGCGGTGGTGTGATCTTGGCTCACTGCAACTCCAACCTCCTGGGTTCAAGAAATTCTCCTGCCTCAGGCCCCTGAGTAGCTGGGACTACAGGCACCTGCTGCCTTGCCCAGCTAGTTTTTGTGTTTTTAGTAGAGAGGCGGTTTCACCATGTTGGCCAGGCTGGTCTTGAACTCCTGACCTCAGGTGATCCGCCCACCTCGGCCTCCCAAAGTGCTGAGATTATAGGCGTGAGCCACCACACCCAGCCTCCTTCCCCATTAGTTTTAAATATTCTGCACTGTAGTATCCACTAGACCCTTCATCATGCTTTTTGTGCCTTCTAAGAGCCATTTGGGGGCCAGGCAGATTCCTGTGATATGGGTTATAAGGCAGCACTTTCAGGAGGTTGAGGTTTCTGTGTGAGCCTGGGTGAGTAGGATCAGTACTGGTCCTAAGGTGAGGGTGTGGCATTGTCTAAAGGGTGGACCAGCCCTGGTGCTCACAGGCCGGTCCTAAAGAGCACCTTGGACTACTTCTAGAATGCTCTGTGCCATAATTCAGCCAGGGTCTTCACTTTGTCCTTTTGCCCTCACTCTTTTTTCTCCTTCTGGCCATGTTTTGTCCCCATTGTTTTTCCTGCTCCATTTATCCCACACAGTGTGTTGATGGCCTATTAGTCTCGAGGTGGTGGCTTCAGTACTAGAGAAAGGGACTGGCTGAGACAGGCGCCGAGGGTGACTGTGTCTCTGCATGTCCTCACCAGCCCCACAGCCCTGAATAAGAGTGTTTGAGGCCATCTTTTTTCAAGTGCTTTTAGAAATCAAACAATACATCTTTATTTTTTCTTCCTGTCGAGTGTTTATAAGCAGATTTGGAGCAAAACCTTGTACCACGCAAATCAGAATGGAGTGTAGTTCTGAACTTGATTTTAAAAATTAACCACATGGTAGAAGAAATCCAGTAGAGCAGTGTGAAGCCAAATGAAACTCATGGCCTTCTTTTTCCATGTCTTACATACCTTTAGCTTTGTATTTTTTTTTTTTCCTGAATACAAGAGTAATTCATGCTTCTAAAAATTTAAAATACTGCAGACATAGATGACCTGGAAAGTCTACTCCCTCCCAATTGTAGGAAGTAACCACTATTAAGTGGTGAGTGTTCTTCCAGATCCTTCCCAATCCCACATTTCAGAGCTTTTGTTTATCTATTTTTATGCAAATGACAGATCGAGCTTTACATATTATTTGGCAATTTGCCTTTTTAATATAGTAGTAATCTTGAACATCATTCCATATGTATGACTGTATTTTTAAAAACCACTGGAACTGAAACAAAACTGGAAAACAAAATAGTCTCTACAAAGACTGAACCTGAAGTCTTTGTGCCTCAGTGTCTGAGAATGCAGAAGCAATTGGAGAAAGAACCATTAAAGACCGGGTCTAGAATATCAAAAACGAAGAATTGGAATAAAGATAGAAAGGAAGGAAGGGGCTGGGTGTGGTGGCTCACGCACCTGTAATCCCAGCACTGTGGAATGCTGAGGTGGGCGGATCACCTGAGGTCAGGAGTTCAAGGCCACCCTGGCCAACATGGTGAAACCCCGTCTCTACTAAAAATACAAAAATTAGCCAGGCACGGTGGTGTGCGCCTGTAATCCCAGCTACTTGGGAAGCTGAGGCAGGAGAATCACTTGAGTCCGGGAGGTGGAGGTGGCAGTGAGCTGAGATAGTACCCCTGCACTCCAGCCTGGGTGACAAAGCGAGACTCTGTCTCAGAAAAAAAAAAGAAGGAGAAAAGGAGATCAAGAAAGTGAAGTACTGAATACCTTTTGCCTCTGGTCAGGGTGGATGATGTTGTGAAGTCGATGTACCCTCCGTTGGACCCCAAGCTCCTGGACGCACGGTGAGAGCGGTGGTGGGTGCATGTTCGGTTTGTCATGCAGAGGTCCACAACCGTTTTATCAGATCTGTGAGACTGGCTGACTGGCTTGTGTAGGGAGGGTGGCTTTGCGGACTCCTTAGGCTGCCCGGGCCTTGGGTGCCATTTACTTCAGTGAGCGGCTCCTGACTGGGTGATAGAGGCCAGTCCTCTCCTGAAACCCAAGAGAAGAAAGAGCCAGTCTGAGATTTTAAATTGTTATGATTAGACATCTGGCCATGTTACATGCTAACTGTGCCTTCCCTTCTACCTTTCCTCTTGCCCCCTCTGATTTTTGGACCCCAGAAGCAGATATGCCTTAGCTGTGAGTGCCGCCCCGTGGGGCGGTGGGGCAGTGGTTCCCAGAGCAGTGAGAATGGAGGTGACAGGTCAGCCACGGCTGTGCTCACCTGCCACCAGATGTGCACATACACAGAGTGTACTTAGCCGTATGAAATTGTTATGTTCCTGTACCAGATGCATCCCATTTAAGAAAGATAGATTCTTTTCTGCCTTGGATTTGTATGACTGTTTCATACGCATGTAACAGTTGCCAGATCGGCAATGGGTCACAGTGCTTCAACTTTGGTTTCTCTGCCCCACTCCTACTGCTGCCCAGCTTTGTCCATGGGTTAATAACCTGTAACATATTCTCAAATGCATCATGGTACTCACTATATAAAAGGTATTCTACAGTGAATTTTTCAGCACTGAAAAATCTACTCCTCACTTTGGTTTTCAATTACATTTTTTGTTTTTTTTGAGTTGGATAAACCAGCCCTGGGCCTTACCGATTTGTAATCAGTAAGGAATGTTTAAGTGAGGGTGTGTCTGTCCTGTGTTTAAGTGGGCAGCAGTTGGGGATTGTGCTCATCTGATTGATCATATCTGAACTGTTTCACAAGGCGCTCTTTGGGGGAGATGTTAATAGGTGTGCTGCAGAAAATGGCTTCCACAGTCTTAAATAGGCTTGTGAGAGACAGCCTGTTATATTCTCCTCGGAGCTTTATCAGGTACATCTCAGAAGGCTCTGAGGCAGGCTTCAGTTAACCTTGTTTAACCTAGCCATCTCCAAATTTATTTGAGCATGGAACCAACTTTAAATTGCATACCTACCAACATCCTAGGGAAAGGTGTGCAGTTTGGGGAATACTAGTCAAAAAGTCTATCTATTTGGGCTTTTGTGCAAAGTCCCTTGTTTCCTAGGAAACCTGACCCTATTTTTTTTTCCCCTAGGACAACTGCCCTGCTCCTGTCTGTCAGTCATCTGGTGCTGGTGACAAGGAATGCCTGCCATCTGACGGGAGGCTTGGACTGGATTGACCAGTCTCTGTCGGCTGCTGAGGAGCATTTGGAAGTCCTTCGAGAAGCAGCCCTAGCTTCTGAGCCAGATAAAGGCCTCCCCGGCCCCGAAGGCTTCCTGCAGGAGCAGTCTGCAATTTAGTGCCTACAGGCCAGCAGCTAGCCATGAAGGCCCCTGCTGCCGTTCCTGGGTGGCTCAGCTTAGCCTTCCACTTTTTCCTGTAGAGTTAGTTGTTCTCCATGGCTCAAGAGTTCACCTGTGTGTGCATAGTAAAGCAGGAGATCTGCATCAGTTTATGCCTCTGTTGCAGTTGCAAACTGTGGCTGGTGAGTGGCAGTCTAATACTACAGTTAGGGGAGGTGCCATTCACTCTCTGCACAGAGGAGCACTGAAAACTGGTGGACTGTCAGCTTTATTTAGCTCAGCTAGTATTTTCAAGAAAATTGAGCCAGCGTCTAAGAAATCAAGAGGTTTCACGTTAAAATTAGAATTTCTGGCCTCTCTCGATCAGCCAGAATGTGTGGCAATTCTGATCTGCATTTTCAGAAGAGGACAATCAATTGAAACTAAGTAGGGGTTGCTTCTTTTGGCAAGACTTGTACTCTCATCTGGCCTGTTTCATTTATTTGTATTATCTGCCTGGTCCCTGAGGCGTCTGAGTCTCTCCTCCCCCTTACAGGTTTGGGTTTGAAACTGAGGAACTATGAAGTTGATGATTTCTTTTTTATCATTATGCCTGCAATTTTACCTAGCTACCACTAGGTGGATAGTAAATTTATACTTAATGTTTCCCTCAAGTGTGTAGTTATTGAGTCAAATTCATATGGATGGTGTATTGTGGGACATACTTAGATGGAAGGAGAGAGCCTAAGAATCCTGAAGATGATTTCTGTGTATGCCTTAAAATGAGATATTTAGGCTGGGTGCGGTGGCTCACACCTGTAATCCTCGCACTTTGGGAGGCTAAGTTGGGTGGATTGCTTGAGCCCAGGAATTTGAGACCAGCCTGGGCAACGTGGTGAAACCTCATCTCTACAGAAACTACAAAAATTAGCTGGACATGGTGACACATGCAGCTACTTGGTAGGCTGAGGTGGGAGGATTGCTTGAGCCCAGGAGGTGAAGGTTGCAGTGAGCCCTGATCGTGCCACTGCATTCCAGCCTGGGCGACAGAGTGAGACTTTGTCTCCAAAACATACATATATATAAAATATGTTTAAAGACCTCTTGAAGTTCAGGCAGAAGTGAAGATACCACTGTGAAGTAGTTTCCACATTAACAATAGCGATGACATGAAGGATGTGTTCCCCCTTTCTTCTGATATTAATATCTGTTCATTTTGAAACATTGAGACGTGGGGCATTTTTATGACTTGAAACTTTACTATGACCCAGAATCACAATTATATAATTTGGATACATACCCAGATGGCATAATTTCTATCATAAGCCTGTAGGAAAAGCTTGAAGTTCTTTACTTCTCAGGTTCTCAGAGCCAGCTTGCTCTTGGGAGAGGGGCCTGGTATAGGGGCTGCCCAGGTTCATAGCCTATGCTGTCAAGCATGTTTGGAGTTGCATACCTGTTCCCATGTCAGTTTCTCTAACTGAAGTCAGGAAATTCCTCAGCTGGATTCTAGGAAACCAGGAACCCATATTCCCAAATGCAAGATTGGGGCCTGGTTTGTCTTTCAATTTGGGCACATTTCATTCTCTCCAGGAAAATGGGCCATTTCCATCCTGCACAACGTACACCAAACCACAGCTGGGATATGGAGTCAGGAGAGGGAAGCTGGAGCTCAACTCTCATGGACTAAAGGATGGATTCTGGATGGGCTCCAGGGGACACCTTATTGGATTGGTGGCTTCCATCAACCCTAAAAACGTTAAGTGGTGAACTTTCCTGTCCTGTCAAGCTGTGAATGGGGAATGTATACAAAGTTACTTCGACTTTTCTATTTGAGGCCTCCACAGGAAACATCCAGAGTCCTCCTATTTTCTTTTTACCTCCCTTTCAGAGCCCGTTTTCGTAATTAGACTGGAAAGCAATTCATGCTAAGTGCAATGGCTGCCACAGTTGTAAGTGTCCCCTGCATTTTAGCCTGCACTAGAGCCCTAAGCCACAGAGAAGCAGTTCTGAATTAGTATCTCAAATACCATCCACCCAGTATGGGTCTGTGGAGTGGAGAGCTTTCCCAGCACCCCTAAAGCAATGCCCAATGTCAATTACCTTCTCTAAGTCCTGGCAAGTCCTGGCACACCGGCTTTCTGGATCCCGTAGATGCTGCCCTTTCTGTTGTGAGGAGAGGTTGCCAAAGATATTGGAGGTGTCTGCTGGACTGTAGGATTTCTGATTCCACTGCTGTGTAGTTTTTCTTTCTAGTGCTGTACAAGAAGCCTCTGGATAAATTTGGTGTTGGTGGCTGATGGTTGAGGTAGAAGCAGTCATGGGGTAGGAGGCAATGCCACTCCTCTAGGCCCTTTGGGAGTTGGCTGAAGTTACTTCCTCCCTTGGAAGGGGCTGGTTAGTGAGTGCCAGGGATCTCAGGAGTGTCTCTGTGCCAGATGTGGTTTCCCAGGCAACAGACACATTCCTAAGTCCCTAGTTCACTAGCATCTATATAGATGGTAGTAGAGCCTTCCTTCCATGTCTCCCTTCCCCTGGCCTGGAGTAGGAGCATTAGACTCAAATTCTGATGAAAAAGAAATTACCTGGACATAGGAATTCAATGTGAAGGGAACAAGATATTTGAAGTCAGACAGAATTAGGTTTGAATTTGGGCTCAGTGACTTACAGTGTGAGTTTGGTCAGGTTCTTAACATTCTGGTCCTTAGCATTCCCATCTGTATGATCAAGGCTGTTGTCATTGGGTTGGTATGCCAATCATGCGAAGTGGTATGTGTGAGCTGCCCAACTGTGGACCTGGTTCTGATTAGTCAATGTTAACCCCTCTTTCTCCACAGCTTCCCGTTCTTCGATGCCGCTGACCCAGATGGCATCACCTCAGTTACCATGGCTTGGTCCAAACAGCGACTTCTGTTCATGGGCTCTGGAATTGAGTGGCCAAAAATCTGGAATCCCTGCAGTAGGGAGAGTAGCCTTGTCCCTGCCCTGCTACAGGTCTGTTCATATGGAGACATACAAAGCCGTGGGCCTCTTATCAACATTCAAAGGGTTGATTGTGCAAGCTCACATTCCTCTAGAGCAACTCCCCCAGCTTGTGAGATCTCCGAGAGGGAACATGTGTTCCTGGCATCCAACTTCCCCTGGTGCTCCCCCTGACCTGCCTCATTCCAGGAGTTCCCTCTCTTCAGAGACCCTGTGTGCCCACACGAGTGGACTTTTAGAAAATGGCCTATAGTTCAAAGGCCCTGCATTGCTTTGTGGCCTTGGATATGTGGGGAAAGTGTCAGATGAAGAATTTCTATCCTCCTCACCTCCTCCCTGTCTCCCATAAATGCATACTGAGAGCTTACTGTGAAGGAGGGGTCGTGCTAGATGCTGGAGCTATGGAACAAAAGGCACAATCCCTGCCCTTAAGGAGCGATAGAGAAATGAGCAGCTGCTGGAGCCATGGCTGTAGCCAGTGCTGTGTTGGAGGGGACTGCAAGAGGGGCCGTGGGCACACAGAGCAGGGACAGGGCAGGGAGGCGGTCGAAATAGGAAAGAGCTGCTGCCTGAATGGAGACTTGATAAAGAAGGAGTCAGGCATCAGAACAGAAAATGGTCCCAGCTACTCAGGTGGCAGAGGCCGGAGGATCGCTTGAGCCCAGGTAGGGCGGAGGCTGCAGTGAATCTTGATAGAGCCACTGCACTGTAGCTTGGGCGACAGAGCAAGACCCTGTTTCAAAACACACACATGTACACACACATAGAAAGTGCCGGGGGAAGTAATATGGTTGTGTTGTGTTTGTTCTGGTGGGTCTTACTGTGTTTCTATGAGAAAGGCTGATGAGCAATTTTGAGAATTTGAGGCAAAACTGGTTCTTCCTATTTCATCCTATTTGTATTTTTATTATCCCAATGTTTTAGGTAAGGAGACCAAAGCAGAAAGATCAGTAACTCTCCTGGAGTCTCACAATTAATATGAATCAGAGCAGGATCTTCAGCTCCCCAACTTGTATTTTTCACTGGCACATCTTCCTGCCTGGGTGCAGCAGGTGGGAAATCCATCATGGAAAGGAAAGAACAGACATGAGAGTCATTCCATTCTCTTCTAGTTCAAATCTTTTTTGTGAAAAAAAAAAAATGGTAATTGTGGCCCATGAACTAATTTCATGGCTTACAGTCCACAGGATGATAGAACATAACTAAAATGAGGGCTGGGGCATGGCTGAGGTATTTCCTCTCCTTCCAAAATGACTTAATTTTATCTATTTAAAATAAAATTTGCATTTACCAGAATAGCGGCAAAAATTTATGGTGCAGAATAGAATAATTGATTTATTACATGATTGATTAGTTCAAGAGTCATCTGTGGAGCATCTGCACTGGATTAGGCCCAGAGATGCAGGAATGAATAAAAAGACAATCTCTCTCTTGAGGCACATATAATCTAAGGTGGAAAGAAAACCATAAAGAGTCATTTTCAATACAGTGTGGTAAGGGCTAAGGGAGGGAATGTGCGTGTGATGACAGCACAGATCAGGGCCACCAAACCCAGGTCATGAGAGTTTCCTAAAGGTGGTGACATCTCAGAATTGTCTGTCAAGGAGGAGCAGGTGTTAGGAGAAGACAGGGTGGGGTTGGGGAAGGCGGAAGTGGAGGACAGAGCATCCAGGCAGGGCCATCTGTGCAGACATGACGTTCCATGCCATGCTCAGGACATGTCAGCTGGTTCAGTAACTACAAGTCTCAGGTGGGAGCTGGGGCACGGTGGGAGGTGAGCCTGGAGAAGAAGGTGAGGATGAAACTCTGGAGAGTCTCATAGGCCTTGCTGAGGTCTTTGGACTTTTTCTCTAGGTCGTAGGGGGCAATTGAAAGTTGAAAATTGCTTTCTTATTTCTTTCCTGGGACACTAGCAATTGATCACTGCACCCTCACCAGCCTTTAATGTTTTCCTAATTTGATAGGTGAACAATGGCTTAGCATTGTGTTAATTTGCATTTCTGTGACTACTGGTGCAGTTAGACATTTTTTTAATGTGTTTATTAGCTATTTATACATATTCATGACCATTGCCCATTTTTCTACTGGGATTTTAGTATTATTCTTATTGACTTATATAAGCTCTTTATATATTAAACATAACAACCCTTTGTCATATTTATTGCATATATTTTTCCCCAGCCTTGTCATTTGCTTTTTAGTTTTGTTTACAATGGTTTCTGATGTCCAAAAAGTTTCAAATTTGGTGTAGTCAAATTTATTGATTTTCTTTTCATTAGTGATTTCTTCCATTGCTTTTATACTTTCTTACCCAGAGATAAAATAAATATCATAGAAATATTTGAAGCAGTGGAGTGTTCTGGGTGGAATATTAATAATAATATTCACATGTTAGGTGGAGTGGCAGAAAAACCCAGCAGGGCATAAAAAAAACCCAAACCTTCCTTTATCCACCCCAAACCCAGCTCAAGGCTAAGGGTAGGAACAGTCACAGGCCAAAGAAATAGACAGTCACAGGTCAAAGAAATTGATGAGAAGAGGAAGGGAAACCTTGAAGGACGAGTAGGAGCTGGTCAGGCATACAGGGTGTGTGGGAATAGCACAGAAAGGAAGCTGCATGTCCCAAGGTAGAGGCTGAAGAAACAAGCATGTCTGAGTGCCAGGGACAGAGAAAAGCCAATTTTCACAGGGCAGAGAAAAGCCACACAATTTCTGCTGTCATGAGATTGTAGTCTGGTGAGGGAAGACAGACATTAAACAAATGTTGCATAAATAAATGTAAAATGAAAACTTTTAAAAGTGTTGTAAGAAAAGAATTTGAGTCTTATGAGAGATTATAAGGGAAACTGATCTATCCAGATGTCAAGGAAGGCTTGCATTAAGAGAGTCTTTGGTCTGCTATCTGGAGGATAAGTAGAAGTCCATAGGTGAAGAAGTGGGTGTACAAGGAACTGTACGTGCAAAGGCCCTTGGGCAGAAGGACAAGAACTGAGACCAGGCCAGTGTGACGGGGAAGAAGGTCAGGTGAAAATGGGGGAGGGGTCAAATCATGCCAGACTTTGCAGGCCATGTGAAGGACTTTGGTCTTTCTCCGAAGAGTGATGAGAACCCATTCAAATGGTTTACTCAAATCTGGGGGGGTTTGATTAGAGGTGGAGACATAATCAGATTTGTATTTTGAGAAGATCCTTTTGCCTTCTACATGGAGAACCAATAGGAGGAGGCTGGAGCAGATAGGAGATGCCTGATGCTGCTGCAGCAGTCTAGGTGAGAGATGATGGTAGCTTGGTCTAGGCAGGGAGAGGAAGATGGAGAGGGGAGTGGACACATTTGAGAGATGTGTAGGAAGTAAATAGAACTTGGGTGGATTGAATATGGGACAGTGATACAAGATAATAATGTGCCAAGAAAGACTCCTACGTTTCAAGTTTGCATACCTATATGGGGGTGACAGTTTGGGGCTAGGGGTCACTGGTACAGGAAGCACCAGAAGAGGATCAGGTTTGGGGACGAGTTTAAAGTCATCCATTTTGGACTTGAAGAGTTTGCGGTGCATTTGAGATATCTGAGTTGAGTTAGATATATAATGGTTGGAGCTCAGAGAAGACTGGGCTAAAGGCTTTTCATAAGTTATTATGAGAGTTTTGGCCATGGGTGCAATCCTAGGGAAAGAGTGTGGAGTGAAAATTGCAGAGGGTTATAAGAAACTCTAACATCGAATATGATATCGGGCCAGTTCAAAGCTCTGTACAGTTATGTTGATGGTTAAATGAAATTGCATATGCCCAGTTCCTGGCACACAGTAGGCACTCAGAAAATATTAAACATATCTCCTTTTTCTCCTTTGTTTCTCTGCTCCCTTTGTTCTATTTCTCTCTCTTTCCTGGCTCTGTGTATTGCAACCAGAGATTCAAGCTGACTTCTCCCAACTTCCCCAGGGTACCTAGTGCACGAACCTGGCATGCATCACTCTCTTCCAAGACCCAGCCTAGGAGAGCCTACCTCTCAAGAGAGCTGTCTCAGGCTGAAGTAAGGGTACTTTGGGCCTTTGTTTGGTTACCAATGATCAGTGCTCAGAGAGCCAGTCTTTTTTTTTTCCCCCTCCCTCCCTCCCTCGCTCCTTCCTTCCTTCCTTCCTTCCTTCCTTCCTTCCTTCCTTCCTTCCTTCCTTCTTTTCATTCTTTCTTTCATTTGATTGTTCGTTTTTTTTAGACGAGGTCTCACCCTGTTACCCAGGCTAGAGTGCAGTGGCGTGATCTCTCAGCTCACTGCAACCTCCACCTTCTGGGCTCAATCAATCCTCCCACCTCAGCCTCCTGTGTAACTGGGACTACAGGTGCATGCCACCACACCTGGCTAATTTTTGTATATTTTTTTTGTAGAGATGGGGTTTTACCATGTTGCCCAGGCTGGTCTCAAACTCCTGAACTCAAGCAATCTGCCCAGCTTGGCTTCCCAAAGTGCTGGGATTACAGGCATGAGCCACTGCACCCATCCGAGAGCTAATTTTCTTGGGACACACAGCAACTTCTACTGGATGATCACACCTTAGAATGATAATTATGTCATCTTGCATTTCCAGAACATTTTGTATTTTTTCAGGGAGTTTTCACAATGATTATCTCAGTTGTTCATCAAAGGATTTTTCATTATGAACTGCATTTTCGTATTTTATTTACCTATAATCCTTTCCCCACTGCTGAAACAATAGCATTCTGAGCAAACACGCATATGGCTAACAAATCCACTCTTATTCATAAGATTTCTTTTTCTTGTTTTCCCATTTTATTTTTAAATCATGATTTTTATCTTCCAGGCCATATTCTTTCACACATTTTTGTTATTCTCAAAATCATGATTCCATTCTTTCTCTTCTGATTTGGCACGTGCCCTCTTCATCTCCTTTCACCGATGAGGGTTCTGGCCCCGAACGCCCTTTGTTCCAGCACATTCAGAGACTCACGTTTCTGACTCCTCTCCACCTCATTCCTCTCTGAGGCAAGTGCTGTTTATTTTGCATTGAAGTTTCATATTACCTTTAGCTAGAGATTTGTTATGCAAGACAACCTCATGATCGTGCAGCCTCATGCAGATTTTTCCTTTGTCCTGGCATCTCGAAGATTCTTTTCTGCTTCTCAAATCACTTCTTTTTTTCCCATTCTTCATGACACTTTCCTGATTTCCCTTTCTGTGTTCTTGATCTTTATCTTCTGCTATCTGAATTCATCATCTCAGCAAACATGTGTCAAGCATCTACTATGAACCAGACTCTGTGCTGGACTCTGGGGATTCAAAAACCCATGACCTGATCTTGACCTTGAAGTATTCACAGCCTGCAACAGTGGGTCTCAGACCTCGTGGCATGTTTGAATCATCATCTGAAGAACTTTAAAAAAATACTAATTCTAAAGTCCTAGCCCTAGAGATTCTGGTTTAATTGGTATTGACTGAGACCCTGGCATTGTTATTTTTAAACAGAGATCCTAATGTGCACCCAGGGATAAGAAACATTCACTGGTCTAATGGATGAAACAGATGTGGAGACAAATGATTTTAATACAATGTGAAGGCAGAAGTAAGCACAGGGGGCAGGAGGAGAACAGAAGAGACGTCCGGGATCCAGCTTAGGAAGTGAGAATGCCGGGCAGGTTACCCAGAGTGGATGACTCAGTGCCCCGTCTCATCCCAGAAGAACTTTTTGCAGAGCCCACCCTTCCTCCCATTTTCCAGTCAAATAGGAGAAATGAAAGTCTCTCCTAGAGTTACCTTTTATCTTAAGGAATAGAAGAGCAATTATGAGTATAGGCTTGGGATACAAGAAACACATTCAAATCTCAGCTTTGCCACTTACTGTGTGGCCTTACACAAAATCGTGTATGTGTGTGTCTGTGTGTATGTGTGAACTGAGGGAGCTAATGTATGTAATGTGCCTCATTCACTGCTTTACATTCAGTAGGTGCTCAAAAAAATTGTAGCTATGGGCCTGGTGTGGTGGCTCACACCTGTAATCCCAGCACTTTGGGAGGTGAGATGGGTGGATTACTTGTGGCCAGGAGTTTAAGACCAGCCTGGCCAACATGATGAAACCCCATCTCTACTAAAAATACAAAAATTAGCCAGGTGTGGTGACATGCACCGGTAATCCCAGCTACTTGGGAGGCTGAGGCAGGAGAATTGCTTAAGCCTGGGAGGCGGAGGTTTCAGTAGCTGAGATTGCCCCACTGCACTCCAGACTGGGCCACAGAACAAGACACCGTCTCAAAAAAAAAAAAAAAAAATTGTTGCTATGTACACTTCAAAGTACACACACAGACACACATTCACACACACACAAATGCACATGCTGATGATGCTCAGCGTGTCTTCTTCCAGCAGCAAGTACTCAGATGACTTTCTGTGTTTGCTCAGATGACTTTCTGTGTTTGCCCTGCTGGCCCATCCCTGCTTGGGGGAGATACTTCACTTGGTCTGTCTCCATGTGATCTTTGAAGGCAGATGTCTGAGCCTCAGCCCCCATGTGCCTGCTCCTCTCCAGGTCCTTTCCCTTGTCTTCCCCAGTTGTTTAGCATCTTCTTTACCTCCAGCGTTCCTGCCAACATTGGTCCCTGGCTCATTGTCTGGTCTGAAGTTTATCATGGATCTGAATGTGACGGTTCTCCCACAGCTCACTCTGTCATCCCTTCTGTGTTTTCCCTTATGGTGGCTGAGTGGTCCACTGCCATCCTGCATGGCATCCCCAGCCTCACCCGTTGCTGCCAGTGCTTGTGGTGGGACTTAAGCTGGAGCTGGAGCTGGAGGGCTCCAGCTTGCCATAGCTGCCCACTGTCCTTTCTAAATGTATTATTGTTGCCTTGGCTAGGCCTCTCCTTTTCCTGGGACGGCAATCTGAGGTTTTCTCGGTCTTGAGGCCATATAGAGACCTTGATTGCCAGACTCTGATTCCCTGGGGAGTGCTTTCTTGGATTTATAGCTTGGTCCATTCTGGAATGATGCTGTAGTCTTCCTCTAAAGCGTGCCTCCCACTTTCTCTGAGCCTTCCCTTGCTTCTGAAACAGAACGATTACACTGTTCTGATGTCCTTACTTTCTTATTTCTCACCTTTTCCTGTGCATTCTCTCTCAACCCTATGGCAGCCCTCTGACCTCCTTGCATTTCTGATGAAGGTCTGTGCATGGCATTGCCTTCCTGCTACTCCATCTGTGTCTCCTAATGCCTGGGATTCGGTTTATACAGGCTTCTCACTTTGGCTCTTTGGTTTTTTAAAAGTGATTTCTGCTTCAGTCCAGCACTTTGCCATTTCTCCTTCTCCTCTTCGTTATTTACTTCTGCACATGGGATTATTAATTTTACTCTTTGAAACTTTTGGCTTTGTCCTCCCCTCATATGGTTTGGCTGTGTTGCCACCCTAATGTCGTCTTGAACTGTAGCTCCTATAATTCCCATGTGTTGTGGGAGGGACCCAGTGAAAGATACTTGAATCATGGGGGCAGTTTCCCCATACTCTTCTCATGGTAGTGAATAAGTCTCATGAGATCTGATGATTTTGTAAGGGGTTTCCCTTTTCACTTGGCTCTCTCATTCTCACTTGTCTGCTGCCATAAAAGATGTCCTTTGCTCTTCTGCCATGACTGTGAGGCCTCCCCAGCCATGTGGAGCTGTGAGTCCACTAAACCTCTTTTCTTTATAAATTACAGTCTTGGGTATGTCTTTATTAGCAGCGTGAGAACAGACTAATACATCCCCTGTGAGAGGCTTTCCTCTTACTGTCTTTCCAGATGACCCAGCCCCATTTGTCTTACGAAGGGTGAATAAGACTCCTTTTCTCTCCTTTTAAAAAAATTATTTTTATTGATCTGTATATTAGATAGACATACTTTTGGGGTACAGTGATAATTTGGTACATTCATATAGTCAAATCACAGTACTCGGGACATCCAACACCTTTGTTAAAATAAAAACTTCAGCGGAATTAAATTTAAAGGAGTTTAATCAAACAATGAACGATTCATGAATCAGGCAACCCCCAGAATCACAGCAGATTCAGAGACTCCAGGGGTGCCTTGTGGTCAGAACAAATTTATAAAAAGGGAAGTGAGGTACAGAAATCAGAAGTGAGGTACAGAAACAGCTGGATTGGTTACAGGTTGGTGTTTAACTTATTTGAACCCTTTGAACACTTAGTCCATGAGTAGTTGAAGTATGGCCACTGGGATTGGCCAAGAATCAGCTATTGTTACAGGTACATACTCCTAAGTTAGGTTTTCAATCTTGTCTGCCTATTAATCTAGGTTACATTTTGTCCACAATGACTCAAATATAGAAGTATGGAGTCCTTCTCAGGCCATATTTAACTTGCTTTAACACCTTAAATATTTATCTTCCTTTAAGCGAGGAACATTCGAATTAGTCTCTTCTAGCTATTTGGAAATATACAATTGATGAATGTTAACTATAGTCACCCTGGTGCTCTATCGAATACTAGATCTTATTTTTTTCCATCTAAGTCTGTATTTGTACCCATTAATCATCTTCTCTTCATGCGCCTCTCCCTGGTACCCTTCCTGGCCTCTGGGACACCCTTTCTCTTAGTTGGTGGTGTTGTTGGACTGAGCACTCCATCCTGACCTGGTAGGACTTTGCTCATTCCCCATCTCCTCTCCTCTCCTCAGGAGTACACATCCCACACTCATCTTGCTGGAGTCCATGGATTCCTTAAAACCGTCTGGGAGATCTGGAGGGGTAGCAACTATTATTCCTGTTTTTTAGTTAGGAAGATGAGACTTAGCAAGGAGGAAACAGGCCTAGGAAGGGAAACTCATGCTCCAAGCTCGTGCAGCCAGTAAGGGAAGCACTGGGAAAGAATGCATGCCAAGGACTTCCCAGTTCATTGCTTGGAGGAGAAGAGGGGAGTGTGCCACTCGGAGCCCCTAACATCTGTCATCCTGTAAAGGCTATAATAAAAAGTCATAAATGCATAAATAGTGTGAAAAAGTTCAAAGGTAAACTCATTAAGTTCAGAAATATAAGGTATGCCTAGGGCCAAAAAAAAAAAAAAAAAAAGTCATGTAATGACTTATGGGACGCACTAGCACAGTGTTGTAGAATGCTAAAATAGCTGAGAGGAGCCTGCAGAGACAGGGTCCTCGGGTGACTGAGTCCCTACTGCATGTTGGGAGCTGTTGGAAACACCTTACATGCGTTATTTTATTTAATCTTCACAAGAGATGAATGACCTTATGAGGTTGGTGTTATTACATCCACCAACTCAAGGCTCAGAGAGGTCAAGGCACTTGCTCACAGTCACAGAGTGGCTTAGGAACTGATTTGGGATGACAGACCAGGTCTCTCAAATTCCATTTTCATGTGCTTGCCTGCATGTCACGATTTGCCCAGTTTTCTGAAGGACAGACCTGCACGTGGTCCCTGCAGGAGACAGACATCTCTGTTTGGGAGAGGTTGGCACTGGGGAGGAAAGCCCTGCCCGTCAGCCCTCCTCCTGGTTGCAGTGCCCTGGCTAACTCTACCTGTGGGTGTGACCCTGTGTAGCTGTCTTTTTCTTAAGTACACAGAGAAAAAAAATTTCCGTCTTGGGGATAAAGTTCAAAGAACAGTCTCACCCAGAAGGTGGGGCTGAGTGCTGCCCAGCTGACTGGCTGCCTGCTGTGAATAACTAACCAGAACACCTGAAATATGGCATGATATGGGCCAAGACAGAGCAAGGACCCAAGTTCCTGTATGACCTTCATCATCCTCCTTTTACATGCTCCCGGTGCCATGGAGAGCTTGCAGGTGGGAGGTAAGAGGGGCTCCTCTCCCTTCCCTTCCAGGTAGAGGTTGAGACTCATGTCTCATAGTCCTTTATTCTTCGGGGTTTTCTTGAGACTTATTTGAGTCAAATACATGCCAAATGAGGACCTGCCCCATGTGGAGGCCCTGCTTAAGTACTGGAGTTAGAGGAGACCGACTGCCTCCTGCTTATCCCTCCCTCTGCTTGCAACACCCTCCCTGTTCCTCGGTTCTTCCCCCAGGTACATCTCAAATGTTCCCTGTTGTAACAATAGCTAATATGCTGATACACTAGTACTTATGTGGCAGATATATTGATTCATTTATTTAATCCTTTCAACAGCCCTATGGCATAGGTACTATTATTTCCACTTTGCAGATGAGAAAAACGAGGCACAAAAACGTTAAGTAGTTTATCCAAGGTGACACTGCTAGTAAATGGCAGACCTGGGGCTGTACCCCAGTCTATTTCCAGATAGTGAAGTTGGCAGCATGGTGTGGTGAAGGAGCCTGGATTGGGTTCAAATCTTGGTCCCACCACTTAAAGCTGCATGAACTTGGGAGGTGGCTTAGCCATCTTGAACCTCAATTTTCTCATTTATGAAAGGGAATAATACAGTTGGGTGTGGTGGCTCATGCCTGTAATTCCAGCGCTTTGGGAGGCTGAAGCAGGAGGACTTGAGGCCAGGAGTTAGAGACCGGACTGGTCAACATAGCAATAACCCGTTTCTAAAATAAATAAATAAATAAATAAATTAGCTGGGCATGGTGGTGTGTGCCTGTAGTCCTAGATACTCAGGAGGCTGAGGCAGGGAGGATGGCTTCAGCCTAGAAGTTCTAAGCTTCATTGAGCTCTGATTGTGCCAATGCACTCCAACTTGGGTGACAGAGTGAGACCCTGTCTCTAAAAAAAAAAGGGGAGGCTGGGCGCGGTGGCTTATGCCTGTAATCCCAGCACTTTGGGAGGCTGAAGTGGGCAGATCACAAGGTCAGGAGATCAAGACCATCCTGGCTAACATGGTGAAACCCCATCTCTACTAAAAATGTAAAAAATTAGCCGAGCGTGGTGGCGGGTGCCTGTAGTCCCAGCTACTCGGGAGGCTGAGGCAGGAGAATGGCGTGAACTCGGGAGGCAGAGCTTGTAGTGAGCCGAGATCGCGCCACTGCACTCCAGCCTGGGTGAGAAAGCGAGACTCTGTCTCAAAAAAAAAAAAAAGGAGAATAATACATCCAACATCATATAATTGTTTGTGAGGTTTAAAAAAGATAAATAATGACAGTATTGATCATTTGAAAATAAGTAATACATATTAGTTCTCTTCCAACTTTGAATCAATCAATTATATTAAGCATAAAACTTTAGCATAGAATAGTATAGGATAGAAAGAGATGTTAGATCCGGAAAGGATCTTAGCAATGCCCTAATCCAATGTATTGTCTGAAGCATGAGGAATTATTGACACTTGCTCGAGGCCAGTCACATAGTGACTGTGACAAAGATTGCGAGTTGCCTTTTCTAATCTCTTATCTCCCTGCTTCCTTAGCAATAGCATCCCTGTTTTTTTTTTGTTTTTTGTTTTTGAGACGGAGTCTCGCTCTGTTGCCCAGGCTGGAGTGAAGTGGCATGATCTCCGCTCACTGCACATCCCTGGTTTTTAGTTGAGTTCATGGTGTCTTGATACAAGACGACATTTCCTAGCTTTCCTTGGAGCTAAGTGTGGCCATTTGACTATGTCTGGTCAATGAGATGTCAGTGAAAAAGTCACAGGCTACTTTCTGGAAGTCTCCTTCAAAAGGGAGAATGCTGGTTCTTCTCTCTTTCTTCCATCTTTTTGCTTGGAAGGCAGATCTGGTAACTGAAGCTCTAGTTGTCATCTTGAACAGGAGTACGTCACAGCCTAGGAATGACAGTGCCTTCACACTACCATGAGTTATATACTTCTAGATTTATTTCACATGAGACAGAAGTAAACTTCTGTCTTGTTTAAGCCACTGTTGCTTGGGTTTCCTGTTACTTGTAGTCTAACCTAATCCTAACAGACAGCATTAGATACCGACTAGAAACAGTCAGTAAATGTTTGTTGAGTTGAGGAGGGGTCCCCCAGAGAAGCCTGGCCTGTCTTTTTCCATCTCTGCAGGTATTTGTGAGAGAAGCTGGGGTTTTCACAAGAAAACATCTTGAAGCCCTAAAACGACTTCTCATGCCTTGTGGGTGTGGGTGGGCTTATTTCTGGAAACCAGGGCTGTGGCTGGAGGCAGGTGCCCAGGTATGGGTGGTCTGGCTCTGTCGGTCTTCTCGGCCACAGAGGGACAAACCTGTGGACAGAGCTATCCTTTGGTTCCAAATGTGGGTCTCTGCACGTGGTCCGTCCCCTAAGCTCTCAGCTGGTGGGCTGAAGAAGCCCGAGGGAGCCAGGATCTATAAGATGGCCCGATTACCTCGCCTGTTACTCACGCTGTTGTTACTGGCATATTTTGAAATTGATGGTTTCTTTTCTTTCCTCAAAAAACTTGTTCCTCCCTTTGCTCTTTTTAAATTAATTTTTCTGTCATGAAATATTTCAAAGATAGACAAGAATAGGAAAGAGCATAATGAATACCTATTTACCCACCATTAGGCTTTATCAAATCTTAACATTATGTCATATTAGCATCAGATCTCATTTAAAGAAATAAAACATTACTGATATAATTGAAGCTCTCTGCATATTCCACTCCTACCCCTGTTCGTCTCCCTCCTCAGAGGTAACTATTACCATGAATCCAGTGTTTATCATTCCTATGTATGTTTTTACACTTTTACTACATATTTATGTATTCATTAATACAATATAGCATTACTCAGTAGGGTTTTAAATTTTGTATATAAATTATAGCAGATTCCACTTATCATTGAGTATTCCATTGTATAAATATACCACAATGCATTTCTCCATTTTCCTGTTGATGAATATTTATGCTGTTTCCATTTTCTTCTTCTTTTTTTATAACTCAAACAATGCTGTGATGAATTCCTCTGCTTACCTCCTCCTGGGGAACAGTGAGGGGGTTTGTTTAAGGCAAGTGTCAGCAAACTACAGCTTGTAGGTCATACCTGGCTACCACTTGTTTTTTGTATGGAGCTATGAATTAAGAATGGTTTTTACATTTTTTCTTTTTCTGAATTTGAATTTTAACTTTAAAAATTGTGATACAATGGGCCAGGCATGGTGGCTCATGCCTGCAATCCTAGCACTTTGGGAGACCAAGGTGGGCAGATCACCTGGGGTCAAGAGTTCGAGATCAGCTTGGTCAACATGGCGAAACCCCATCTCTACTAAAAATACAAAAATTAGCTGGGCGTGGTGGCGCATGGCTGTTATCCCAGCTACTCGGGAGGCTGAGGCAGGAAAATTACTTGAACCCAGGAGGCAGAGGTTGCAGTGAACCAAGATCGTGCCACTGCACTCCAGCCTGGGCGACAGAGGAAGACTTGCTGTCTCAAAATAAATAAATAAATAAATAAAATAAATACAAATAAAAAATAAAATATTATGGTAAAATATGCATAACAGAAGATGTACAATTTTCACCATTTTTCAGTGTATAGTTCAGTGGCATTAAGTACATTCGCATCATTGTGTGGCCATCACCACCATCCATCTCCAGAATGTTTTCATCATCCCAAACTGAAACTCCGTGGTCATTAATAACTCCCCTTTCCCGCTTCCCCCAGCCCTGACAAACACCGTTATACTTTCCGTCTCTGTATACTTGACTACTCTAGGTCCTTTGTGTCGGTAGAATCATGCCATATTCATCCTTTTGTGACTGGCTTATTTCACTTAGCTTCATGTCTCCAAGGTTCATGCATGCTTAGGCATGTGTCAGAATTTCCTTACTTTTTAAGGCTGAATAATTTTCCATTGCATGTGCATATACATTTTGTTTATCCACTACATTTTTAATGGTTAAAAATAATAAGACCATTTTGTGGCATGTGAAAAATAAATAAAATTCAGATTTCAGTGTCCATTGAAAAGTTTGATTGGAACACAGCCACAGGCATTCATTTAAGTGTTGTCTGTGCCTGTTTTCACGCTAAAACAGCAGTTAATTAAGACCATATGGCTGGCAAAGCCTAAAATATTTACTATCTGGCCCTTCACAGAATAAGTTTGCCAGCTCCTGTTCTCTGTTATGTAATTACCTAGAGGTGGAATAATGAATGGAAAGGTATGGGCATCTTCAGCTTTACTAGATGTTGTAAAATTGCTCTCCAAAGCAATAGAACTAAGTACTGTAGTGCTTGAGTGTTTTGTAAACTTCTTTCTTTCCTTTTTGGACAGATTCTTTGTTTAAATAAACGTGCTGGAAGGGCTCTTAAACAGCATTGTGTAGTCAGTTAATGTTGCTGCATACAGACAACTTTGAAATCTGAATAGTGGCAGAGCGTGGTGGCTCACACCTGTAATCCCAACACTTTGGGAGGCCAGGTGGAAGGACTGCTTGAGCTCGGGAGTTGAGACCAGCCTGGGCAACACAGCAAGATGTGATCCCTACAAAAAATGCAAAAATTAGCTGGGTGTGGTGCCATGCACCTGGAATTCCAGCTACTTGGGAGGCTGAGGAGGGAAGATTACTTGAGCCAGGAGGTGGAGGTTGCAGTGAGCTGTGATTGCACCACTGCACTGCACAGTCTGGGCAACAGGGCAAGATGGAACAAAAAAGAAGAAGAAAGAAAAAAAATAAATTTGAATGTTTTACAACAAGCATTTATTTTGGGCTCATGGATCTGTGCATTGGTAGGGTTTGGCTGATGCACAACGGGTTCAACTCAGCCTGACTCCAAGCAGTGGGTTGGGCTCAGGTTTACTCCACATGCCTCTCATCCTCCTTGGACTTGTAGCTAATTGAGGCAAATTTTTCTCATGGAAAAAGACAAGAACTCCAGTGTAGGCCCACGCGAACACTTTTCAAATCTTTGCTAGTGTTGTGCAATCATCCTGTTGGTCAAAGAATAGGTAGGCCCAAAGTCAAGAGCTCAGGAAATGCACTCTGTCCATCAGGAAGCCATGGTATGAGTCTGGATGTTTAATTTCACTACAGGGGAAGGAAGATCTGGGGTCAATAACTGAATCTACCACAGACATCAAAGTTTTTGAGTTTCAGAGCCCTTCTTTCCTTCCTTCTTTCCTTCCTTCCTTCTTTTCTTTCTTTCTTCTCCCTCTTTTTCTAATATCTTTTTTTTTTTTTTTTTTTTTTTTAAGTCAGGGTCTCACTCTGTTGCTCAGGCTGGAGTGCAGTGGTTGATCATAGCTCACTGCAACCTCAAACTCCTGGGCTCAAGCCATCCTCCTGCCTCAGCCTCCCAACTAACTGGGACTACAGGCACAGGCCACCACACTCAGCTAATATTTTTTATTTTTACTCTTGCTATGTTGCTGAGGTTAGTCTTGAACTCCTGAGCTAAAGCAATCCTCCCACCTCAGCCTCTCAATGCTGGGATTACGGGCATGAGCCACAGCACTTGGCCTAATTTTTAAATTTTCTGTAGAAACAGGGTCTTCTTATGTTGCCCAGGCTGGTCTCAACCTGGGCTCAAGTGATCCTCCTGCTCCAGCTTCCCAAAGTGCTGTGATGATAGGCATGAGCCACTACACCTGGCCAACTATTATACTTTAATACAAAGAAAAAAAATTACCTGTGCTTCCTGGCAAAAAGATTAAGTTACTTTTAAGGATATCAAACCAGTTTGTCATCAGAGCTCTCAATAATATTCAAAGCCAGAAAATAGTAAAGCAACATCTACAATTGAATCAAGGGAAAAAATGTGCTCCAGGGATTCTAAATGCCAACAAACTGTCCTACAAGTAGCAAGGCTATAGAAAAAAGTCTTCAGTATGCTAAACATCAGGGACTATTATACTCATTAGTCCTTCATGCAAACAAACTGCACCCAACTAAGAAAGGACTGAGAAAACTTCAGCGAAGAGACTAATGGCGAGTTGCATATATTTAGCTGAATATCCAAGACTAAAACACAAGTGGAGGTATGAATAGTGATGGAGTTCAGAACACTCCATCTCTTGGCATTTGAGAAAACAGTAGAAACAAGATCACTCTCACTTTTCTCTCACCCTTCTCCCCAGAAGCAGATCACAAAACCCTCATGTGAGAGGTACCCTCCCTACGCCCAGAGGAAGGGAACATCTGTATTTCTGAGGACAGAGGGACATAGGAGAGAATCTGAACAAACTGACCT
>NW_012104465.1:1189501-1195261 GCF_000951045.1 Mandrillus leucophaeus
CCTCAGCCTCTCAAGTAGCTGGGATCACAGGTATATGCCAGCATACCCAGCTATTTTTTTTTTAAGCAGAGACAGGGTCTCACTATATTGCCCAGGCTGGTCTCAAACTCCTGGGCTCAAGGGATCTGTTCACCTTGGCCTCCCAAAGAGCTGGGATTACAGGCATGAGCCACTGTGCCCAGCTCTCTCTCTCTCTCTCTCTCTCTCTCTCTCTCTCTTTCTCTTTCTTTGTTGGAGACAGGATCTCTCTCTGCTGGCCAGGCTGAAGTGCAGTGGCGTGATCATAGCTCACTGTACTCGTGAACTCCTGGGCTCAAGCGATCCTTCTGCCTCAGCGTCCTGGTAGCTGAGAGTATACGTATGCACCACCATGCTTGGCTAATTAAAAAAAAAAAAAATTATAGAGACAGGGGTTCTCACTATTTTGCCCAGGCTAGTTCGAAACATTTTCTTGAAACAAAATCTTATGTGGAATTGTAATGCATAAAATGGAGAAAAGTGAAGCTGCTCTGATTGAAGTGGGAGTGGGGGTGTGCAGAACTCCTGCCTGCTCAACTCCCCTCTGTTCCTGGAACAACTCTGCAGAGTCCCCCAGCTTCACGGAATGTAGTTCGATAGCCAGTCTCCTACATTGTTTCCTCTTCCAGGAGATGTCAACACTTTCCCCCACTGCAAGATCCAGGGATCTGCAGCAACACAACCAGGAGCAGATCCTCTCTGACGGTTGAGTCTCAACATGTGGCCCAAAGGGGCACCTCCTGGAAGTCAGGAGTAAGGAGGATGCCTGAGGCCACACCTGAACGTAGGCAAAGTAGATGACAGGATTACAAACAGACCTGGTTTGCTCCGTGGCTCGGCCCAAGCTGGCTGGATTGCCACAACTTCAGCTCCTTGCCTGCCTCTGACTCAGGGAGGGAGATCCTTGTCCTGTGGAACATCTGGCCCTCATGTCATGAGTCTTCTGTCAGAGGGATGGTGGCTTTTTATCGTTATTGACTTTCACCGAGGTCTTAGCAGCACCTTTTGGGCAGGCAGTCTGGTTGCTGTTTCCAGAACGGAGCCACAGGCCAGCCCCATCCCATGTGGCTTCTGTAATGCTTTCCTCTTCCACAGGCAGTGTGAGAAGCCCATCCACTGGAGTGACAGTGTGGAGGTGATGGGACCACGTCCTATTGAGAGCTTGCAAGGCTGCTTTCACTAGGGGTTAGTTCCCTGTGTCTGGCTGGACCAGGAAGCAAGGTCCAGCCCCCTCTTCTCCTCTCCATGCCCCAGTAGGCTCCCCTGCCCGCTCCAACCCTCTGGCAACAGCCAGTCTTCCCCTCCCAGGTGCTGCTCCTGGAGCTCAATTAGCAACTCCATCTCCAAGCTTTATATTTCCCACTAGATTTCTCCTAATAGTCTTGTCCTTAACAACCTGACAGTATCTGTACTTTTGTTCTTGTGATCTAATTAAAATTAGTGATTTAATGAGACTGCCCTGGAAAGCTGCAAGAAAGGCAGTGATGGGCAGGATGGTGGAGACAGGAAGGTAAGCAGACACTTGGCATCTACGGGGGCTTTGTCTTGCATTTATTAATTCTACAAATGTTTATTAAGCACCGATGATATGCCAGCATCCAAGCTAGGCAATGAGAAGATAGTGACAAACAAGAAAATCGAGCCAGATATCTGTTTCTGCCCCCTCAACTTGCTGGTGAGGTCTTGCCCCATCTGGACATGTTTTCCATAACTGACTTCCATTTGTTTGGCTGCTGAGCTCTGGCTGACTGTTTAGACATTCTGCTGCTGTGCACTCATCCCAACCAGATCAGCTTTACAGACATTTACTCCTTTTACCCTTGAGTTTGCTTCACTTTTTGAACTAAACACCTTGAACCTTAAGGGCTGCTTTCTCCAGGGGCCCAACCCTGGAACTGAATTTTTTTTTTTTTTTTTTTTGAGATGTTATCTTGCTCTGTCACCCAGGCTGTCTTAGCTCACTGCAACCTCCACCTTCCGGGTTCAAGTGATTCTCCTGCCTCAGCCTCAGGCGCCCGCCATCACACCTGGCTAATTTTTATACTTTTAGTAGAGACGGGGTTTCACCATGTTGGCCAGGCTGGTCTCAAACTTGTGACCTCAAGTGATCCACCCACCTCGGCCTCCCAAATTGCTGGGATTACAGGCATGAGCCACCGCGTCCAGACTGGAGCTGAAATTTTGCCCCCTACTCAACTCTATCCTGAGCTCTGGCCTGGCTTGTTCTCACCTCCCTGCCTTGAACTCTAGAGAAGTGGACACTGTTTAAGGCCAACTGTTGACTTCTGATAATATAATTAGATAAAGGCTTCCGGACTAACTCCATTGCCTTGGTACACACTGGCTTCCTCTGATAAGAAAACTGGGCAGTAACTAAAGCTACCTTCTCTGGAGAGATGAAGGATTAACCAAGAGAAGAGCAAGCTTCCACTGTTTATTTAGAATGTTTAAGGAACCAGAAGTGGGTAGCTGCTGCTTGACTCTCTTTATCATGTGGGTGCCTCAGTCTCCTTCTGTCTTCTTGTCTGCCTCTGTCTCTTGTCAAGCCTGATTGTCCCAATACTCCCAGCAACTGTGGAATTCAGGGGTCTGCCTTACAGCCCCATGAGCTCTGTGTACGTTTGCAGGACTCTACTCTGAGCGCTATCAGAATTTGGAGCTCAGTTTCAGCCCTCTGTGCGGGAGTGCCTTAGCGAGATACTGGCAATCCGGATTTCAGATTCTGTGAAGTAGCTTACTTCACATCATTCCTCCAGGGTTGCATCTCCTTGGATTTTGAATGATTGGTTTTAGACTTTTAGCCTCAGGACTTGGCATTTCAGAACGTTAGGTCTCTGCGTAGCTTAACTAATCTACATTCTTGTTGACCTTTAATCAATAAGAGATGGTCTTGGCTTAACCATGGGACAGATTCTGTTTTACAAGATTGCTTTCTTTATAGAGGCTCAGGGGGTAGGATGATGCCTTTCCCACTTTAAACAGTCAAAAGTGGGCATTTTAACCTCTTTTGATGGGTATGTTCTTGGGAGTGCAGTGTGTTCTTGGGATGAAGGAAGGAGATGCTGGAAAAACACAACTTTATATCCCCATCCTTCAGAGTACAACAGATCTTTATCTTGATCAAACGTCCAATGTCAGCTTTTATATGTAAAATGGAATACGTGTGTGTGTGTGTGCGTGCGTGCGTGTGTGTGTGTGTGTGTGTATGAAGGGAGGGTAGCAGAGGCAACTAAACATCTTTCTCGTGGAACCATAATGGGATTTGACAATGCTGTGTGATTTTTCATGGAAATCTTAAACAAGAATACAGTTGTGCCTAGGCAGGCAATATACTAATACACTGACTGGGACCCATCTGTAGCTCTTAGAACACAACAATAGCTAACATTATTAAGCACTTACTAAATGCTTTATCTCACTTGAAATTCACAGCCTCCTAATAATAATTTGAATTATTATCATCCCTATTGACAATTAGGTCACTCAATAGAGAATGGCAAAAGAAGGGTTTGAGCTCAGCTCAGACTTGGCATCAAGGCTCTGTAACCTTCCACTTTGTAGTGACTGGAGCTGTTGAAATGATTATTCCAATGTAATCTTTTTTTTGTTTTTGGACAGAAATATTTCTATTAAGGATGGGTCAGAGGCCTAAAAGCAGGTCTATGTATCTCCCTGCCCAAGTTCTTTCCACCTCTCTAGGCTGCCTGTGAAACCTGAGATCCATCACTGCCTCTTGGAAAATTATGACATCATATCTTGAGGGGCTTGAAGGCCCCTCTGTCCGGTGGCTGTTGAATGAAGATGCTTGTCAGAGAATTACAATTTTCTTAAACATTTTTTCCATGCTAACCCATTATGATGGTTTTTTAAGAAAGACAAATGTTGATTAAGCATGTACTATGTGTAAGGCAATTTCACACACATTATTCCCTTTTTCTCCTTATGCCAATATAGGAATGGTGAAGTAGGAATAATTATTCCCATTTTACAGTTGAAGAAATGGAGGTGACAATACACCCACTTTAGCTTTTGGAGACTCAAAATACCATATACAAAGTCAACAGGTGGGCGAGTAGGGGGCACAGCTAGAGGATGATGGCATTAGGAGGGGCCACATGGATCATCAATGTGAGAAAACATTTTAAATGGTCCATTTTCAAGGCATGATAAATCTAAGTACTGGCAGCCAGCTTGCAAATGTAACAAACCACATGTCTCATGCACCTAGAAGGTCACCATAAGTGAACAGAACGTAGAGGAGGGGTCAGCCCATAAAAGGGAAGAAAGTTTTGTTATTGAGAAATTGAAACTTAAGCAGGGGAGGGGACCAGGGTATAACCTTAGAAAGGAGATAATGAAACTTAAGCGACATCTAGGAATTACTCAACCAATGAGGAACTGGGGGAAGGATTCATGTGCTAGGAGATAAATTACCTGTTGTGACCGCCCTGAGCGTGCCTGCCTACCAGACACCTGATCTTGCAAGTCCACCATTAAAAGTCTCACTTCTGCTGTTCTTCGTGTCTCTGAGTCCTTTCTCTGGGTTTGGATGGGTGACTGTGTGTTTCTCACAAACCTGGAGGCCCATCTGGGATCTCTGTGCCTGCGTGGAGTGAGACTCTGGCCGAGAGGGAAGATGTGTCCCACCCGACTTAGGTGGCCTGCTCTGTCTGAGTGTCCCGGCTCCCTGCAGAAGCCATAGACAAACTTGAGACTGTTATTCAGGAGGCAGCGGAAGTGACAGAGGGAGAAAAGCAGGCACTGTGGCAACCAGGCAACCTTGTGCATGAGGCAAGGTAGAAAATTGGACTATAAGTACTGCCTTGGTGGTTGGGCATTTTTGGAGGTCGAGTGTGTGTGACTGAGACATATCTTAGATACGAAGCGAGTGCAGAGTCCCAATCCGCAATTCCATTCTCCTGCGAGGGAAATGGCTGGAAATGGATGAAGCGATTTTCAGGGTGTGTGAGAAGCCTCCAGTAGAGGGGGGTTGAGTACACACAGAAACTCAGACACAGAGACTGACCAAAAATGGGAAACAGAAATTCTAGGCCGAGGGGACAAAGGAAAGAGGGAATCAAAGAAACTCTCTCTGACATTTCCTGGATAGTCCTTTGGGGAGAGTGCTGCAGGTTTGGAGGGACAACTCTTGAACCAGGGACAAGGAAAAGCAAAAGATGATAAAGTATTGCTGTTTTATCTGACCCAAGGACCCCATTTGTAAGCCTTCGGTCTTTTGGCCTAACTTTGGGTCAGATGAGGACTGGATGTGGCAAGCTTTAACTCTCTATGTGAATTATAAAACCCCATCCTCACGAGAAGAGATAGGTTACACTCTCTGCTGGATTATGGAATTAGCTCCCATGTTCCTCCTCAAAGAAGAAAAAGAGCCTAGTAAAAAGCCCTCATCCAAGGAAAAGCCCTGGGAACCCCTACCATACTTGCCCCCTCCATACGTCTCACAAAATCAGGGACAGGAAGATCAAGGGGCAGGAGGAAGGTCAGAGGAAGAAAGACCTGGAGATCATGGGGGAGCTGAACCAACCTCTCCTTTAAGTCTTTATCCAAATTTAAGAAAAGAATTAGAACAGTGTAAGAGGCTTTGTGTGTCTCGGCACGTGAGATGGGTCTCCTGAATACAGCACACTGATGGGTCTTGACTCCTTATCCAATTTGCTGGTATGTGTCTTTTAATTGGAGCATTTAGCCCATTTACATTTAAGGTTCATATTGTTATGTGTG
>NW_012104465.1:1196343-1197263 GCF_000951045.1 Mandrillus leucophaeus
AGAGACACAAAAAACCCTTCAAAAAATCAGTGAATCCAGGAGTTAGTTTTTTGAAAAGATCAACAAAATTGATAGACCACTAGCAAGACTAATAAAGAAGAAAAAGAGAGAAGAATCAAATAGATGCAATAAAAAATGACAGAGGGAGTATCACCACCAATTCCACAGAAATACAAATTTCCATCAGAGAATACAATAAAAACCTCTAAACAAATAAACTAGAAAATCTAGAAGAAATGGATAAATTCCTGAACACATACACCATCCCAAGACCAAACCAGGAAGAAGTTGAATCCCTGAATAGACCAATAACAGGCTCTGAAATTGAGGCAATAATTAATAGCCTACCAACCAAAAAAAGTCCAGGACCAGACGGATTCACAGCCAAATTCTACCAGAGGTACAAGGAGGAGCTGGTACCATTCCTTCTAAAACCATTCCAATCAATAGAAAAAGAAGGAACCCTCCCTAACTCATTTTATGAGGCCAGCATCATCCTGATACCAAAGCCTGGCAGAGGCACAACAAAAAAAGAGAATTTTAGACCAATATCCCTGATGAATATTGATGCAAAAATCCTCAATAAGATACTGGCAAACCGAATTCAGCAGCACATCAAAGAGCTTATCCATCATGACCAAGTGGGCTTCATCCCTGGGATGCAAGACTGGTTCAACATACACAAATCAATAAACATAATCCATTATATAAACAGAACCAAAGAAAAAAACCACATGATTATCTCAATGGATGCAGAAAAGGCCTTTGACAAAATTCAACAGTCCTTCATGCTAAAAACTCTCAACAAATTAGTTATTGATTGGATGTATCTCAAAATAATAAGAGCTATTTATGACAAACCCACAGCCAATATCATACTGAATGGGCAAAAACTGGAAGCATTCCCTTTGAAAACTGGC
>NW_012104465.1:1197990-1198340 GCF_000951045.1 Mandrillus leucophaeus
TCTTGTAAGGCAGGCCTGGTGGTGACAAAATCTCTCATAGACTCAAAATCAAGGGATGGAGGAAGATCTACCAAGCAAATGGAAAACAAAAAAAGCAGAGTTAGCAATCCTAGTCTCTGATAAAACAGACTTTAAACCAACAAATATCAAAAGAGACAAAGAAGGCCATCACATAATGATAAAGGGGTCAATTCAACAAGAAGGGCTAACTATCCTAAATATATATGCACCCAATCCAGGACACCCAGATTCATAAAGCAAGTCCTTAGAGACCTACAAAGAGACTTAGACTTCCATACAATAATAATGGGAGACTTTAACACCACACTGTGAACGTTAGAAAGATCAAC
>NW_012104465.1:1198770-1210440 GCF_000951045.1 Mandrillus leucophaeus
TAGGTGGGAATTGAACAATAAGAACACTTGGACACAGGGTGGGGAACATCACACACCGGGGCCTGTCGTGGGGTGGGGAGAAGGGGGAGGGATAGTGTTAGGAGATATACCTAATGTAAATGGGTGCAACACACCAACATGGCACATGTCTACATATGTAACAAACCTGCACGTTGTGCACGTGTACCCTAGAACTTAAAGTATAAAAAAAAATTAATTAAAAACAAACAAACAAAAAAATAGTGTAAGAGGATATTGAAAACTCCCCTATCCCTTCCACACAGCAGGCATCTAGCATGTTCCCTCTTAGGGAAGTTCCCATGGGACACGAAGAGATTGGCTTTGTAAATGCTCCTCTTACAGGTACTGAAGTTAGGAATTTCTAGAAGGAAATGAAACCACTCCTAGAAGATCCCCTCAGTTTAGCAGACCAGTTGGACCAAATCCTAGGACCCAGCTTTTACACCTGGGCTAAAATTATTCCATTATAAATACACTGTTTACAGCAGAAGAAAGGGGAATGATTAGGAGAGCAGTCATGACCATCTGGGAGAGGCAGCACCCTCCTGGGCAAGGGGTCTTGCCAGCCAAACAAAAATTTCCAAATGTCAATCCCGAATGGGATAATAATGGTCCCAGAGACTGGGCCCAAATGGAGGAACAAATAATTATAAGAGATCAAAGAGTCCACTCCTAGGACATAAAATGTCTCAAAAGCATTCGAGATTCAACAAGAAAAAGAGGAAACTCCCTCTGCATTCCTGCAGATGCTCAGAGATCAGATGAGAAAATTCTTCAGATTAAATCTGGAGGAGCTAGCAGAGAAAGGCCTTTTAAAGGTTAACTTTGTAACTAAAAGCTGGCCTTGCAGGCCAGGGAGTGCAGCTGCAGATGTGGGGGCGGCAGGAGCCGCAGAGCCAAAGCAGACAGCAGAGAAAAAGGTGGACAGTGTGAGAGAGCCAGTGTGACTAAACCCCTAATAACATAAATAATGTCTGTATTATGCAAAAGGAGTCACTGGGGATCCTAGGCTCTGTGTAATGCAATACTTAGGAATTATGGGTGTATAGGGATTTATACCCTCACTAAACAAGTATGTGCAAGTTTTGTAACTTGTCAAAGGCTAAACAAAAAGGTAATGAGAAAACAGGACAAGGGAGGAAGACCTCCCAGACTAAGACCATTTCAAAGCATCCAAGTAGATATCACAGAAATGCCCTGAGTAGGAAGACTAAAGTATTTACTGGTGATTGTAGATCACCTTCCTGGCTGGGTGGAAGTCTTTCCCTTTCCAACAGCCACCACCAGAAATGTGGTCAAAATAATATTAGAACAATTGTACCTAGATTTGGCCTGGTGGAAAATACTGCTTCAGACAATGAGAGCCACTTTACCTCAAGGGTGTTAAGGGGAATTATGGAAGGTTTACAAATTCGATGGGATTATCATACCCTTTGGCATCCCCCTTCCTCTGGAAAGGTAGAAAGAATGAATCAAACACCCAAAAAGTGTATCACCAAGCTAATCTTAGAAACTAAAATGCCTTGGACAAAATGTTTTCCAATAACACTCCTTAGGATTAGGACAGCCCCAAGAAAAGACTTGGGATTGTCTCCCTATTAGTTATTATATGGGCTCCCATATTTGGGCAGAACTACATATCTCCCTACTATGGAAACGAAGGATCAATTCTTAAGATATTATATACTGGCCATATCCTCTACCCTGTCATCCCTTAGGTTAAAAGGACTTCTGACTCAAACTCCACCTCTTGAGTTTGTGGTTTACCACTTCCAGCCTGGTGACTTGGTGCTGATTAAGACTTGGAAAGAAGACAAGCTGCACCCAAGCTGGCAATGCCCTTATCAAGTGCTCCTGAGCACTGAGGCGGCTGTGCAAACAGCTGAATGGGGGTGAACTCAGTATACTTGAGTCAAGGGACTGGTAAAAGAGACCCCAGAAGGGAGGGAAAAAAAAACCCAGTGAAAAGTGCATGGGTCACCTGAGGAACCCTTAAAGTCAACTCTGAGAAAAATCTTAAAAGAAAACATGGGCTGGCCCCATTTCTGGAAGTTAATATGGCAGGGATGTGCTACCACACAAGGAGCAGAAGGTCAAAATGGAAACTGGCAGGGGACTCCTGCCTACCTAATCAGGTTGGTAATTAATATAACCCAGATGGTAGCACCCCAAACTATAAGATTTAATGCCTGCCAGGTCTTACCTTGTGGGAATTTGGAAAATTAGAGACAGCTCTCACAGTTGAATAAATATCTTCGCCCTGAGCCAAATGCAGGTTACAGTAGGGCATCACCCTGCCCCAGGTGGGATGATGTATGGTGTATTACCCCATTTGAGTGTTGGACAGTAAACCTGGGGTGGGTAACTCTGAGCTGGAGACCCTTGAAGAATAAACTACCTCTGACAAAGGGCTCCCCATCAAATAACTGTCAGAATTTAGAATGCAATCCTATACTCATCACCATTGACAATCCAGCTGTTCTAGACCAAGAACCAAAAGTAGCATCTTATGTGTATAAGTTAGGAGCAGGCATCACAGAGAAAGACCCCCTAGGGTGATTTGCTCTCAAACTAATCAAGAACTCAACCTCCCATTTGCCTGGGACTACTGCAACCCCAGACCCTAATAAACACTTTGGTCCACCAAATAATGACCCTAAAAGGGTAAAAATAATTGAGGTAAAGTATTTAAGGCAAATCATAGAAATTGAGACAGTTTACAGAGATGTGAATGCCTGGGTCGAATGGGTCAAATTTTCAGTATAAGCCCTCAGCAAGAGTAACTATTATGTGTGTGCTGCAGGACGACCTCAGGCACAAGTGGTTCCGTCGCCCCTAGGATGGGATACCAATCCTGAAGGAATGCGTTGTATGTTGGTTCTATACCAGGATAAGGATGCGTGGGGAAATGAGACTTGTAGGAGTCTGTCATTACTCTTTCCTGCATTGCGGAGGTCAGATCCCAGAGCAATCCCCTCATTCTTTATAGGGAATATAAACCACTCCTCTTGCTTCTCCAGGCAGGGGCAGAGTACAGTAAGTCCATGAGAACTCTTGACTTGTACCCAACTCCTAAACATCACTGGTGAGGCAAAGGCAATTACTCAGTTCTCCATATACCCCAGGCTGATGTCTGGTGGTATTGTGGGAAAGGAATCTCCATAACTTGTTACTGTCCAGTTGGACCAGGACTTTGCTTTAGTCCAATTGGCCATTCTCTTCACCCTGGCATTCCACAAGATACCTGAAAATACACATGGCCATCAAAACTGGAGAAATTTGACAAATTATTTTGACTCCAATATATATGTTGAGTCAACAGGAGTCCCTAGGGAGGGGCCTAATGAATTTAAGACCCAAAGTCAGCATTCTTCTGGTGGTCAACCATTTTTTTTTTTGGGATGGAGTCTCACTTGTCACCCCAGCTGGAGTGCAGTGGCATGTTCTTGACTCACTGCAACCTCCTCTGCCTCCCAGGTTCAAGCCATTCTCCTGCCTCAGCCTCCCAAGTAGCTGGGATTACAGGTGCATGTCACCACACCCAGCTAATTTTTGTATTTTTAGTAGAGATGGGGTTTTGCTGTGTTGGCCAGGCTGGTCTAAAGCTCCTGACCTCAAGTGACCTGTCTGCCTCGGCCTCCCAAAGTGTTGGGATTACAGGTGTGAGCCAACACACCTGGCCCAACTATTAATAAGAATGTGGATTGGATTAACTACATCTATTATAATCAACAGAGATTTATCACTTATACTTGGGACACCCTCAAAAGGGTGGCTAGCCAGTTAGATGCCACCAGCCAAATGGCCTGGGAGAACGGGCTTGTGTTAGACATGATACTAGCAGAAAAAAGGGGCATATATGTTATGCTAGGTGGGAAATGTTGTACTTTCATTCTCAACAATACTGCCCCAGGTGGGACCATTACAGAAGCTTTACAAGGACTGAAAACTCTAGCCAACGAACTGGCAGAAAATGCGGGAATTGATGACCCACTTGTGGGTTGGCTAGGAGTTGGTTTGGAAAGGCATGGTAGCTTCAATCCTTACATCTCTCACAATTGTGGCAGGAATCTTAACCGCAGTGAGATGTTGTATTATCCCTTGTATGAGGGGACTAGCACAGAGATTAACTGAAGCAGCTAATAATAAACAAATGCCCATGAATTACCAGGAAAATAACCTGCTACTATTAGAAACCAAATTAAACTCATTCTCCTATGAGGAAGAAAGTAAAAGAGAAATTCGAGGACCGAAAGGCTTCATATGAAAATGAGACCAAAGGAAGTAAATAGAAAAGAGGAGGGAGTTTGTAAGAAAACATTTTAAATGGTCCATTTTCAAGGCGTGATAAATCTAAGTACTGGCAGCCAGCCTACAAATGTAACAAACCTCATGGCTCATGCACCTAGAAGGTCACAATTAAGTGAAAAGAGTGTAGAGGAGGGGTCACCCTATAAAACGGAAGAAAGTTTCGCTGCTGAGAATTTGAAACTTAAGTGGGGAAGGGGACCCAGGGTATAACCTTATAAGAGGGATAATGAAACTTAGGCGATATCCAGGAGGATTGTAACACCATAGTACTCCACTGATGAGGAACTGGGGAAGGGATTTGATTGCTAGGAGATAAATTACCTATTGTAACTGCCCTGGGTGTGCCTGCCTACCAGACACCTGATCTTGCAAGATCGCCATTAAAAGTCTCACTTCTGCTGTTCTTCGTGTCTCCAAGTCCATTCTTTGGGTTTGGACGGGTGAATGTGTGCTTCTCACAATCAAATCAAATTGTCATATTTGACAGGTCAGGGAACTGACTATGGCCTAGAGAAATGAGACAGCCTGTCTAAGATCGCATGGAAGCTAGGGACAGTGAAGGATCCAGACCTAGACTGCTCTATGCTGTCTATCAGGATGTTTTGACCTTGCCACAACTGACATTTGGGCTGAATAATGATTTATTGTGGGCAGCGGTCCTGTGCTTTGTAGGACGCTGCATCCTTGACTTTTCCTCACCAAATGCCAGTAGCAATCCCCCTCCCTTAGTTGTGGTAACCAAAAATGTCTTCAGGCATTGCCATGCATCCTCTGGAGGGCGAAACCATCTCCAGTGGAAAATCATTGCTATATAAGATCTTTCTTTAAGGCTGAGTGCAGTGGCTCATGCCTGTAATCCTAGCACTTTGGGAGGCCAAGGCGGGCAGATTGCTTGAGCTCAGGAGTTTGAGACCAACCTGGGCAACATGGTGAAACTCCATCTCTACTAAGACAAAAAAAAAAAAAAAAAAAGAAAGAAAGAAAATTAGCCAGGCATGATCCCAGCTACTTGGGAGGTTAAGGTGGGAGGATCCCTAGAACACTGGAGGCAGAGGTTGCAGTGAGCTGAGATTGCTCCAGCCCAGACAATGGAGTGAGACTCTGCCTAAACAGAAAAAAAAAAAAAAAAAAAAAGGATACTCCTTTGGGCCCATCGAATAGCATGAAACTGGAGCTCAGCTCTTTCCTTGTAGTTTGGGAGAGAAATTGCTTTTGGGTGCGAAGTGGATAATGTCTTTCCTCCTCACTCAACCCTCCAGCACCATGAGAGAGCTCTGCTGGGGCCCGGGATTTCAGCGAGGAGAGAGGAGCTCCCAGAGAGTAGTAGGGAATGTGTCAGAGGGAAGATAGCATGAATACCAGATCCTCTGAAAGATGCATTTCATTTTCCCCATTTTGCAGAGAAAGGCATAGAAGTTCAGAGGGTTGAACACACCCATAGAGCCGCATATGATTTCCCTTCCACACACCATAAGAAGCCCCATAGGATACCCAGGCTTACTGTCTCTCAACTCCACGCCCATGAGCAATAATGTCAGAGGGCTTCTCTTATGCCCTCTCTGTCAATGGCAAGAGTAGTGTGAATACACAGTTATGTTCTGGAAAGGTAGATCTGGTCCCTGCTCTGGCCCTTACTTCCTGTGAGCCCGGGAGGCCTTCACTTTCCCCTTGGGGGTCTTCGTCCTCACATTGAACTGCACCAGGGATGAGCATCTTCCTGGTGTTCACTCCGCCTTCCCACACCCGCAACCTTGAGAACCAAATGGGGCAAATAACGGTGTTTACAGGGCATATTTATTTTAATGCAAAATGACAGTTTTATTGAGCCCAATGAAGGACAATGTATATTTTTAGAATCCAGATTAACCTGTTTTATTCACAGGAAGTATGCTAATGCAAATGACTTTTTAGCCACTAAAATGTTAATAACTGGATCGTTTGTTTTGTTTTTTGAGACAGGGTCTCGCTCTGTTGCCCAGGCTAGAGTGTACTGGTGTGATCATAGCCCACTGCAGCCTCAGACTCCTGGGCTTGAGAAATCCTCCTGCCTTAGCCTCCTGCATATCTGGGACTCCAGGTATATGCCATTACACCTGGTTAATTTTTTTTTGTAGAGACAGTGTCTCTCTATGTTGCCCGGGTTGGTGTTGAACTCCTGGCCTCAAGCAATCCTTCCACCTTGGCCTCTTAAAGTGCTGAGATTACAGGCATGAGCTACTGTGCCCAGCCTTTTCTCATATGTAAGGAAAGTGATGGTCAGGGAGCTTAGGCCACAGGATATATGGTTAGTAAGTGGCAAAATCAGAACGCTAAGCATGTGTCTTTGGTTTCCAATTCCAGCTCTGTCTTTTAGATCACACTGCTTCTCAAGATCCAGCGGCAGCTACTGCAAGAGTGAGAGGCGGACTGGGTCCAGGGTTGGATGTGTACAGGGCCCTCAGGTTGTACAATCTCTCTGGTTGCTAGGAGTCTCTGATAATTAGAGCCCCCAGGTTGCTAGGCAACCCAAGTTGCTAAGAGTTCCAGTTTATTATAGGTCTTGGGTTGTTAAAAGCCCCAGGTTATTCAGATTTTCAATTTATTAAAAGCTTCATGTTTCTCAAAGACCCCAAGTTATTAGAGACATCAGTTTCTAGGGGCCCTAGGCTCTTACGGATCTAGGCTCTTGAAGTTGTTAGGTTGCTAGCCCAACCCGGTTGCTAGGAATTTCAGGGTTTTAGAGGCTCTGGATGTCTAGAGGCCTTTAGCTTTTGAAGGTGTCAATCTACTCAAAACCTCACTTTTTAGCACCTGTAGGTTTTCACGGGTTCCAAGTTGCTATGGACACAGACTCAGAGTTTTAGGTTTTCGCAGAGTCGTGGGTCAGCCCAGCAGTTTTCTTCCACCCATTCAGCCTCTATGTGATCAGATCCCATAAGTGCAGCTGTATGTTTCTCTCAGGTGTTTCATCATTGCTGAGCTTGTTCAGCACCCACAGCAGCACTGTCCTAATTCACTCTACTCATGGCCCTAAGCGCTTAGGCACTGGTGGAAAGGTCTTCAGAGCAGAAACTTGTTATTATTCTAAAACAACCACTTTTTTTTTTCCTTTTCTTCTTTTTCTTTTTTCTTTTTAAACATCAACTCAAACCAGATTAAAACAGCCACATGTTGAAGCACACTTGGGTTATGTTTCTGTTGTAATCATTCACTTCTAACCAATTTTAAATAATATTAAATTAGACTTTGACAGCCCCTTACTTCCAATTATAGATTAGTCAGAACAGTAAAACTAGCTTTTATGTGTGTTTTTCCTTTCTAAGAAACTTTTTCTTTTCCTTTTTTTTTTGGACAGAGTCTCGCTCCATCGCCCATGCTGGAGTGCATTGGTGGGATCTCTGCTCACTGCAACCTCTGCCTCCCGGGTTCAAGTGATTACTCCCACCTTGGCCTCCCAAGTAGCTGGGACTACAGGTGTGCAGCACCACGCATGGCTAATTTTTATATTTTTAGTAGAGATGGGGTTTCACCATGTTAGCCAAGCTGGTCTTGAACTCCTGACCTCAAGTGATCTGCCCGTCTCAGCCTCCCAAAGTGCTGGGATTAATAGGCATGAGCCACTCTGCCCAGCCTCATGTGTAGATTTGTATACCCACCACTCCAATCCAAATACAGAACTATGCCATTACCACGAAGCTCTTCCTTGTACTACCCCTTTACAGTTACATTCATCTTCTTCCGTCCCCAACCTGTGCATTTTTAAATGTATTTGCTTAACATCTCTTCAGTGCCTTCTGTGTGCCTCACCCATTAATAAGTCAAGGAAATACAGAGATAAATATAACGTACTCCTAGCTCTGGAAGAGCTCACAGACAGGGCCATAGTCACGTACATTATAAATTATAGTGTAATGTGGTAATTCTATGATAGGAATAAGCTCAAGGTGTAGCGGCAAGAAAATAGGTGAGAGGGGAAGGTGTTCAAGAGGCAGAGAGCATTGAATTAGCTCCTTCTGCAAAAGTTGTGACACCGGGTTGATTTTGAAGGATGAGACAAAGTTATCTATTGCCAAATGAGGAAGAACTTTTAGACAGATATGTCTTGGGAAGAGCTGGTTGTTTGGAACTGCCAGGGCCCAGGGGTTGGGAGGTGAGGCTGCCGGGTGAAGAAGGCAGACTGTGGAGGTCCATCTGGGCTTCTGACCGAGTGGGCTGGCCCAGTTCTGCATGTGACAGAGCCCCACTGAAAGGTTTAGAAATGGGGAATGGTGCATTCAGTCCTGTCATTTAGAAAGAGTCCTGTGATGTAGAGAGGCCAGTTAAGAAATGACTGCAGTCCCAGGTAAGATACGAAGAAGGCATCAACCAGAGTGGCGGGAACAGGTATGGAAGAACCAGCTCTGAACTCAGAAGGAGATCGGGATGGGAATGAGGAGTATCAAAGGGATGAACAAGCACTTTTTCCAAGACTGATTTTTTTTTTAAGGTGATATCAGTTTCCTTGAGAGAAAATCTCTAGGATATAAGTCCAAGAAGATGAATGCAAGAAGATTAATTCCCTGCTTATCCAGAGATCTTGCTACTACAATGAAAGCCAAGATAGCACAAACTTGTATGAGGAAAAGGCCTCTGATCAGTTAAAACAAGTTCATGCTGTTTTAGCTTCACAATATCCTTTAGGTCCTTACTCAGAGGCTTTTAGACAATTCAAGTGTAGTTCTCAAAAGCATAGTTTCTTTGTTTCCTCACCCCTAAAATAATAATATAAGCAATCTTTTATTGAGTGTCTTCTTGGTATCAGGTACTGTGTGAAATGTTTTGCATGTTTTCTCATGAATCCCCTCCACACCTTCCTGGGGTGGCAGTTCTCTTCATTTTACAGGGAGGATACTGAAGGTCAGCAAAGTTAATTAATGCGCCAAGCTCACAGAACTGGTAGGTTCTGTAAAATTAGGCCTCCCCCTAGGTCTGCTGCTCTCACAGCTCACTGCCCCAGACTATAGAAGCCACAACTCACAAGAGGGAAAGGAAGAATGTCAGCCTATAGTGGCACCAGGTCCAGGAAGGAAATTCACATGAATTGAGGATCTTGGCAACTGTTAAGTAATTTCTATCAGCTTCACATGAGTGGTATATAAGTTGGGCTTCTCCAGAGAAACAGAATAGGATATCTGTCTGTCTATCTATTCATCTATCTATCTAACAAATAATTTTCTACCAACTTCACATGAGTGGTATATAAGTTAGAGTTCTCCAGAGAAGCAGAACCAATAGGATATCTATCTATCTATGTATCTATCTATGTATCCATTTTCATGCTACTATGAAGAAATACCTGAGACTGGGTAATTATAAAGAGAAAGGTTTAATGGACTCACAGTTCCAGATGGCTGGGGAAGCCTCACAATCATAGTGGAAGGTGAAGGAGGAGCAAAGTCTTGTCTTACACGGCAGCAGGCAAGAGAGCGTGTGCAGGGGAACTGCCCTTTATAAAACCATCAAATCTCATGAGACTTATTCACCATCATGAGAATAGCACGGGAAAAACCTGCCCCTGTGATTCAATTACCTCCCACTTGGTCTTTCCCATGACACATGGGGATTATGGGAGCTAGATTTCAAGATGAGATTTGGGTAGGGACACAGCCAAACCATATCATTCAGCCCCTGGCCCCACCCAAATCTCATGTCCTCCCATTCAAAGCCAATCATGACTTCCCAACAGTCCCCCAAAGTCTTAACTCATTCAGCATTAACTCAAAAGTTCACAGTCCAAAGTCTAATCTGAGACAAGGCAAGTCCCTTTTGCCTATGAGCCTGTACAATCAAAAGCAAGTTAGTTACTTCCTACATACAATGGGGGTACAGACTGGGTAAAGACACCCATTCCAAATGGGAGAAATTGGCCAAAATATAGGGGCTACAGGCCCCATGCAAGTCCAAAATCCAGTTGGGAAGTCAAACCTTAAAGCTCCAAAATGGTTTCCTTTGACTCCCTGTCTCATATCCAGGATAGGCTGATGCAAGAGGTGGATTCCCATGGTCTTGGGCAGCTCTGCCCCAGTGGCTTTGGAGGGCAGCCCCACAGTCCTGGCTGCTTTCACAGGCTAGTGTTGAGTGTCTGCAACTTTTCCAGGTGCATGTTGCAAGCTGTTGGTGGATTTACCATTCTGGGGTCTGGAGGACAGTGACCCTCTTCTCATAGTTCCAACAGGCATAGTTCCAACAGTGGAGACTCTGTGTGGGGGCTCTAACCCCATATTTCCCTTCTGCAATGCCCTAGCAGAGGTTCTCCATGAGGACTCTGCTCCTGAAGCAAACCTCTGCCTGGACATCCAGGCATTTCCATACATCCTCTGAAATCTAGGTGGAGGTTCCCAAACCTTAATTCTTGCCTTCTGTGCAACTGCAGGACTGACACTATGTGGAAGCTGCCAAGGCTTGAGGCTAGTACCCACTGAAGCCATGGCCTGAACTGTACTTTGGCCCCTTTTAGCCACAGCAGGAGTTGTTGTGATGCAGGGTACCAGGTCCCGAGGCTGCACACAGCAGGAGGGCCCTGGCCCAGAAAACCATTTTTTCCTCCTAGGCCTGTGATGGAAGGGGCTGCTGTGTAGGTCTCTGATATGCCCTGGAGACATTTTCCCCATTGTCTTGGTGATTCACATTTGGCTCCTCATTACTTATGCAAATTTCTGTAGCTGGCTTGAATTTCTTCCCAGAAAATGAGGTTTTCTTTTCTATTGCATCGTAAGGCTGCAAATTTTCACAACTTTTATGCTCTGCTTCTTTTTGAATGCTTTGCTGCTTAGAATTTTTTTCTGCCAGATACCCTAAATCATCTCTCTCAAGTTCAAAGTTCCACAGATCTCTAGGGTGGGGGCAAAATGCTGCCAGCCTGTTTGCAAAAACATAGCAAAAGTCACCTTTATTCCAGTTCCCAAGAAGTTCTTCATCTCCATCTGACTCCACCTCAGCACAGACTTCATTTATTGTCCATATCACTATCTGCATTTTGATCAAAACCATTCAACAAGTCTCTAGGAAGCTCCAAACTTTCCCACATCTTCCTGTCTTCTTCTGAGCCCTCCAAACTGTTTCAACCTCTGCCTGTTAACCAGTTCCAAAGTTGCTTCTACATTTTTGAGTATCTTTATAGTTGTACCCTACTCTAGCAGTAGCAATTTACTGTATTAGTCCCTTTTATTTTCTTTTCTCTTCTTTTCTCTCTCTTTCTTTCTCTTTCCTTCCTTCCTTCCTTCCTTCCTTCCTTTCTTTCTTTCTTTCTTTCTTTCTTTCTTTCTTTCTTTCTTTCTTTCTTTCTTTCTTTCTTTCTTTCTTTCTTTCTCTCTCTCTCTC
>NW_012104465.1:1211175-1214252 GCF_000951045.1 Mandrillus leucophaeus
TATATATTTTTTATATATTTTTAATTTTTAATTTTTGTTTTTGAGACAGGATCTTGCTTTGTTACCCAGGCCAGAGTGCAGTGGCACCATCATAGCTTACTGCAGCCTTGAACTCCTAGGCCCAAGAATTCTCCTGCTTCAGCATCCTCAGTAGCTGGGACTACACCATATGCCACTGTGCCCAGCTAATTTTTTATTTTTCATTTTTTGTAGAGATGGAGGTCTTGCTTTGTGCCCAGGCTGGTCTCAAACTCCTAACCTCAAGCAATTCTCCTGCCTTGGCCTCCCAAGGTGCTGGGATTACAGGTGGGAGCCACAGCACCTGGCAAAGGGAAATTTATTATAAGGAATTGACTTATGCAATTATGAAGACAAATCCCAGATCTGCAGAGTGAGAGGGCAAACTGGAGACCAAAGAGAGCTGATATTGTAGTTCCAGTCTGAAGGCTGGCAGACTCAAGACCCAGGAAGAGCCAAATGTTCCAGTTTGAGACTGCAGGCAGGAAAAAAAGGTGATGTCTTAGTTGTAAGGCAGGCAGTCAGGCAGGCAGGAGGAATTCTCTCTTAACTTGGGAAAGGTGAGCCTTTTCTTCTATTCAGGACTTCAACAGATTGGATGTGGCCCACCCACCTTAGGGAGGGCAATCCAGTCTACCAATTAAAATGTTCATCTCATCTAAAGCACCTGGAATAGAAACACCTAGTAAAATGTTTAGCCAAATATCCTGTGACCCAGTCAAGTGGTCACATAAAATTAACCATTACACAGGACAAGATAGAATAATAAAGGAGACACAACACTAAAGGAATACAGTGGTGTGAGACTAGTGTAGGAATAAGGGGCTTTACACACCGCAGTCCTCCTGCCAACAATGCCACATGACTACCCCCATGTACTGTGCCCACCGATGAAAAGAGCAGGGTGAATCAGGTGAGAATCTTGATCTGTGGACTTTAGGCTCTCTCTGCTTAGCCAGAGGAGGACCCATTCTCTCTTTGCCTACAGTGACCCTGGCACATTCCTTGTGGCCAGCCTGAGGACTCTTCTGACCAAGTCTTCTGGGCTAAGTTTCTTCTGAATCAACTAACTAGGTGATTTTCATTCATTTCTTCATTTATTTACTCACCCAGCATCTAAAAATCTTTGTTCTTGATGCTGGGAAAATAGACATGAGAGACACAAATCAGGCCTCTGCTACTCTGGTGGGAATGACAGAGAAAGAAGAACTGAGAGCATGTGGGATGTGCTGAGATTATAAGTTAGCACTGGACACTGTACAAGAATGTGCCACTGGATACTGTCTAAGTCAGCCCAAGGAGTCCAGAGGGAGATGTCAAGCTTTGGCAGTGCTCTAAGAAGGACTAGATTCTAGCCAGGGAGTTGGGTCAGAAGGAGCAATTTTGACATTCATGAATATATGATCTCATACAAGACATGGATGCAAAATGTCATCACACATTTGGGGAACTATAAGAGTTTGGTTGGAAGTGGCTCTGAGTCCTGGCTGCACTTTGGAGTCACTTGGGAACATTACAAACATACAGATGCCTGGGTTCTACCCCCAGAGATTTTGGTGTAAATGGCCTGGGATGGGACCCAGGAGTCAGTAGTTTTTCTAAAGTGTTGCCAGGCCTGAGGATAAGGCATGTAAGAGAGACTGATGGAGAACTTAAACTTGGAGAGAGCAGAGGAATATCTCTTCTGGGATGTGGTAAAAAATCTGAGCTCACTTTAGGGGTAGGAAACACTTGTGCAGAGCTCAGCAGGGAAATAAAGACCTGCTGATCTCCAACTGGGGCCTCGTCTGCCCTCATAACTGTTGCTTTTGAGCTTCTGTTTCTTATTCCCCATTTAAAAGTGAACGTCGACTGGGAAATAACAAAACATACAATAAAATAAAATAAGCTGAAAGATTACTCAATAAAAAGAAGCAATAAAATAGTAAAAGCAGGCGGATGCCGTAAAACCCCCAAAACTCGACCAGACAGAATCACCACCAAGGGCCAGGCAATAAAAACAATAGCTAAAATGTACTGCTCCAAGTGGTAAGCATCTTCATGCATTGAGGCACTTGAGATTCACCACCAACCTAAGAGGGAGGGATGGTTATTATTTCCATTTTACAGGGAAGGGAAACATGGTTTGGGGAGATGAAGTACAGTGCTCAAGGTTACAGTGGGCGGGGTAGGGTAATGACTCCATTTCAATGATGAGGAAGTGGAGGCTAACTTTCCAAGACTAGTTAGCCAGTTGGTGCAGAGCAAGAAATCGAACCGGGACTTCTAACTCAAGTACAAAGCTCTCCCCTCCCCCACCCCCACCCCCAATAAAACCTGAAGCCTGGCTGCATGTGAGAGTCATCTGGGAAGCTTTAAAGACATACTGATACCAAATAGACATTTCTTGAAAGAAGACATACAAATGGCGAACCAGTATTTGAAAAAATGCTCAGTATAGCCAATCACCAGGGAAATGCAAAACTAAACCACAATGAAGTATCACCTCATACCTGTCAGGATGGCTATTATTTAAAAAAAAACTAAGACAAGTGCTGGTGGTGAGGGCATGAAAGAATTGGAACTCTTGTGCACTATGGGTGTGAATACAAAATGGTGCTGCTGTTACAAAAAACAGTATGGAGGCTGGGTGCGGTGGCTCACGCCTGTAATCCTAGCATTTTGGGAGTCTGAGGCGGGTAGATCAAAAGGTCAGGAGTTGAAGACCAGCCTGGCCAAGATAGTGAAACCCCGTCTCTACTAAAAATGCAAAAATGAGCCAGGCATGGTGGTGGGTGCCTGCAATCCCAGCTACTCGGGAGGCTAAGGCAGAGAATTGCATGAATCCAGGAGGCGGAGGTTGCAGTGAGCCAAGATCACATCACTGTGATCACATCCAGCCTTGGCAACAGAATACGACTCCATCTCAAAAAAAAAAAAAAAAAAAAAAAAAAAAAAAAAAAAAAAAAAAATCCTCAAAAAAAAAAAAATAGAATTACCATGTGATCCGGCAATCCTGTTTTTTGGTATTTATCCAAAATAATTGAAATCATGATCTCCAAGAGATATTGGCACTCCCA
>NW_012104465.1:1214302-1224034 GCF_000951045.1 Mandrillus leucophaeus
GCATGAATCCAGGAGGCGGAGGTTGCAGTGAGCCGAGATCACATCACTGCAATCACATCCAGCCTTGGCAACAGAATACAAAAAAAAAAAAAAAAAAAAAAGAAACGAAAAAAAAAGAAAAACAGTATGGAGATTCCTCAAAAAATTAAAAATAGAATTACCATGTGATCCGGCAATCCTGTTTTTTGGTATTTATCCAAAATAATTGAAATCATGATCTCCAAGAGATATTGGCACTCCCATGTTGATATGGTTTGGCTCTGTGTCCCCACTCAAATCTCATCTAGAATTTTAATCCCCATGTGTTGCGGGAGGGATCTATAATCCCCATGTGTTGAGGGAGGGAGGGAGGTGATTGGATAATGGTGGGGGGGGGGGCAGTTTCCCCCATGCTGTTCTCGTGATAGTGAGTTCTCATGAGATTTTGTTTTGTTTTGTTTTGTTTTGTTTTTTTGAGACCAAGTCAGGCTGGAGTGTAGTGGCATGATCTTAGCTTTTTGCAACCTCTGCCTCCCCAGTTCAAGAGATTCTCCTGCCTCAGCCTACTGAGTAGCTGGGATTAGAGGTGCACGCCACCACACTTAATTTTTTCGTGTTTTTAGTAGAGACGGGGTTTTGCCATGTTGCCCAGGCTGGTCTCAAGCTCCTGGTCCCAAGTGATCCACCTGCCTTGGCCTCCCAAAGTGCTGGGATTACAAGCATAAGCCACCATGCCCAGCCAGAGTTCTGATGAGATCTAATGGTTTTCTAAGCATCTGGCATTTCCCCTGCTTGCACTTCTCTTGCCTGCTGCCATATAAGATTTGCCAACTTCCCAATTCACCATGATGGTAAGTTTCCTGAGGCCTACACAGCCACGCAGAACTGTGAGTTAATTAAACCTTGTTCCTTTATAGATTACCCAGTCTCAGGTATTTCTTTATAGCAGTGTGAAAATGGGCTAAAACAGTAAACACAATGGGGGTACAGGCATTGGGTAAAAGTTTCCATTCCAAATGGGAGAAATTGGCCAAAACAAATGGGCTATAGGCTCTATGCAAGTCCAAAACCTGGCTGGGCAGTCATTAAATCTCAAAGCTCCAAAATCTCCTTTGACTTTATGTGTTATATCAAGGTCATGCTGATGCAAGAGGTGGGTTCCCACGGTCTTGGGCAGCTCTGCCCCTGTGATTTTGCAGGGTACAGCCTCCCTCCCGGCTGCTTTCACCGGCTGGCATTGAGGGTCTGTGGCTTTTCTAGTTGCACAGTGCAAGCTGTCGGTGGATCTACCATTCTGGGGTCTGGAGAACGGTGACCCTCTTCTCACAGCTCCACCAGGCAGTGCTCCAGTGGGGACTCTGTGTGGGGGCTCTAACCCCACATTTCCCTTCTGCACTGCCCTAGTAGAGGTTCTCCATGAGGGCTCTGCCCCTGCAACACGCTTCTGCTTGCACATCCAGGTGTTTTCATACATCCTCTGAAATGTAGTGGAGGTTCCCAAACCTCAATTCTTGACTTCTCTGCACCTGCAGGCCCAACACCATGTGGAAGCCACCAAGGCTTGGAGTTTGCACCCTCTGAATCTATGGCCCCTTTTAGCTCTGGCTGGAGTTGGAGTGGCTGGGATGCAGGGCACCAAGTGCCAAGGCTGCACAAAGCAGCAGGGCCCTGGGCCTGGCCCATAAAATTATTTTTTCCTCCTAGGACTCCAGGCCTATGATGGGAGGAGCTGGCTTGAAGATCTCTAACATGCCTTGGAGACATTTTTCCCACTGCCTTGGCTACTAACATTTGGTTCCTGGTTACTTATGCAAATTTCTGTAGCCCATTTGAATTCTTCCCCAGAAAGTGGATTTTTCTTTCCTACCCCATGGTCAGGCTGCAAATTTTCCAAACTTTATGCTCTGCTTCCCTTTTAAACATAAGTTCCAATTCTAAACCATCTCTTTGTGAATGCGTATAACTAAATGCTTTTAAGAGCACCAAGGTCACATCTTGAATGCTTGGCTGCTTAAAAATTTCTTCTGCCAGACACCCTAAGTCATCTCTCTCAAGTTCAAAGTTCCACAGATCTCCAAGGTAGGTCAAAATGCCACCAGTCTCTTTGCTAAAGCATAGCAAGAGTGACCTTTGCTCCAGTTCCCAATAAGTTCCTCATCTCTATCTGTGACCACCTGAGCCTGGGCTTCATTGTCCATATCACTATCAGCAATGTGGCCAAAACCATTCAACAAATCTTTAGGAAGTTCCAAACTTCCCCACATCTTCCTGTCTTCTTCTGAGCCCTTCAACCTGTTCCAACCTCTGCCTGTTACTCAGTTCCAAAACTGCTTCCACATTTTCAAGTTATCTTTATGGCAGTGCCCCACTACATTGGTACCAATTTACTGTATTAGTCCATTTTCACACTGCTATAAAGAAATACCTGATACTGGGTAATTTATAAAGGAAAGAGGTTTAATTAACTCACAGTTCCACATGGCTGGTGGGGGTGGCACAGGAAACTTACAATCATGGCAGAAGGAGAAGCAGGCACATTTTACATGGTGGCAGGTGAGAGAAGTGCAAGCAGTGGAAATGTCAGATGCTTAGAAAACCATTAGATCTCATGAGAACTCATTCACTATCATGAGACCAGCATGGGGGAAAACCTTCCATGATCCAATCTTCCTCCCTCACTTGACATGTGGGAATTACAGCTTCCTCCCTTGACACATGAGGATTGCAATTCAAGTTGAGATTTCGGTGGGGACACAGAGCCAAACAATATCACATGTTCACTGCAGCATTGTTCACAAAAGCCAAGAGGTGGAAACGTGTGTCCATCCACAGTGATATGGTTTGGATATGTGTCTCCTCCAAATCTCATGTCGAGATGTGATCTCCAGTGTTGGAGGTGGGTCCTGTTAGGAGGTGTTTGGGTCATGGTGGTGGATCCCTCATAAATGGCTTGGTACAGGCCTCGTGGTAATGAGTGAGCTCTCATTCTATTAGTTCATGCAAGAGCTGGTTGTTTAAAATAACCTGGCATCTCCTCCCCTCTCTCTTGCTCCCTCTCCTGCCATGGGACATGCTTGCTCCCCCTTCACCTTCCATCATGAGTAAAACCTTCTTGAGGCCTCCCCAGAAGCCCAGCAGATGCTGGTACCATATTTCCTTTACAGCCTGCAGAACTGTGAGCCAAATAAACTTCTTTTCTTTATAAGTTCCCCAGTCTCAGATGTTCCTTTATAGCAATGCAAAATAAACTAACACACATAGATTAATGGATAAAGAAAATGTGATATACACACAAAGTGGAATAATAATCACGGGTAAAAAAGAAGAAAATTCTGACATATGCAACAATATGGATGGGCTTTGAGGACAATATGCAAAGTGAAATATGCCAGTTCCAGAAAAGGAAATAATTCTCCTTTTATCAGGTACCTAGAATAGTCAAACTCATAGAATCAAAGAGAGGAATGGTGGTCACCAGGGGCTGGCAGGAGGAGAAAACAGGGAGTTACTAATCAATAAGCATAATGATCCAGTCAGGTGGCTGGGTGCAGTGGCTCACACCTGTAATCCCAGCACTTTAGGAGGCTGAGGAGGGTGGATCACCTGAGGTCAGGAGTTCCAGACCAGCCTGGCCAACATAGTGAAACCCTGTCTGTACTAAAAATACAAAAATTAGCCGGTGTGGTGGCATGCATCTGTAATCCCAGATATTCGAGAGGCTGAGGCAGGAGAATCGCTTGAACTCAGGGGGCAGAGGTTGCAGTGAGCCGAGACATGCCACTTCACTCCAGCCTTGGCAAAAGAGTGGAACTCCATCTCCAAAAAAAGAAAAAAAAAAAAAACCGATCAGGCAAGACGAATGAGCTCAAGAGATCTGCTGTACAGCAGTGTCCTGTACAGTCAACAATAATGGATTGCACATTAAATATATGTTAAGAGGGCAGGTCTCCTGCTAAGTGTTCTTACCTCAGTAAAAAAAAAAAAAAAAAGAGGGAAAAAAAAAGAAAAACACTGGTGCTGATGCTGGGGCAACCCTCAATTTTAACTTGGTTGTTCTGGGGTGGGGCCCAGGCAGATAGGGTGGACATGGTGCAACTAGACACGTTCATGGCTGTGCTCTGCACTTAGTAGTAATTACTATTATTTATTGAGCACCTGGGGTACTAAGCATTTTGTTGCTGTTTCATTGAGCCTTCCTAGTACCCTGTGAAGTTGGTATTGTCATCCCCACTTGAGAATCAAGGAAACAGAGAGTGAGTCCACTTTCTTTAGGTCATCCAGCTGGAAGTCACTAGCGCCTGTGTTCAGCCCTGGTCAGCCTGACCCCAAAGCCTGTGCTCTAGCTCCTGTGCTGCACGGCCTCCAAGCCTGGGCCCCTGTGAGGCACAGACATAGGCACCTCATGCCCTTTCTTTCCACTTCTCTGCCCTTTAAGTTTTAGGGTCAGTAGTGTAACCTTCGCCCTGCACTTGTCCACACTGAATGGCCATTATCTAGGTGGAGAAGGGAGTGGTTTGTAACTCAGCATTAAGGAAGAAATTTCTGGCACTCAAAGGAGCTCCATGGTGAGATGGGCAGCCTGGAAAAGCAGTGGGCAACCACCACCATCCCTAGGCACCCACGACCATCCCTGGACACGCACCACCATCCCTCCACATCCACCACGATCCTTGGGCACACACCACCATCTCTGGGAATCTACTACTATCCTTGGGCACTTAACACCGTTCCTGCACACTGGGACCACCATCCTTGCACACTCACCTCTGTCTCTGGGCACCCACTGCCATCCCTGAACATCTACCACCATCCCTGGGCACCCACCAATACCATCCCGGCACATCCATCACCATCCCTGCACATTCACCACCATCCCTACACATCCACCACTGTCTTTGAACACCCACCATCCCTGCACATCCATCACCATCCCTGGGCACCCACCATTGCCCATGTGCACCCACTACTATCCCTACACACCCCACGATCTCTTGGCACCTACTACTGTCCTTACATACCCACCACTGTCCTTGCACACCTGCTACCATCCCTGGGCACCTACCACTGTCCCTGGTCACCCACCACCATCCCTGCATGTTCACCACTATCTCTGGACACCCACCACCATCCCTGCACATGCATCACCATCCCTGGTGTCCCCCACTGTCCCTGGGAAATCATCTGAAAGATCTGTTGGGAGAGGAAGTGTCATCCTTCAATGTAGTGCGTGTGTGTGTGTGTGTGTGTGTGTGTGTGTGTGTGTGTTTGGGGGGGATGGGGTAGAGAGGTGCAAGGGGGCTGGGATTAGATACCCCTGCTCTGCCTCTGGGCCCTGAGTTGAAGGGCTCAGGTGGGCTAGTCAAAGCTCCAGGCGGAGCTGTTTGTGGAAGATGAGCTCACAGAGCTGGAGTTCTAGAAGGCCCTCGGTTGACCTGGAGCCTGCCTTCCCCATCGTTCTCTTAACACTGGGTGCCTGGGGCCCTGGTGAGGTTGTGGGGGGCATCCTGAGCTGCAGCAGGGTTTTGGGCCACTGCTGCTGCTGCCATTGTCACCATGATCTCAGCTCTGTGGGGAGCACTCCTGATCAGTGAGCCCCCTTTCCCTTCTTCCTGGGGCTGTTAACAGGGCCCTGGGTTGGTCTGGCCAGAGAGAGGTGGAGTAAAACAAGGTGGTGGTTAGGATGGGGGTGTCCTGGCCTGGAAGACTGATCAGCTGAGAGAGAGAGAGACAGAGAGAGAGAAGAGAGAGAGAGAGAGAGAGAAAGAGAGAGAGAGAGAGAGAAACTCTGGAGTTGCTGTGAAATGGTCAGGATGGAATTGCTTTTAAGTCACTTTTCTACAAAAACAGTCCCTGTGTAGCAGACAATTTGGTTTCCTCCTTTACAACTTAGGGATATTAATCCCACTCCTTTCAATTGTTGAGAGAATTAGATGAGATTAAGTTAGAAAAGCTCTGGGAAAGGCCTGGTACGGAGCTCAAAGACTTGACAAACTCCACCAGGTTGGTCACTCCCCTTGTGGTGAGGAGGAGGACTTATGTCCCTGTGGCCACGCCTTTTGTGGACTTGAATTTCAGAAGCAGCCCCTGAGTGGCTACTCCATGCCAGCAACTCTGCAGATAAATAAAACCGGCTGCCGTTCTTCAGAAGTTAACTTTGTGGTGGGAAAGACTGACATCTATTCCAGCCTGGTGTGACAGAGGAGGTGGAAGATGGGGCGTGTGAGAGTGTGGGGGGCGGTGGCCTGCCAGGACACTCTCACTGGGGAACCCCCTCTGATGAGACCCTTCAAGTATGAGTCAGAGTTAACCATGCAGAGGAAAGGAGAGGGTGAATGTTCTAGACAGCAAGGTCATTGTGAGAGAACAATTGCTGGAACACAATGTATGAGTGAGGGAGTGGGCTGCAGGGCTGGGCCGTGAAGGGTCGTGAAGGGCCGCGTGGATCTCGAAGGGGCAGTAACAGTGGGAGCCAACCAAGGTGTCACAGGGTTGGGCTTTTCATGTAACAAATTTGTTCTAATGGACGTGTATAGAATAGCTTGGAAGAGTCGTCAAGACATGGTACAAGAAGACCATGAAGGAACCCAGTGTGACCTTAGGAAAGGACGGTGCTCTGACAGGGAAGGTGGAATCCACAGGACATTGGGACTGGTTGGTTGGGACTGGGTGAAAGATGTCATGGGGAAGGAGTGAAGAATGACATCCATATTTCTGGTTTGGGTAAGTGGGTGGCCCGTCATGTTTTAAAGCACATAAGGGAAGTTGTAAGGCAGAAGCAGGCAGTGATGGGAATAGTGGTTCTGTTCAGATGTGCTGAGTTTGAGGTGCCTGCAGGAATTCAAGTGGACGTGTCCAGCCAGTAGTTGCCTGTGAGGTCTTGGGGAAGATGCCACAGGGGTTGCCAGCCTGCAGGCGGTGGCTGACAGCAGGGCTGCCCAGAGGGTTTCCTCAAAGTGGAAGAGAAGAGGGCTCAAGGCAGGAAGGCCTGGAACGCATATCAGTGGTTATGGCCTGGGCAGAAGTGGATTCCACAGAGGAGAAAGAGGAGAGTCAGCCAGAGAGGGAGGAGGAAACCTGGGAGAGGCGAGCATCGTGGAAACCAGGAGAGGCAAGCCTTTCAACAGGGGGTGGTGGACAGCATGAGTGCGGCTGAGAGCTCCCATAAGACAGAACCGACAGGGCCTCCTAGGACCTGCAGAGGAGTTTCAGCGTGTGGTGGTGGTGGGGAGGGCAATTCACCAGGTTGGAAAACAAATGCGAGGGGAGAAAGTGGTAATTTTCCCCAGGAGTTTGGGTGAGAGGAGGGGGAAAGACAGGGGAGTACCAGTCAGCATGAGACTTGAGGGAAAGCATTTAGAAGCTGGAGACTGAGCAAGTCTCTAGGAGCAGGGGAAGGAGGAGCAGCAGGGGAACGGTGCTGGCGCACTGGGAGAGGAGGGACAATGAATGGAGCAAGACTTGGAGATGGGAAGGACAAATCTAGAGCTTGGAGGCAAGGAAGGTGGGCTTGCATGGGGTTGGAAGCCCCGCACCCAAACAATGATGGGGTGCAGATGAGGGCGAGGAGGCTACTGATGAGTTTGCAAGTAAGTGAGGCTAAGGCAGAAAGAGGAAGAAATTCCACAAGTGAGCACCTTGCTTTTCTTAGTGCATCGGGAGACAAGATCATGTTCTGGGAGCCAAGGGGTGGGACAGTATGGTGTGCTCAAGGACTATACCGAGGATTTTCATTTCCTGTGAGGGAAACGGGAGAGAGAAATCTGAGCAGAGACAAGCGCGTGTACCAGTGCTAGTTGTAGTTCATAACAGAAACAACAATTCACTTATTTTTAGTGCCAAGAGCTAAGCTGTGCCCACGCCTTTTCTCATTTATTCTTCCAACAATCGTATGAGGCAGGTGTTACTCACGTCCTCATTTTATAGAGGAGGAAACAAGGCCCAGGGAGGGCCCAAAGTCAGAGATGGAGCAAGAAGCAGAGGGGGGCTTCCAACCCCAGCCTTGCTGCAAAGCCACGCCCTCAACCACTGTCATCCTCGGTGGCATTCAAGGTCCCGTGGAGGTTGGAGACCAGGGACACCCATTGGCACAAACAAGAGTTTGTGCAACTCTTTGACTTTTTGACTCTGTGAAGGCGGAGAGCAGGTGTGGAGGTGCAGAGCTCAAGAGAGGCATGGGAAGGCTTGTCAGAGGTGGTGGGCAGTGGGATAGGAGCTCACAGAGGTGGGAAATGCGGGTGAGGACGAGAAGCAGGGATGACAGGGCAGGGGAGGGACTGGTTGAGACACAGTGGAGCCAGAGGGGACTAGGTCTGGGGAGATGAAGGAGCCCTGAGGCTGTGACACCCGGATGCTAATGTCCTCCATGATTTGGGGGACTGGCCACACACCGCCAGCGATGAGAGGGCATGGAGGTCAAACCAGACAGGCGGGCTGGCCTTCCAGGGAGAAGGGCTTTTTGCAGGGTGTGGTTTAGAAGGGGTGGTGGGGGTGGTGGGGGTGGAGGAGACTCTCGGGACATCTTGGGGCCTTGTGTGTGGAGAAAGAACAGCTTCCCCTTGAGCGGGCTATAGGGGAGCAGTGTTCTGGGGGAGACCTTGTTTCAGTTAAGATTTGGAGATGGAGGGTCAGTGCCAGAAGGGCTGTCCTTTGACAACTGGGCTGAGGAGCCCGTGAACACGGTATGACACCGCCTGGCCATCCTCTCCGGGAGCATCTGCTCAGCGGGGCTTTGGATTTATAGAACTTTGTCTCCATCCAAACTTTTCCCCTTCCTAGTTGTAAACTCTTGCGCCTCAGGACTAAATAATGTGTAACGTGTAATATGGAGCTCACAATAGGTCAGTTTTCTTCCCAGTTCGGACTGGGGTGGTGTGAAGCAGGATGGGGAAGGAGAGGGGCTGGTCTCGAGGGCAGGGCTGATGCTGATCAGGGATGCAAGGGGGCTGATTCCTGCTGCCGGAGCCTGGCCTTCTGCCCACCCCTTCTCTCCTCTCCCCTTTCCCAGGGGTACACTCAAGCTCCGTTTCTTCTCCTTCTGTGAGTGGACCGCCGAGGCTGGTGAGCTGTGGGTCATCCCAAAGCTCAGCTCTGAGCCAGAGTGGTGGCTCCACCTCTACCACCGGCACAGAAGCCAGGAGCAGGGCTCTCGGAAGGCGGTGGTGCCCAGCTGCGATCATGTTGTTGGCCCTGGTCTCTCTGCTCAGCTGCCTGCTACCCTCCAGTGAGGCCAAGGTCTACAGTCGCTGTGAACTGGCCAGAGTGCTACAGGACTTCGGGCTGGACGGATACCGGGGATACAGCCTGGCTGACTGTGAGAACCCCTCTTCCTGGCTGGCCCTGGCTTCCCCACACCTCTCTCCCTCCTTCCCTCCCTCTTTCCTTCTCATTCAAGGGCTGTGGCTTCGGGAGCTTTTAGAGCCCTTCTGTAAACCGAAGAAGATTTGAGATGGCAGGTAGAGAACAGCCGGCACTGAGTTAAACATGCAGTAGGCAGGCAGCAGGCAACCAAATTGGACTCACTCCTTCATTTTCCCCTGCTGCTAAAGTCAGGGTCAAAGGAAACAAGCAGCTCAGTCCCCTAAACTTAACCGTGGCCACTAGCATTAGACATTTCTTCTGAAATTAGAAAAGACAAACAACAGAGCAGTCATGCCAAACTTTTCCAGCTGGTGGCAGTTTTAGATGGCCACGCGGGAAGGGAAGTCACACCGGGGCTCATCTTTCCAACAGGTCCAGCGCCCTCTATAGATTCCA
>NW_012104465.1:1224604-1227613 GCF_000951045.1 Mandrillus leucophaeus
TGATTAATTCATTTGCAAAGCAGGTGGGAAGGCACCTTCCCCAATCACCTTGATCAGGCAGGTGAGGCTGGGTGGAACCAGCGTGGGACCTGTGCAGTGAGTACCCTGGCCTGGGGTGGCCGTAACTGTCTGACCTCCAGGCCTGTGCTCTGCCCTATGCAGGGGTCTGCCTTGCTTATTTCACAAGCGGTTTCAACACAGCTGCTGTGGACCACGAAGCTGACGGGAGCACCAACAACGGGATCTTCCAGATCAGCAGCCGGAGGTGGTGCAGAAACCTCACTCCCAACGCCCCCAACATGTGCGGGATGTACTGCTCAGGTAGCTGGGCCTGGGCCCAGGGCTGGCAGGAGTCAGGCCCTGCATTAGCTTTTGTTTCCTTCCCAGTTTGGTTTGCTACCTGCATCTCTGAGTGAGGGTTCCCCCACATCTGGCTGGGCCCACGGAGGAGAGGGAGATGGGACAAGGGATGAGGGTAGGTCTTCCATCAGTCTGAACTGGGGTCCCAGACAGGAGACTGCCTTAGAGCTATAGGAATGGAGGGAGGATTGTTTCTGATGGATTGTTTCTGATGGAGCGGGAGAAGGATAGGGTGGAACCTGTGCTTCCAGAGTGGTTGAGACAGGCCTGGATTTAGGGGAGTGGAGTGTGTGTGTGTGTGTATGTATATACATATAGAGAGAGACAGATACACACACACATACACACACACACACACTCTGGAAGTCTCCTGCTCCCTCATTGTGTTTCTCTGCCTATCACCCAGATTTGTTGAATCCTAATCTCAAGGATACCGTTATCTGTGCCATGAAGATCACCCAAGAGCCTCAGGGTCTAGGTTACTGGTAAGTAACTTGGGCGGCAGCCCTGCTGCAGTGGTTTGGTTAGAACTGGTGGGCAGCAGCAGGGAACAAACTCCTTTCCTTCCTCACTTCTGGTTTAGAGCCCACACTCTCCTTCCTGTTCTTCTCTGGGCAGTGACTGGCAACTGCAGCTGATGTGATCTCTCCTCTTCCTTGTTCTCCATCCTCAGGGAGGCCTGGAGGCATCACTGCCAGGGCAAAGACCTCACTGACTGGGTGGATGGCTGTGACTTCTAGGACGGACGGAACCACACACAGCAGGTTGGGAATGTGGTTTGGTTCCTGACCCAGGCTTGGGAAGACAAGCCAGCAAATAAAGGATGGTCGAATGTGAATGTGGCTCTCAGCTCTCAGTGTGTCTGCAGGTGCCGTGTCAGAGCCAGAGCACCTCCATGTTCCCTCACCTCACCTGTCCACCTGGGCTGTGCTTCAAGTGGACTCCAGAAAGTCCAGCACCAGAGGCTTACCTCCATTTCTGGTGGCCTCAGGGCAGGTATTGGGGGGGGGCACCAGTGCATTTTTTGTCCACCACACCTGGCAGAGTTTGGGTCTAGGGTGGCCAGATTTAACAAAACAAATACATAACAAACAACCAAAACAGGATGCCCCGGTTTAATTTGAACTTTGGATATACAACAAATAATTTTAAGCATGTCCAAAATATTGCATGGGAATATATTTATATTAAAACTATTTGACGTTTATCCAAAATTTAAACTTAACTGGGTGTCCTGTGTTTTACGTGGCAACCCTAGCTGGATCTAGGGCTGTGCACCTCTGGCTTGATTGGGAAGGTCCTTGGGATACTTGTTTTCTGCAGCTTTGGTTGCAGATGGTGGTCACCGTGCTTTGGCCCTGCAGCTGTGACTACTAACACACACCCCTGTCGCCCCAGGGGTGCTGCTTGGTCGCGGGAGAGGAATGACCACCCGGAGCTTCAGCTCTCACCTTGCTCTCTAGTGCCCTCTCGTGGCGGAAGATTCAAGTGCCGCTGATAGAGACGGTGCACTCACTTTGCCCACCACTGCTAGGAGGTTCGAGGATGGGGTGGGGGTGACCATGGCTTTCAATCCGCACAGTGCAGCCCTCTGCCTTAGTCAGCACACGGGAAGCCCAGAAAAAGACAGCGCGGTCCCCTGCTAATCTGGAACGACTGCCTCTAAAGGAGGAAGGTGGATGGGGTCTCAGGATCACGGTGGATGTGGTGGCAAAAGCAGCAGTTGCAGGGACAGGGTGATGTGTAAGAAGCCTGAACCCTGAATTCAGATTGTAGATTCTTATGAAAAGGCTCCAAAGAAACCTGCAAGTACTGAACTGTTGGTTGAGGCATGGCTGGTGACTGTTAAGGAGAGGAGGGGACAACAATGTTGCCCCCCACCATCCTCCTCCACCTAATTCAGGCACCCTGAATGCCCCAGGGTCAGCAAACACCAGAAGGGTGTGGAATGTCCACAATTATCAAGGCAGGCCACTTTCCTTCCCCTGTTGGTCTGGTCAAGGTGATGATGAAACTTGAGAGCGACTCATACAAGGGGACAGAGTGGTGAAGAACCCTGCTGGAAGTAGGGGCGTCAGTGACTAATGGAGCTATTAAATCATAAATAGGGAGAAACTGCTGTCTTTTTAACATTAAGGCAAACACAATGTGCCTACCATGTGCCATGCGTCATCTAATCTAGACCCTAGAACAATAGCTATGATGCAGGTACTATTATGACCACCATTCCATAGACAAGGGGAAAGAGAGGCTCAGAGGAGATAAATTTGCACCCGGCTCAGTGTGACTCCACATGTTATGCTCACTCACTGTGCTTTGCTGAGGAGTTGTTGTTATGATCATCTGGCCAGGGACCCACGACCCATCCATTTTTCTTTTTTTAAAATTTATTTTTATTTTTTGCAAGACAAATTAAAAATTTTATTTATTTTTATTCGTACAACTTACAGGGTACCTATGCGATTCTGTTACACATATAGATTGCATAGTGGTCAAAACAGGGCTTTTAAAGTATCCTTCACCTGAATAATGTACACTGTCCCCATTAAGTAATTTTTCATTGTCCACCCCCCTCATACCCTGCATTGTTCTGAATCTCCATTGTCTATTATTCCAGTCCTTTCTTTTGAGATGGAGTCTCACTCTGTC
>NW_012104465.1:1229228-1235844 GCF_000951045.1 Mandrillus leucophaeus
CAGGCTTGGGAAGACAAGCCAGCAAATAAAGGATGGTCGAATGTGAATGTGGCTCTCAGCTCTCAGTGTGTCTGCAGGTGCCGTGTCAGAGCCAGAGCACCTCCATGTTCCCTCACCTCACCTGTCCACCTGGGCTGTGCTTCAAGTGGACTCCAGAAAGTCCAGCACCAGAGGCTTACCTCCATTTCTGGTGGCCTCAGGGCAGGTATTGGGGGGGGGCACCAGTGCATTTTTTGTCCACCACACCTGGCAGAGTTTGGGTCTAGGGTGGCCAGATTTAACAAAACAAATACATAACAAACAACCAAAACAGGATGCCCCGGTTTAATTTGAACTTTGGATATACAACAAATAATTTTAAGCATGTCCAAAATATTGCATGGGAATATATTTATATTAAAACTATTTGACGTTTATCCAAAATTTAAACTTAACTGGGTGTCCTGTGTTTTACGTGGCAACCCTAGCTGGATCTAGGGCTGTGCACCTCTGGCTTGATTGGGAAGGTCCTTGGGATACTTGTTTTCTGCAGCTTTGGTTGCAGATGGTGGTCACCGTGCTTTGGCCCTGCAGCTGTGACTACTAACACACACCCCTGTCGCCCCAGGGGTGCTGCTTGGTCGCGGGAGAGGAATGACCACCCGGAGCTTCAGCTCTCACCTTGCTCTCTAGTGCCCTCTCGTGGCGGAAGATTCAAGTGCCGCTGATAGAGACGGTGCACTCACTTTGCCCACCACTGCTAGGAGGTTCGAGGATGGGGTGGGGGTGACCATGGCTTTCAATCCGCACAGTGCAGCCCTCTGCCTTAGTCAGCACACGGGAAGCCCAGAAAAAGACAGCGCGGTCCCCTGCTAATCTGGAACGACTGCCTCTAAAGGAGGAAGGTGGATGGGGTCTCAGGATCACGGTGGATGTGGTGGCAAAAGCAGCAGTTGCAGGGACAGGGTGATGTGTAAGAAGCCTGAACCCTGAATTCAGATTGTAGATTCTTATGAAAAGGCTCCAAAGAAACCTGCAAGTACTGAACTGTTGGTTGAGGCATGGCTGGTGACTGTTAAGGAGAGGAGGGGACAACAATGTTGCCCCCCACCATCCTCCTCCACCTAATTCAGGCACCCTGAATGCCCCAGGGTCAGCAAACACCAGAAGGGTGTGGAATGTCCACAATTATCAAGGCAGGCCACTTTCCTTCCCCTGTTGGTCTGGTCAAGGTGATGATGAAACTTGAGAGCGACTCATACAAGGGGACAGAGTGGTGAAGAACCCTGCTGGAAGTAGGGGCGTCAGTGACTAATGGAGCTATTAAATCATAAATAGGGAGAAACTGCTGTCTTTTTAACATTAAGGCAAACACAATGTGCCTACCATGTGCCATGCGTCATCTAATCTAGACCCTAGAACAATAGCTATGATGCAGGTACTATTATGACCACCATTCCATAGACAAGGGGAAAGAGAGGCTCAGAGGAGATAAATTTGCACCCGGCTCAGTGTGACTCCACATGTTATGCTCACTCACTGTGCTTTGCTGAGGAGTTGTTGTTATGATCATCTGGCCAGGGACCCACGACCCATCCATTTTTCTTTTTTTAAAATTTATTTTTATTTTTTGCAAGACAAATTAAAAATTTTATTTATTTTTATTCGTACAACTTACAGGGTACCTATGCGATTCTGTTACACATATAGATTGCATAGTGGTCAAAACAGGGCTTTTAAAGTATCCTTCATCTGAATAATGTACACTGTCCCCATTAAGTAATTTTTCATTGTCCACCCCCCTCATACCCTGCATTGTTCTGAATCTCCATTGTCTATTATTCCAGTCCTTTCTTTTGAGATGGAGTCTCACTCTGTCACCCAAGCTGGAGTGCAGTGGTGTGATCTCAGCTCACTGCAACCTCTGCCTCCCGGGCTCAAGTGATTCTCGTGCCTCAGCCTCCTGAGTACAGGCGCCCGCCACCGCACCTGGCTAATTTTTGTATTTTTAGTAGAGATGGGATTTCACCATGTTGACCAGGCTGGTCTCGAACTCCTGACCTCATGTAATCTGCCCACCTTGGCCTCCCAAAGTGCTGAGATTATAGGCATGAGCTACTGTGCCTAGCCTCTATTATTCCACTCTTTATGTCCATGTGTACACATTTTTTCACACCCACTTAGGAGTGAGAACATGTGACATTTGACTTTCTATGCCTGGCATTTTTCACTTAAGATAATGACCTGCAATTCCAACCATGTTGCTGCAAAAGACATGATTTCATTCTTTTTTTAGGACTGAATAGTATTCCATTGTGTATATGTAGCGAATTCTCTTTTTCCATTCATCCATTACACTTAGGTTGGTTCCATATCTTTGCTGTTGTGAATAGTGTTTTGATAAACATATGAATGCAGGTGTCTTTTTGACGTAATGACTTCTTTTTCTCTGGGTAGATAGATACCCATTAGAAGGATTGCTAAACTGAATGGTAGTTCTACTTTTAGTTCTGTGAGAAATCGTCATACTATTTTCCACAGATGTTGTGCTAATTTACACCCCCACTAACAGTATATAAGAGTTCCCTTTTTTCTGCTTCATCACCAACATTTGTTGTTTATTGCCTTTTTAATAAAAGGCATTCTGATTGGGGTGAGATGATATTTCATTGTGGTTTTAATTTGCATTTCTCTATGATCAGTGATGTTGAACATTTTTTCGTATAACTGTTGACTATTTATATGTCTTCTTTAAAAAAGTCTGTTTATGGTCCTTTGCCCATTTTTTTGGGGAAAGGGTCTTGCTCTGTTGCCCAGGCTGGAGTGCAGTGGTTTGATCATGGCTTATGGCAGCCTTGACTTCCTGGGCTCGAGCCATCCTCCACCTCAGCCTCCCGAGTAGCTGAGACTACAGGCATGCACCACCACACCTAGCTAATTTTTGATTTTTTATAGAGACAATGTCTCACTATTTTGCCAAGGCTGGTCTCGAACTCTGGGACTCAAGCAATCCTCCCACCTTGACCTCTCAAAGTGCTGGGATTTTAGGCGTGAGCCACCATGCCTGGCTTGCCCACTTTTTAATAGGATTGTTTCTGTTTTTGTTTTTTGTTTTTGAGTTGTTCGAGTTCTTTGTATATGCTAGATATTAGTCCCCTGTTGAATGAATAGTTTGCAAATATTTTCTGCCATTCTACAAGTTGTTTATTCTGTTGATTATTTCTTTTCCTGTGCAGAAGCTTTTTAGTTCAAGTCCCATTTGTCTATTTTTTGTTTTGTTGCCTGTGTTTTTGAGGTCTTGGTCATAAATTCTTTACCTAGACAATGTTCAGAATGTTCAGGAGAGTTCTCTCTAGGTTTCCTTCTAGTGTTTTTATAGTTTTGGGTCTTACGTTTAAGTCTTTAATCCATCTTGAATCGATTTTTGTATATGATGAGAGGCAGGGGTCGTTTCATTCTTCTGCATATGGCAACCCAGTTTTCCTAGCACCATTTACTGAAAGAAGTGTCCTTTCCCCAATGTATGTTCATGTCAGCTTTGTCAAAACTCATTGGCTGTAAATATGTGGCTATATTTCTGAGTTCTCTACCCTGTTCCACTGATCTACGAGTCTGTTTTTATACCAGTACCATGCTGTTTCGGCTACTATAGCCTTGTAATATAATTTGAAATCAGATAATGTGATGCCTCCAGCTTTGTTCTTTTTGCTTAGGATTGCTTTGGCTATTTGGGCCTTTTTTGGTTTCATACAAATTTTGGGATTTTTTTTCTAAAAATTTTTTTCTAAAAATTCTCTGGAAAATGATATTGGTATTTTGATAGGGATTGCATTGAACCTGTAGATTGCTTTGGGAAGTATGGTTGTTTTCATGGTGTGAATTCTTCCAATCCATGGTCCGACCCATCCATCTTTGAAGGATTCGTGCCTCTACTTCCACTTCAGACTTCTGTTGCCTGCCTGGCCTGGTTGCTTCACTGGGTCCCATTCAGCTTGTCTGGGAGAGGAGCCCAAGAGTAGGTATACTGAAGCTCTTGGAACCAAAGAGAACATTTAACGATGTTAAAGGATTTGGGGGCTGTGAGCAGCAATGATGGCCATAGTCTCTTCAAGATGGGAGTGGACTGGGATCGGGCCCGGACAAGAGACCCTGAAGGCCTGGCCTGGGTGGTTGACCAGGAGCAGGTAAAGGCGGAGATGGAGAAGGAGTATTTAGGGAAGAGGGCCCTGATCAAAGCCAGGGAGGCCTCCCCTGTGGTGAGGGCTACAGAGTGTGCAGGCCCATCTGAATGTAGAGGCCAGGCAACCTCTATGTTCAGAGCTCAGCTCCTGAGGGACATGCTCAGGTTGGTGAGAGTAACCAGGCCGTGTCCTGGTGTCTCTCTCCTTCCACGTCACTCACCCCACTTACCATGGGCCATTAAGTCCTGCCTCTTTTACTTTCTTTATATCTCTAGAAACTCTCCCTCCTTTCTATCCACATGCAGCTGCTTTAAATCAAGTCTTCATCACCTCTTCCCAAGGACAATTGCAATGGCTTCCTAAGAGTGTTCATGTCTCTAACCTTGGTCCTTGTCACTCTACCTCCTCCCTCAGAGTGAGCTTTCTATCTTGTTTCTGCCTTGCATCCTAGGCCCAATAGCTTTTCTTATCTTTGGGTTAAAGTTCAAGTTCCTTGGCTTGGTATACAAGGTCTTTCATGATCAAGACTCAGCTGATCGCTACAGATTCAACTCTCACCTGTTTGGAAACTTTTGCTGTAGCTGGTTTGTGTCCTTGGCGGTTAGTCTCCTGAGAGTAGCATGCTGCTTCACGCCTTTCATCATCACCGACCACTCTTCTCCCATTCATTACACTCTGTCCCTTGAATGCAACAAGTTGTTTGCACCACAGGGTCTCTGTACCTGCTCTTTTGTCTTCCTGGAATTTTATTTCCTCATATCTTTGTTTTGATTTTTTGAGACAGGGTCTCGCTCTGTTGCCCAGGCTGGAGTACAGTGGTGCGATCATAGCTCACGGCAGCCTCCTGAGTAGCTGGGACTACAGGTGGACACCACCACGCCCAACTAATATTTTGAGATTTTTGTGGAGATGCATTTCCTCTCCTTTGGGTGACACTCTCTTTTTCTTCCATCAGGTCTTGTATCAGTTTCACCTCCTCGGAGTGACTTCTCTGACTGCGGTAGCTGAAGGAGTGTTTTCTCTCTTTGTCACTGTCTTAGCACTACAGCATGCTCCACTATCTGAAATTATTCCATGTACCTCTGAATTTATGTATATCCCCTTTTCACTTGCCTATGCTAGACTGTAAGCACCATGGGGGCAGAAAATTTGTTTGTTCCTTATATGTCTAGCACCTAGAATAGTGCCTGGCACGTTATACTCAATAAAACAAATGAACCTGTTGAATGCATGATTGATGCATGAATGAATGAATGGTAGGCACTCAGCTAGTGTTTGCAGAATCAGTGAGTGAATGGGGCTTGATACCCTCTAATATGCAACAATTGATTCAATGATATTACTTAAGCACTACCTATGTGCCAGACCCTAGGCATCCCTTCAGATGGACCCACTGCCACCCCCTGCCCCGTGCCCCTGGGATCCCTCTCTTGGGGAGACTCTCTATCCCTCAGCCAGGTAACTACCCTGGCTGCTTCTCCTTGTCCATATTTGATGTAGAGGGAGCTCAGCATGGTTTGGGCAGTTTGGGCAGAGGTGGAGCAATGGGGTTTTTTCCTTTTTCCTAGCCACCTGGCCTTGGAAAAGTCACTTCACCTCTCAGAGCTCAGTGTTCCTCATGGGCAAGAAGAGCAAATGAAGGCCACCTTGGAATATTGTATCAGTTGCACCTACAATCTCTCATTGTAATCTATAATATAGAGCAGTGAAGTGCCCAGCATAGTGCCTGGCACAAAGTGGGGCTTCAGAAATGCTGGCTCTTCTGGTTTTCCTAAGCTCTGGGGGTAGCAAGTTTCCAACCTACCTGGGGAGGAATGGGTGGGAACAGGACATGCCTGCCCCAGTGACCAGGCTTTCTTAGGAGACCTGTACTGTGTCCTTCTCACTGTTTGCTAAGAAGAGAAAGAGAAAGGGGAAGGTGTGAGAAGGAGGAGGAGGAGAAGGGGAATGGTTTGGGAAAAGTGGTAGAGAGTCTTATGGAAAGTAGGGGAGAGTTCCATGAATTTTTGTTGCTTTTAGTAAGTCGCCCCCTTCTTGGATTAGTTTGGCTCCAGGAGACAGATTTAAAATGGGCTTTTCTATATCTTTCATGCTAGGGATGGACTGAATGTTCCTGGGGATGATTGGTTTGCCAAGGTGCTGTCCCTTCTCTACCTGTAGGTACAGGTGAGGGCGGCAGAGGCCCTGGCAGCTGAAGGAGGCTTTGCAGGGTACTCTTTATTGTGTGGTCCATGCCCTCACTGGGTATGACTGTTTTTCTGCATTCTGAGCACTGACCTGAAGCTTCTAGGGTAGGGGGACTGTGGGAGGTGGGCCAGTCGGAGGGCGCCCAGAATTTCCTGGACCCCATCACCTCTGTGCCTATGGCAGACGTTGCAAACTGAGTACAAGCCTTTATCTTTACTGAGCTGGTGTGTGCCCAGGAATCTTTCTTTTCTTTCTTTCTTTCTTTTTTT
>NW_012104465.1:1236920-1254327 GCF_000951045.1 Mandrillus leucophaeus
TCTTTCTTTTTTCTTTCTCATTCTTTTCTCTCTTCCTTTCTTCTTTTCTTTCTTTTTTCTTTCTCATTCTTTCTTTTCTCTTTCTTTCTCCCTTCCCTTCCCTTCCCTTCCCTTCCCTTCCCTTCCGTTCCCTTCCGTTCCCTTCCCTTCCCTTCCCTTCCGTTCTTTTTGACAGAGTCTCTCTCTGTCACCAGGCTGGAGTGCAGTGATGTGATCTTGGCTCACTGCAAGCTTTTCCTCCCAGGTTCAAGCAATTCTCCTACCTCAGCCTTCCGAGTACCTGGGACTACAGGCGTGTGCCACCACGCCCAGCTAATTTTTGTATTTTTAATAGAGACGGGGTTTCACCATATTGGCCAGGATGGTCTTGATCTCTTGACCTTGTGATCTGCCCACCTTGGCCTCCCAAAGTGCTGGGATTACAGGCATGGGCCACTGTACTGCTCAGGTGTTACTGTACATGCCTATTGCCCACCTCTGCCCACCTAGACTGTGTCTTCTTGATACATGAATTCCCAGTACTCCTAGCCCAGTGCCTGGCACATAGTAAGCACACGGAAAATGCTCATGGAGTGATGGGGTCAGGACAGAGACTCCAGCGTGGTGTGGGAAGTTTCCTTCTGGGAGGCTGGTTGAGCTGGGTGTGCTTTGGTGCCCACCAATCACTTTGTATTGGGCCTATTTTAACTCAGATAGAACTGCTTTTGTAAAGAAGTCACAAAAGGCGGAATTACCCTAAAGACAAATGGCCTATAATGGTGATAAGTTTGCCACTTCCTTTAGAGGCATGGGGGACAGAACAGCTTCAAGGAGGCAAAAAATCTGAATTCTCCATCCCAAAGCATCACTCAGTAATTATCAGGGGGCGGATTTTCTTTTGAACAGAAAGCAAAACACCGTCGCGGCCTTGCTCAGAAACACATGAGATGTCAGCAGTGGGGAGTGTTTGGAGGCTCAGTGGCAGCCAGCGAACATTATGCCTGCACTCCCAGGTGCAGGGCATGCAGGGGGCATGTTCTTGAAGAACCAGGCCATGGGGGTGTCTGCAAAGTGGACGCTATGGTTGCTTTTTATGTATACAGGTCTCTTCCTTCAGCCCTCAAAATCTCTACGTGCATAAAATAATTTTATGAAATCACGTTTCCAAGTTTTTCTGTTCATATTCATTTTCTGCTCGTTCATTCATTTTGCCATCTGTGAGAACGCACAAGCTGCAGCAGGTGCCAAAGGTTTAAAAAAATTATGGGAGAAAGCACTTAACACTGATCAAATGCTAGCTATCCTTTTATTTTTTCTTCTTTCTGTAAATTGAAAAATGACAGTCATTATGTGATTTTAGGAGAAGAAATGTTGGTTGCATTTTGTGGTACTGTGGTGTTCTTTTGGAGGATTGTTTAGCACTTTCTCGATCAGGGTGACTGCCTAGCATCAGTGGATCCCTAGAGGCTCACAGATGGGCTCTGGGGGTCCATAACCCTCCTGAAATTGTATGGAAACATTTTGTTTTGTTTTGTCAAGCAGCTGGGACTACAGGCATGCACCGCCACACCTGGCTAGTTTTTTGTTTTTTTCATAGAGATAGGGTTTTGCCATGTTGCCCAGGCTGGTCTCGAACTCCTGAAGTCAAGTGATCCTCCCACCGTAGCCTCCCAAAGTGCTGGGATTATAGGTGTGAGCCATTGCACCCAGCCCATAGGCAAAATTTAACATATATCTATATGACTATGTGCATTTTTTGGGGGAGAGAGTTTACAGCTTTCATCTTATTTTTCAGAGAGTCAGTGATCCAAATAAGATTAAAAATCAATGTTCTTCAGGAAGAAAAGAGAAAAGAAGAAAAGACAGAAAGTGTTTTATACATTGAAACTTACTTAATCCTCATCATAAACCTGAAAACTAAGCATCAGCATTTCTGTTTTATAGATGGAGAAATGGGGGTTCTGAGCAGTAAAGTAATATTTGCTTAGATGCCTGACATTCACTTACAACTTCAACTCACAGACTGTTAGAGTCAAAGGGATTATCTGCCCATTTTCATCTCCTTCCCTGTTATAAAGGAGGAAACTGAGGCCCACAGAAGTGAAGTGAACTGGGCCCAAAGTCATGTGGTCAGTTTGCAGCTGAAACAGGTTAGAAACTCAGTCTTCTGGCTGGGCAAGGTGGCTCATGCCTGTAATCCCAGCACTTTGGGAGGGCAAGGTGGGCGAATCACCTGAGGTCAGGAGTTTGAGACCAGCCTGACCAACATGGTGAAACCCCGTCTCTACTAAAAATACAAAAAATTAGCCTCAGGAGGCTGAGGCAGGAGAATCGCTCGAACCTAGGAGGCAGAGGTTGCAGTGAGCCGAGGTCACGCCACTGCACTCCAGCCTGGGTGTGACAGAGTGAGACTCCATCTCAAAAAAACAAAAACAAAAACAAAAACAAAAAAAACCCAAAGCCTTTGTCAACCCACTGCTTTATTCTTGAAAACAAGTGAGTACTGGTTTCATCAGATGTTAAATTGAATTAGTAAGAGATTTTCCTCCTTCCACCTGTCCTCAAGCAGGGTTGGGTCCTACAGTGCTGTTTCATAGTCCCCATGGAACTCATTCCCCCTAGAATAACCTGTTAGCCTTAGGAATACATAAACACCTGCACAAAAAGATCCCATGTGCTAAGAAGCTAAGAATCTCCAATGAGTGGGGAGAAAGGTATTAGTTCAAGAAATCAACCCTTGGCTTGGGAAATGTCTTCATTGCCTCTTGGGGAGCAAAGGAAAGAGCTTGAAGGACTTTAGCTGTGACACCCTTCTCAGCATAGTGGCCAGGTCCTTCATCCTTCGGCACCTGCCTACCTCTCAGTGGTCGTTCAGAACATTTGTCCCTTCATGTCTTTGCTTGGGTTCTCCTAGACCTGTGTGCAGTCCCCTGAGCTGTGCCTCCTGCAGCCTCCTGGGCTTCGCATATGCTGCTGTCTTGCTTCCCTTCAACTGAAAAACCCAGATTCACCTTTTGCAGTCTTCTGTTTACTTGTCGGTATTCCTTGCTCAGATTAGAAATTGCTTGCCTCACCGCAAGTGCCCGGCAAGGTAGCAGTCAATCCATAGAATGGCATGGCACGTGCACCTGTGCCCTTCCTGCATTTGCCCCTTCTTTCTTCCCCTGTCCCCTTCCCTGTTATGCCAGAGAGCTTGTTCTGTGCAGCGGAGGGTCTGCTCTGGTTGTGTGCCAGTCAGGGCTGGCTGCATTCTCTCCCCCTGCTTTAGCAATTCCTTGCCCTCTCTGAGCTCGCTTTTCTTTGTCACATGGGAGCTGATTCGTTGGGATCTCATGGAGGCCCTCAGCCCCATGCAGTTTGGTTCCAAAATTGAATCAAAATCTCTGAGCTTGTGGAGGAAGAGGTTTCCTTTGGGCCTGTGGGCTCAGGTGGGCTGTGCTGAGCTTTACCTGAGGGAACACATTACCCACCAGGCTCACACCTGTAGGCAGGGCCTGCCTGCGACACCCTCCTTCCCAGCTCAGCAAGAGCCGTTCTCCAGAGACCCTCTGTGGACTCAGGTCTCCCCCTCATCAGTGCTTGTGGCTCTGCAAGCTTCTCACTAGGAGCGTTCGTGGTGAAAACTCTCACAAAAATAGCTTCAAGCTGGAACGAGGAAAATAAAATAACTCCAGCCTGTCCCTGCCAAAAACAACAAAGCAACAGTGTGCGAGCAGCTAGCCCAGCCCTCTGGCAATGAATGCTCACAGCGAGGCTCAATTACTCTCTCTTCAGCTGCGGCACATCTCCCAGATCCTGTGTCTGGGGCCATGTGCCATTAATTAATTAATCAATTGATCGATTGATTGATCCAATCCTCTGAAGTCACTGAGCATTCAACCCTGTGGCTTGGACTTGTCATTGCTCCAAATTCCTAGCCTTGGTGTCATCTTTTGGGTCACTCCTGAAAATGGGCCAACTCCCTGAGTCTCCCCTGTCCACCAGACCTCCCCAGGTCCACACTAAGGAAATGATTGCACAAACAACTACTTGTTTGACGGGAGGATCACAAAAACACACCCCCGCACTCGAATTTAGACTGTGTCTTTTGTTAACAGCCGATTAATAATAATCAGTAGCTGGCTATTGATTTGCTCTCTTGAATTTCCTTTTTTTCTTCTTTAAACAGGTAAATAATATAGACCTGGTTTAAGCTGAACAAAGCCAGAATCCTCAAATCCATACGAGCGCAGACATATGTAAGCCCTGAAGCAATCCAAATGCATCTAAATATTCTTTGCTGTATCACAAATGGATCTAATTTTTTTTTTTTTTTCTGAAAAGGAAGCCAGAAATCCAATGAAGCAGTTCAAATTGTAATTTAAGCTATAGATTTTTTAAAAATTTATGAAGCTGCTAAACCGGAACGAGGCAGAAGCATCAGAGAGACTCCCGACTAATTGAACAGTCATTTCATTTGGTTCCTGTCCCTGGTAGGAGCGGTCCAAGGCCAGCCTCTGGATCCCTGTTCTTCTGCATCTGACAGTGTAGATACCAGCAGGGCATTTGCCAGCCTGATGTAGTCATGGGTGAGTTTGTCTCAGGAGAGGGACTTTGACACTCTGGCCCAGTATGGAAAACTGGTCACTGTCAGTCCTTCTTGTTTAACGTGAGTCACCTTGGTGGGTCTGCAAATGGAATTGTGAACCTCGGAGCTTAGCGGTATAGCTTTGGCACTGCCACTAACTCACTATGTGACCCTAGGCCAGGCCCTCCTCTCCCCGTGAGAGTCTGCTCAATTGGAAAATGAGGACATTAAGCTACCCGATCCAGCAGGCCTGTGGGCCTGTGGTAGACAGAGTAATGTCCCCCAAAGATGTCCCTATTCTAATCCCTGGAACCTGTGAATATGTGACCTTACATGGTAAAGGGGGCCTTGAAGAGGTGGTTAATTTAATAATCCCAAAATGGGAAGGTTATCCTGGATTATGCAGTAGGTCCAGTGTCATCAAAAGGGTTCTTTAAAGGCTGGGCATGGGGGCTCACACCTGTAATCCCAGCACTTTGGGAGGCTGAGGTGGGCAGATCACTTGAGATCAGGAGTTTGAGACCAGCCTGGCCAACATGGAGAAATCCCATCTCTGCTAAAAATACAAAAGCTAGATGGGCATGGTGGTGGATGACTGTAATCCCAGCTACTCGGGAAGCTGAGGCAGGAGAATTGCTTGAATATGGGAGGTAGAGGTTGCAGTGAGCTGAGATCGTGCCACTGCACTCCAGCCTGGGTGACAGAGCGAGACTTTGTCTAAAAAAAGAAAAAGTGTTCTTTACAAATGGAAGAGGGAAGCAGGAGAGAAGTCACGGTTAGAGGGAGATGTGCCTGTGTGGATTTATGACAGGAGAAGGACTTAATCCGTCATGGCTGGCTTTGAAGATAGAGGAAGGGGTTGCAAGCCAAGGAATGTGGGCAACCTCTAGAAGCTGGAAAAAGCAAGGAAACAGAGTCTCCTGTAGAACTTCCAGAAAGAAACACAGCCTTGCTGGCACTGGGTTTTAGCCCAGTGAGACCTGTGTCAGACTTTTGACCTATAGAACTGTAAGATAATACATTTGTGTTGTTTTAAACCACGAAAGTAGTAGTTATTTGCAATGGCAGTGATAGAAAACCACACAAGACCCTTTCTGGCAACTTCACACTCTTTAAGAATAAAACCTAGCTTGGCTGACAGCTGGCAACCCCATCTGGGAGAATGCTTGGGAGGAGCTATCACAGGGGTGCTCTGTCCCAGCTGCCTTCTGCAGCCCCCAGGACTACCAGCTCCTGGCCATGCTTGGGCGTGAGCATCCCACTGGGCAGGGAGGCAGGTGCTGTTATGGCACTTTGAGTCTCAGGAGATCATCTGGTCCTGCATCTTCCCTTCACACAGGTAAGGTACTATCTTCATCCAAAAATTAACGAGCTGTGCCTGGAGAGGTGCATGGTCTCACCCACTGTCACACAGCTACGGAGAGAAGAAGGCCGTGGGGCCAGGGCTCGTAACTCCTGGTGGGAGACTCTTCCATTTGTCACATTGGGCAAGTAACTTTTGTTTGTGTTAGTGGGTCACGAAGGAGAGACAGACAGGGAGGTTGGATGGCAGAACGGGATCAGAACCCTGAACCTCTGGTGTAGCCAGTGCTTTCTGAGCACCTGTGCGTGAGGTGAAAGGCACAGCCACATTAGGCCTTTCTTCACTGCTTGAGGAGAGACTTTGAGTTGGGAGTGGTGAGGGCCGGGAGGGAAAGTAAAAGATTAGGTTAAAGGAACTGCTGCTATGGAACCAGCATGGTGCTAAGGATGAGGATTCTGCCTGAACAGGAAACTCTCTTTCACACCTGGAGGCTGAAAAGGGCATGCCCTACACCCATAACACCAAAAGGCACCTCCCAACCTCTCATTCCACCTCTAAGAAGTCATGGGGAGCAAGGCAGAGTGCCAGCGTGACCTCTGGGGAGCAAGGCAGAGTGCCAGCGTGACCTCTGGGGAGCAAGGCAGAGTGCCAGTGTGACTCTGGGGGGCAAGGCAGAGTGCCAGCGTGACCTCCGGGGGGCGAGGCAGGTCGGTTTACTGGGGGTGGGGAGGCCAGGAAGGCTTGTGTGTGGGAGGGAGGCCATGCTGGGGCCTGAGTCCAGCCCAAATTCACCGACGGGGTCAGAAGGGGTCAGGGTAGCAGACAGATCACAGGGGGACACAAAGTCCTCCTTGATGGTTTCCATGTCTGGGCAGCGTTCTCCAGGTCACGTGATTATGGTCCAGGGCAGCCTCCTTCAGAACGCGAGCTGTGGCCCATCAGTGGGACTCGAAGACATTTACAAGGTTGTGAGCAATCATTAACAACATTTAGAGTAAACATATAGAGTATGCACAGTTTGTAAAGGTAAGTGTCGTTGCATAAAACTTTCCAGATACACAGTCTGCAGTTTTGACCTGGCAGGCCTTTCCTAGGCCCTGGAGGGAGAGAGACTTGGATGTGGAGAAAAGGTGGAAATAACTCAGCCATTTCCACAAGACCAGCTTTTAATATGACTGTGATTTGAAGCACAAATAAATAAACGCCAAAGAAAATGGAGAAACCAAACCAAACCTCAGAACATCAAAACTAAAAAAAAAAAAGCAAAACAAAACAAATCTCCATCGGACAAACATAAAAGTCCCCCTATCCCAGATAAAAAGAATCAGACTGTACAAGCTGTGTCACAGGGAGAGAAGAACGACATGGCCACCATGGGTGAACACATGAGCCCCCCGCCTGCTGGCTGCTGTGCCGCCGTCACAGGCTCTGGGGCGGGAGGGAGGTTGGCACAGGTCACCTTAGGCGCCAAAGCCCCATGGACCAGCTTGGGGAAAAGGGGGTTTGTGGGGAGGTTAAGAACCTTCACAAACGACACAAGAACTGAATGTAGCAGAGAGTCCCACGGGTTCCCTCTTGATTGTGCAGTTCTGATTCCAGGGTGGCCTCATGGTGACTTTGGACCTGGAATCTGGTCCCACTGCACGGGCAGCGGTGTGGACACTGGAAACCACGTGGAGGAATGTCATGTACAAGACAGACGTGGAGGTGGCGCCATAAGAAGTCTGAGCATGCAGGTGCTTTATACATCTGGCAGTGAGATGTGATGGCAGGTTCGTTCCTGGACAGTTCCAGAGTGTGACTCATCTCTCCTAAGAGGGACGCACGGCGGGGCCCAAGGACGCGTCGCGCTGGACGTGGCCGGAGCGAGGTCTAGGCAGCTAGTCTGCAATGTGTGCATAGGGGGCTCTTGCTTCTTTCCAGCATCAGGGGCCATTCCACCTGAGCTTGCTCTTCCTTGTCCTGGTCTTGGGCCTCAAGGTCTGTTTGGAGGGGGTGCTGGGTGGCTCGAGGGGTGTCAGCAGGCAATCTCCTCCAAGGTCCCCAGGGCCGTCTGCAGGGGCACGTTCACAGTGTGGCTGATGGTTTCAGAGTGGTTTGGCATTGTGTCACAAGTACTCTGGAAGGGAAAGGTTTGGTGGGAGTTTATTATTCGCTCAGCAAAACTTCACTGTGATGCCACCAGCTGCCCAGCCTAGGCCCTGGGGAAGGTGCTCCCCACTTCTGGGCTGCTCCTGCTCCAGACATCTGATAGGCTGGTTTACCATCTTGGGGGCATGAGGCTGAATGGAATCCTTACCATTGCACACTTGGGCGCCCGCTACGGCAGTGAGAAGGCTCCTTGGTTTGATCGGCAGTTGGTTTGATCCCTCCTAGAGGTGCCCCTCATGTAACTGGACCTATATCTGAGTGGTCTCTAGCTTTGGGGCTGGATGGTCCTGAGTCCTGACCTCTCCCCCGGGGGCCTCCCTTGGGGCTATGGTGCAGGAAGTACAGCCCGTGGCTAGGCCTGGGGCAGGAAGGACCCATGGCTGAGGCCAAGCAGGAAGGGTAGAAGGCCTTAGAGCTCAGAACCAGAGCTGGCCAGTCCTTGGGTCAGTCCCCAAGGACTTTTAGGGTTAGGCTGGACCCAGAGAAACATAGCCGTGGGTCCCTAAGCACGGAGGGGCTGAGCTGGCCACACATGAATCTCCAGGGTGGTTCCCAGGCTGCGGTGGGTGGGAGGCCGAGAGGGATTGGAGCAGGGACGGCTAGCCAGGAGGCTGTGCCAGGAATTTGGGGAAGATTTGATGGGGCCACAACTAGGGGAGGAGGAACAGGATGGAGAAGAGGCCGTGACACTGAGACCTTCTGAAGCAAGGGGGGCTCTGAGGGTGCAAAGGGAACCACTGTCTAAGCACCTACTATAAACTAAGTGCTGTGCTGACTGCTTTGCCGGCAGGATCTCACTTAACTCAGGTGACAGCCCCCTGTGGTCTGATCTGATGCAGATGCTTAGAGAGGTTAAATATGTAACTTGCCCCCAGGCACACAGCCAGGAAGCCGGAGCCTTGGGATCCAGCCAGGCCAGCTGAGGCCAGACCGGGGCCCCTTCCACACTGCCCTTCCCCTCCCCACTTTCTGTTCCACAGAGGTTGCAGGGGACCAGAGAATCAAAGCAAGATTTGTAGACAGTGTGTGAAACAGAAATGGAATCCATATAGGGGGAAGGGGCTGGGGTCCATTTTGGATTTGTTGATATTAAGTGGGTGGTGGTCACCCATGGGCACCGTTTTCCAGGGCTGGAGGTGCTGATTTGGGGCACAAGGCTGGATGGGGAAAGCCGGCAACATCTGCACCCATCAGCCAAGGCCTGAACCCAGGAGTAGACTGAGTTTGGGAAGGAGAATGACAAACAGCCATAGAGGGGCTGCCTCTCGGGCTATAGGAAAGAGGCAGAGTAGGGCAGTGGTTAGAAGTGCTTGGAGGGCAGCTCTGACACTCAGCAGCTGTGGGACTTTGGTCTCTGGGCCTCGACTGCCTCAAATACAAAGTGCCTGACACGTACCAGGCACACGATAGTCAGTAGCTATAATGGGCACTATTGCTACTTCCAACTTCATGGGGCTCCATACTCTGTCCGTTTTGAATGGGATGGAGAGCCAGTGATGCTCTGCTTGTACTTTGCCACCACTGGGGAATAAAGGAATAGACGTACAGAGCCTGTCCACTTCTCCCCCTGCTGTGAGATGAGGGGAGCAGCTGTCTGCCTGAGAGAAGCTGGATTGGGCCAGGCAGGTCCTACATTTGGAAGCACCTCCTGGTGTCTGCTGCATCCATACTGGCTTCTGGGATGAGTCTCAGAGAGAGGCTCGAGGCTCAGCTGGAGTGTCCTTGGATTTGGGAAGTGACAGCATGTCCCAAGCCATAGAAAGGTGTGCAGTGAGTCACATCTTTCCTGCCCGGCCCCAGTATCTGGTTTCCTACTGCTGGTACAAGCCAGAGCAGCAGAGCAACTTCCAATCAGTGAGCTGCTCTTACCACATTCTCATCGTGGCTCCCGTCGTCCTCCTCTTTGCCAAGCAGGTCTAATAGCTTCTCTTTGATCAGCTGCAAGAAAAGCAGGAAGGGGTTGGTCAGGCTGCAAGGAGGGTGTGGAGATAGAAGGGACCTCCCTCCATTGGGCCCTGCTGGGGCTGGCAGCTGCCAGGGCTGTGGCTGGACATACTGTAGCACAAGCCCAGCCTGGCAGCCAGCTCCAGGTGCCTGTCTGTCTCAACCCAGCCTTTCGGCTGAAATGGGATTTTGTTGCAGGAGATGGAGCTTGGAAGAGGTAATGGCGGGCCCTGCTTCACAGCGTGGACTGCTGTCTTTGTGGCTGGTGAGTGTTAGTAAGTGGTGTGTGCTGGTACGCTGGCTCCCTGTCTGTCCTCAGGAGCAGCCTGGGACCCCCTTTCTGTGGCTGGGGCTGGGGGACAAGATTATTATTCAGTGTCTAGGCCTGACACTGCACACAATTCAGAAGACCTAGACATGCCTGAGTTCATAACGTTTTACTCCTAGCAATAAAGCATAGTTCTTAAATCTGTTACCTGGTGTGATTCAATTGCCATAACTGCGTACAGTTTTTCACGGAGGTCAATAAACAAAGCAGAATAAAATCTGGCCATGGGAACTGATGTGGTTTTGGAGTCACTGTGCTGAGAGGCACGAGATTCTCCAGAGAAGTCTGGTCACTGGGGCACGACAGGTCCCCACTGTGGTTCCGAGCAGCCTTTGGTCACGAACAGCCCCCTGTGAGAGGCAGAACATGGTTCTGCAGGTTCCTGTCTACTGCTCCGGTTTGGGGGACTTCACAGGTCCAGGCATTCCTTGGAAGTTCTGGAGCCATTGCCTTTTTCAGGGGTGCATGTTGGAGGTGAAGTGCATTGCCCATCTCACAGCCAGGGGGATGGAGGCCTCCAAGGGAACACCCGTCAAAACAGAGCCTGGGATAGTGGCATCCACACGCTCGCTCTCAGAGAGATGCAGGTGAGAAGGCTGACCAGCTCCAGGAACCCTCAGTGCCAGAGAAGCTTTCAGAGGCCTCGTTCCAGGCATTTCTTGAGGAAGACATCTCCCCAGACTGTTAGCAGCTGAGACGGCTGGCTTGCCCTGCTGTCTTCTTGCTCAGGATTGGTGAGGACTGCTGGGAAGTGCCCCTTCCCTAAGACTGGCTGGGCCATGGAGAACATGACTCAGGCGATGGGCCACCTACTGGGCCACCTACAGGGCAGGTGTGTGTGTGTGGGGGGAGTACGTGTGCAGGTGTGGACATGCCCATGGATGAAGCCACCACCTCCAGCCCAGCTTCAGGAGGGGCTCGGAGCTGGCCTCAGCACAGTCTGGCCTAACTTCCGCTCATCCCTCCCCATCCTTCCCTGCCAGTGTAGATGGCCCAGTGCTGTTCCAGCTCCCAGAGGATAGGCCTGTGTTTCTCTTATATCCACCGCCCCCCAAAAAACTCCCATCCCCTTGCCCCACGGTGCCTGGGCTTCAGTGATCGACTCTATGAGTAGACAGGAGGGGAAGCAGACTCTGCATGGAGAGAGGCACCGCCTTCCTTCTACCGTGTTTCTGAACCTGGGGCACGATGAGGGCACCAGCAAGCGGTCATTTCCCTGCAGGGAATCCCAACTCTTACCTCATAAATATAATCAAAGAGCTCTAGTATTGTAAGGATACTAGCACCAATGAACAATCCCATCTGACCACCAATATCACCTGGAGAGAGAGGGAAAAGACCAAAGCTTTGCTTTTATGCAGCTTCCAGGAAGGGTGAACAGACTGAGATGCAACCCAGACCTTCTGAATGGCGCCCCCTCCACGGGGAGCCTGGGCCTTGTTGTGGGAGGTCCAGGCCTTTGGCAGCTCCTTCCCTCACTGCACATCTCTGAGAGCTACTGTTTTTCTGCATTCAGTGGGGTCAGGGACTAAGCTGACGGCTTATTGGAAGGGCTTAGACTAGATCTCATGATCCACAGTGCTAATGGAGTTGTTCAGGTACACTCAGAACCACACCGATTGGGTCCTGCTTTGACTCTGGGCTGGGAATAGGCAGAATAGAGAGCTAGGATGTGTGTGGACTGGTGGCAGGCGCCCTGGGTGGGAGTCTTGGGAAGAGATGCCCCCCCACCAATCCAATCACGGCATGGGCTTCAGGGCCACCTTGGGGCACCTCCCACCCTTGGGATAAGGTCATAGGTGTCTCCTTTCTCCCCCATCCAAAAGTTAGTGTGCAATTTTGACTCTTTCTAGAGCTGAGGTTCTTACTCCGGGGTTTATAGGCCCCCGTTGTTCAAAGTTTTTCTGGATTTGTCTTCAGATCCCCCTGCATCCAACTCTCCTGGAAGAACTGTAATCAGTGTTGCTGCCTGGATACACCTAGGCCAATAGAATCAGAGCCTCTGGGGTTGGGGTCTGGATGTCAGGATTTTTAAGTTTCTGCTGGAGGTGAGGTGCGTTCTCAGGCCCACCAGAGTTTGAGAACCACTGTCCTGGGAGTACTTCAGATGGCTGGAGACTCTCCTGAAATTGAATGTGAAATGTGTGTGCTTGGGCATTTGTAGCAGGAGAGTCCATAGCTATTATCAGTTTCTAACAGGGGTCCTGAGTCCCCAAAAGCTTAAGATGCTTTGCTGCAGAGGCAGTGTGGCAGAGGGCTGAGGGCTCTGAGGCTCTGAGTCCAGAGAGTGGCCACCAACTGGTTGTGTAGCTTTCATAAGCCCTGACCTTCTGAGGAGCTTTGCCTCCAAACGACATTTGGTGGTGGTGGCAGGATGGAGGGGATTGGATGAGATGAACTATGAAGTTCTTTCTAGCCCTAATCTCTAAGACTCTCGGTCTCTGGAAAGAGGGGCAGGAATTGGGATTGGGGGGCAGAGTTCGGGGTGGCTGGTCAGTTCTCTTGGAGATGCCAGGTTGACCTCTTGGCCTGAGAACTCTCTGGTGGGCAGATCTGCCCCACTCCTTCTCAGCTTATGGCTGCAGGGCGGCCGGGGGGAGGTCCCCATGCCCATGAACTCAGGTGAACTACAGAGATGATGGGGAGAGGGCTCTTCCCAGTGGAACTTGGTGCTGGGCTCAAAATGGCTCAAAAAGGCTCTCCCTCATTCCTTTCCCATCACCGCTCCCTCTCATGTCTTTAATGGAGGTTTCTTGGGGACTGTGTTCTAATGGATATGTATGTCAGGTGGGAGGCGTGTGATGTGCATGTGCAGTGTGAGTCTGTGGTGGTAGAGTGCGGGGTATGTGCCAGGGTCCAGGGTGTGTGCACGTATTTGTATAAAAGCAGGCAGGAGGTCTGGCTGTCCATGGTTTTATGTAGGTGGCTCTCCCTGTCTATTTTAGGCACTCTGAGTGTGTCTAAGTGTGTGTGAGTGTGGGTCTGTGGAGGTGAGCAGAGTGTGTCTGAGTGTGTAGAGCATGTGTAGTGTGGGTGTGCTTGTGTGTGTATATGGGGCCGTGTGGGGGCTGTGTGCATGGGTGTGTCTCTGGAGCTGTGGGATTGGCACGTGGGGCTGTAGAGGTATGCATTTGTGTGTGTGGTCCTGGACCACCGTGGGTGCATGAACCTGTAGGTTTGGTGTGTGTGTGTGCAGACCGGGGTGGGGTACACTGTGGGTAGTGCGAACGCTGTGTAGCGTGCATGTGCATGGACACCAGGAGGTGAGAAAGGGCCATGCGGTGTTGAGAGAAGGGCCTGATGACTGAGGGTTTGCAAGCGGCGCACGCTCTCATCACAGGAGGTCCAGATGGCAGCATGAGCTCCTCAGCCGGCTATTCTGGGTGGGAACACGTTCGATGCTGGGAACAAGCTCATATCTGATGCAGACACGACAGATTCAGAGCTCAGGCCCTTCTTGCTCTCTATGTCTCTCTCTCTCTCTCTCTTTCTCTCTCTCTCTCTGTGTGTGTGTGTGTGTGTGTGTGTGAGAGAGAGAGAGAGAGAGAGAGAAAGAAAGAGACACACATAAAGAGAGCAGAGAGACAGAGGAAGACTGTGAGCCTATGCTGGGGGAGGGCAGGGGGTAGGAAGAGGCCTGTCCTGGGTCCTCTTTATGGAAATAAAGGGCAAGGCCAGCACAGGGGTGAGTGAGCGGTCTATGTTTCTGGTGGGGCCTAGGGCATGAGTCTCTTGGCTCAGTACCTTTGGTCACAATGACTTCTGAGGCTGAGTGACAGCCACTTTAACCTAGCTGGGACCGAGCTATGGTGGGGAGTCCCCAGCCTCCTGGAGAAAGTGTAGAAATGCTTAGCCAGCCCTTGGACACAGCAGCTGAGCCCTGGGTCCCTGGCATAGTGACTGTCCAGGTGCCAGGAACTACTATTTATGGACCTTTCCTGGGCTAGGGGTTTATCACATTTAACCATCACAACAAGCTCATAAAGTGGGTTTTATTAAACCCATCTTGCGGATGAGGAACCTAAGGTTCAGCAAGGTAAAGTTACTTGTCCATATTCTCATAGCTGGTGTGAGAAGCCAGGTAGTAGGTATCTGCCCCTTCCAAAATGCTAACGTCACCTGGTTCAGCTCATGGAGACAACAGCTATTTCTCTTTCTGGGGCACAGGCATCAGATCCTTTCTTGAGAGTGAGTGGGAGCTGAGAGAAGCGCTCGAGAGTCAAGTCCTTTAACTGTGCACTCTTAGGGGTCTTGTGAGTTTTGGGTTGGGCTGGGGTAGGATGGAAATTAGCTCCCTGTATCCATCATATGCCACTGGGGCCGGCGAGCTCATGCGAACTTGTATGGGGTGGCAGCAGGTTTGTAGATACCTGTGAAGAGTGACCCTTCATTTGTGTTTGACAAATGACTCAGTCCAGGGGACAACACCTGGCCTTCCGGATGCAGCAACGTTGCTTTTGGGGTGAAGCTCCATCAGGGCCCTTACCTCCCAGGTCCCACCTGGGACCACCCACAGTTCAGCCTTCCCTCCTTCTCTCCTTCTGATACCTCTTCCCCCTCTCCATGGCCCCAGGATCCTGACTGCAACCTGGGGCAGAAGACCATGAATTCTAAGAGTGCAGGGCTGGAAAGGCCCAGAGGCCTTTAGGCTGACCCTCCTCATTGGATAGATGGGGAAAATGAAGCCAAGATTGGGGAATAAATTGGGCCTGAAATTCCACCCCACTGGGGTTCTTTCCATTCTGGGAGAGGCGCAGTGCAAGGAAAGAGGGAGCAATTGTTAGTAAATTAAAAGGTTAGACTCCTCCAAGGCTATGTGTCTGTCTGCTTGCCTCCCATCCACCTGTACATCCTCCCTCCCTCCCACCCTCTATGAGATGTGGAAATTTGTGCAATAGACACTAACTTACCAAGTAAGGCAGCAACTTCATACGCCTTCTTCTGTTCAATTGTCTCATAATTGAGAGCTTCAAAAAATATATCCAGAACGAGGATGTTCTCTCTGCAGAGAGAATAGTCAGTACCATACACGGTTAGAGCTATCAGCATGCACAGGGAGCATCTAATACAGCTTTCCCATGGAAAGATGGAGAAACGGAGACCCAGGAAGTGAGGCAGCTTGCCCGAAGTTAGAGCTGGTTAGTGGCAGAGCTGCGGCTTCAAGTCAAGAAGCCTGACTCCCAGCCCAGTTCCGGAGGCCTACATCAGCTACCTCCTTTTGTTCCTTATTTCTGTCTCCCTGCTTTCTGTTTGCACCCTTTGCAGGAGTCCTGCCTGGCTTCCAGGCCTCTGCACCTCCAAAGGCCCTGCCTGGTCTTCAGTATGAAGGTGAGTTTCAGTAATCTCTTGACATGGCTTGCCTTGGCTAGGGTGCCTGCTCCAGCTGACCTCATGGGTAGCCCCTGCCCACTCCTGAGACCCCCTAAATTCCCCCTGGGATTTATAACAAGCTCCTCCTGGTGGGAGGCCCTGCTCTGGCATTGCCGAGTCAGTTGCTGAAGTCAGGGAAGGTTTGTAGGGAGCAAACTTGTATCTGCCTGGGGCGTGTACTGGCAGAAGCATGGCGGCTTGCTTTGCTCCTTTGGGCAGGAGTGTGAGTGAGACACATCTTGGCAGTAAAAGTTGTTACTGCCTGCAGACTGTGCCAAGCAGCAGGGCCTGGCATCTCCTACAATTCCCGTCTCCTCCAACGTGCTCACAATACCTTCAGTGCCCCTTGTTCTCAACCCACTGAGCAAAAGCTGGCTGAGGATGGGGGTCTGGGGACAGTGTTGGCAAGAGGGAGGGGCTGGCGAAGAGAGGAGCAGATTCTTCTTTCCGTGAGCAGAGCTCGCAGGGCAGCTGTTCAAAGTATCACCCTCTCTTGCTTGGCTTGCCACAGCTGCTTCCTAACTTCTTCCCATCTGCCTTTCCCCCGTCTTCTCTATCGCCGCCTGAAGGATCTTTCTAAAACTGCTAAATTGATTCAAATTAAATAAAATTACAGTTCCACTCCCCAGTCACAGGCTGCATTTCAAATGCTCGTTGGCCACATGTGGCTAGCAGCAACCCCACTGGGCACTGCAGACACAGAACATTTCCATCATTGCACAGTATTTGACCTATTGGGGAGCAGTGGTCAAAAATGCAAATTTGAGTCTGTCACTCACCTCTGAAAGCTCTTCAGTGGATCCCTATTCTGTTAGGATAAAGCCTACACCCTGCGTCCACTCGGCTCAGCCTACAAGACCCTCTTGCTCTGACACATCCATGCCCCTCTTTGAAGTTTTCTCTTCTGCCCTGTGCTGATGGTCTCTGCTGAGCCTCTGCCTAGGACACCCACTTCTCCTATGCTTCCATTCATTTATTCTGTTAAAATACATTGTTTTGAGTGCCAACTCTGTGCCGTATGCTCCACTAGTATTTGGCAGACAACAGAGAACAAAAAAGATAGTTTCCTGCCCTCAGGGGGCTTTCAATCTAGTGGGGCAGACAGGTAATAAACAAGGAAACACAACATGACTATGTAATTACATGCTGTAGTGTTATAAAGGAAAACACCAGAGGACTTTGAGAGAAAAATAACAGGAGTGCCCCTCATCTAGATGCCTGAGATAACTTCAATTTTATTTTTATTTTTGTTTTATATTTGTTTTAGAGACAGGGTCTAACTATGTTGCCCAGGCTGAGCTTGAACTCCCGGCCTAAAGCAATCCTCCTGCCTTGGCCTCCCAAAACATTGGGATTACAGGCATGGGCCACCATGGCTGGCTGGAGATGACATTTAATTGGAGACCTGCTTAAGGAGGAACCAGTTAGGTGGAGGGTGGGAGGAAAAGAATTCTAGGCAGAGGGAATAGAATGTGCAAGTTCTGCCTGGAAAACTATACATCCTTTAAAGAAATCTCTGGGCCGGGCGAGGTGGCTCACGCCTGTAATCCCAGCACTTTAGGAGGCCGAGGTGGGCGGATCACAAGGTCAGGAGATTGAGACCATCCTGGCTAATACACAGTGAAATCCCGTGTCTACTAAAAATACAAAAAAATTAGCCGGGCATGGTGGCGGAGGCCTGTAGTTCCAGTTACTCATGAGGCTGAGGCAGGAGAACGGTGTGAACCTGGGAGGTGGACTTTACAGTGAGCTGAGATCGCGCCAC
>NW_012104465.1:1254377-1273150 GCF_000951045.1 Mandrillus leucophaeus
AGCAGCAACCCCACTGGGCACTGCAGACACAGAACATTTCCATCATTGCACAGTATTTGACCTATTGGGGAGCAGTGGTCGAAAATGCAAATTTGAGTCTGTCACTCACCTCTGAAAGCTCTTCAGTGGATCCCTATTCTGTTAGGATAAAGCCTACCCCCTGCGCCCACTCGGCTCAGCCTACAAGACCCTCTTGCTCTGACACATCCATGCTCCCCTTTGAAGTTTTCTCTTCTGCCCTGTGCTGATGGTCTCTGCTGAGCCTCTGCCTAGGACACCCACTTCTCCCATGCTTCCATTCATTTATTCTGTTAAAACACATTGAGTGCCAACTCTGAGCCGTACGCTACACTAGTATTTGGCAGACAACAGAGAACAAAAAAGATAATTTCCTGCCCTCAGGGGGCTTTCAGTCTAGTGGGGCAGACAGGTAATAAACAAGGAAACACAACATGACTATGTAATTACATGCTATAGTGTTATAAAGGAAAACACCAGAGGACTTTGAGAGAAAAATAACAGGAGTGCACCTCATCTAGATGCCTGAGATAACTTCAATTTTATTTTTATTTTTGTTTTATATTTGTTTTAGAGACAGGGTCTAACTATGTTGCCCAGGCTGAGCTTGAACTCCTGGCCTGAAGCAATCCTCCTGCCTTGGCCTCCCAAAACATTGGGATTACAGGCATGAGCCACCATGTCTGGCTGGAGATGACATTTAATTGGAGACCTGCTTAAAGAGGAACCAGTTAGGTGGAGGGTGCGAGGAAAAGAATTCTAGGCAGAGGGAATAGAATGTGCAAGTTCTGCCTGGAAAACTATACATTCTTTAAAAAAATCTCTGGGTTGGGCGAGGTGGCTCACGCCTGTAATCCCAGCACTTTAGGAGGCCGAGGTGGGCGGATCACAAGGTCAGGAGATCAAGACCATCCTGGCTAATACACAGTGAAACCCCGTGTCTACTAAAAATACAAAAAAATTAGCCGGGCGTGGTGGCGGAGGCCTGTAGTTCCAGTTACTCATGAGGCTGAGGCAGGAGAACGGTGTGAACCTGGGAGGTGGACTTTGCAGTGAGCCGAGATCGCGCCACGGCACTCCAGCCTGGGCGACAGAGCGAGACTCCGTCTCAAAAAAAAAAAAAATTGCTGAAGCTTTCCCTGATGTCACCTCATTGCAAGCTGTAGCTAACCCATCATTCTCTCCTTCCATGTGCATCCCCCTATGACAGCCAAAGTCACCCTATATGTCATTCAGTGTGTACTTGTCTATCCACAAGACTGCAAGCTCCTTAAGGGCAGGGGCTGTGTCTTACTCATCTTTGTCTTTGCATTCTGAGCATGAAGCAGAGCTTGACACACAGAGGGTGCTCAGTGAATGTTTGCTGACTTGAACCAAATGCTTATCTCTGCTTTCCTCCTTGATTGCCTCCAATCTCCTCCTTATCCATTTCCCCCTTCCTCCTGCCTACCATGCCCACTAAACTTACGAGATATATTTTTCTGATTTGTTAAATTTCTTCTCAAGGTACTTGGCTGATGTCTTGCTGGGGATCTTCACCATGGAGAGCTCTTTGTTGTAGCGGGTCAGGTTGCAGGGTGTCCTGCAGAGACAGTAATTGCTGTCCTTTTCCGCCAGCAGACCTGGAGGGGAGAGCGAGGTGGGGCTTAGTCAGGTGTGGGGACTGGGATTTCTAAGGATCCAGAGTAGCTGGATTCTAGCAGCTGAAAAGTGAGCTGGAAAGGGGTGCTGGTCCGGGCAAAGTGCGGGGCAGGGATTGTGGAGAGAGGGGAACTGGGCTTTTGCTGTAGGTTGATCTTGTTTTCCTTCTGCTTCCTTTAACTGTCATGTCACTCTTTAAAAATTATTGAAATGTGACCACTTTTGCAGAGGTCTCCAAGACCATCCCGGTGCCCTCAGCTTCCCATGGCTTTCTTCCCTGCTTCTAGCCTCAGTATTCTCATCCACAGAGTGGGTCACCATCAAAGCAAATGTGGGAGACCATTTTACCTGAAACCCAGGGCTCTGTGCTAATCCTGCCGGGGCTCCCTCATAGCCAGTGCCCACCTCCTCTGCCTGGTGGGTTAGGATGCAGGCAAAGATCCTTCATTCCTTTCCCTGGAGGCAACTCCCTGCATCTGGAACCCTTCCTGCCCTCTCCTCTCTTCTTCCAATTAGACATAACGTTTAAGGCATCATTTCCCTCTGACAAAGACTCTCCCTGATCAAACTTAGCCAGGCTCTTCAGAGCCCTGTTCTCGACTAGGCGTTGACCTTGGACCCCATCCGTGCTGGGCCTGCCTAGCCCAGTTTTAGCAAGAATCCTGCTAAAGTCAGTTCAGACAGAATCCCCCACCCTTGATATCTGATCAGCCTGGCCTGCCATCAGCAGATTTCCCCCTATCTTTGAGGTTTTCTCTGGGTAATTTTATATCTACTGAGCCCTCGCTCTGCTTGATGGCTATGAATCTCCAGCTGTCTTGGCTGTATTCTGAGTTGAGTCCCATCTCTTTCCCCTATTGTGATACTCTTGACACCTGTTGCAATTCCCCTGAATAAAGACTTCCTTACCATTTTAACTAGTGTCAGAGTGATTTTTTCTTTAACACCTCCTTCCCTTTTTCCTCTAGCCACCTCAGTGTTTCAGGCTACCCTGGGTTTTGCTGAGTCTTTGCACACATCAGAAGTCACTCCCTCCCCTCTCAGCCCGGCCTCCCTCTCTAGTCCTCCTGGAGGTATCCGGACCTGAGGCCAACACTGTCTCGCTTAGCTCCAGCAAGTGCAGATGCTGAACGAACTTGAGTGCACATTGTTTAAAAAGTCTGCTTGTCTTGATTGTAAGCCATTTCCTGGGTCCAGAGAGAGGCGAGGATGCAGAGTGGGCCTAGCTTTGGGGTGGCAGCTTGTTTGTGCACTCTCTGTCCCTCCTAGTTTTCCAGCTGGGGAACCAGCAGAGTTCTTCCAACTGGCAGACCCCCAGCAGGCCCTTTGGGGAGGAGTAAGGAGTGTGCTCTGTTTTTTCCATTTGCGCACATGCAATGCAAACCTGACCTTACCTCTCCAGCCCTCCTCCACCTCCCCCAGGCTCAATGGAGCAGAAGAAAGATGTGACTTCAGAATCACCTTGGCCTCCCCACGTAGACACCATCGGATTGTGTGAGGGGAGGTATTGCCAAGCTCCTCTGGTGCCCACCTGGCTGCCCACTGTCTATCCTCTCTCCACCTCTGTCCTCTCCCCTGCTTTCCTTAGCACCCTCCGTTTCCCTTGAAACCTACTCCTTCTCCATCTCCACCTTCCATACCTCCTTTCTCTCCCCAGTTCCATTTCCAGCCCTCATCCTCTTGCACCAATTCCCTCCCCAACCTTCTCTTCTTCTTCCTCTCCATCTGCCTCTCCCATCCCTGCAGCAACTCCACTCGGCCAGCCCCTTTCTTCTCATCCTCTCTCCATTCCTTCTTCCGCTTGATCTTTCCCCACACCCAGATGATCTCCTGGATCTCAATCTCAGGCCCCCTGCCCCCATGATTCCATCTGTCTCCTGAGTACTGACCTAGGGCAGGCTCTGCACACTCCTTGTGCTGCTCAGGGGTACAGAAAGGGGCATCCCCTGCAAAGAAGAAACACCAGACAGAGTTACTCAGGCAGGAACATTCATGTCAGCAACACCTCCTCTGCTTTGGGCTTAGGGAAGGGAGTGCCTCCTGGCAGTTGAAGGGGCAGCGGCCTGCCAGTGGGCAGTTCGAAGAGAGCCTTGGATCAGAGTGCACCCCAAAGCTGGAAGGCTGGCTTCTGATCTGCTATGTAAGCTTGGGCAGGCTGTTCATCTCATTGAGCAGGAGACAGTAGGATCTGTATGGCTAACTTCTCCCATGTTTCTCTGTAGGTCCAGCCAGCTCCTGTCGGTGACAGGTGAGCTCGCCTTGAGGATTGAGACTAGGGAGGTGGTGATAAGCACCTTGTAAGCTTGGCTATACATTGTCTTCTTTAACCCATACAGGCACCCTTTGAAGTCAGAAGTACTATATCTGTTTTACCCATGAGAATTTTGAGGCTTAAGCATCTTATCTTCCCAGGACACCAAGCCTAGTAGTGATGGAGGTGGGCTTTGAACAGAGGTCAGTCTGATCCAGAGCCTAGAGCTCTTCTCAGCACAACCACACTGCTGTATGGGAACAAGGGTTGCCTTGTGTTTCTCTATTGCTTTGCTCATAATTCCACATTAGTCACTGAGATGTCAGTATTAGTGTCCTGGGTGTGATTGACACCTCTACTGCTTGCCTTTGGCTAAGGGTTGGTGGGGAAAACCTCACTGGCTGGTGGCTTAGTCTGAGCATCAGGTGAATAATATTCCCCATTGCTGGATTCTCCTTGCTGGGCTCTCTTTGTAGAAACCCAGGATCTTTTTTCTTTCTTTTACCAAGTGCTAAAGTCCACCATGATGTTTTTTTCCTTATCACTTCCCCAAAATCCTTTTGCAGAGCTGAAGAGTTAATAAGCTTTCTCCTTTCCAAAAACAATAGCTTGACATGTTTCCCTGTTTGCTCTGCCTTCTAGGAAGCTCAGAGGACATTTTATTTTATTATTATTTAAAACATACAAATTTATTATTATGTTCCAGCTTAGTAGGTCAGAAGTTAGGTATCAGTCTCATTGGTCCAGAATCAAGGTGATGGATGGGAGGCCGATATTCTTTTTGGAGGCTATAGGGGAGAATTCATTTCCTCGTCTTTCTCAGCTTCCAAAGACCATCCCCACATTCATTGGCCACCCACATGCATCGACTACCCACATTCTTCTGTCTTCAAAGTGAACAAGTTTGCATCTCTCTGACCCGTCTTTCATAGTCACTTCTCCCTCTGACCCTAGCTGGAAAAGGGGGATTGATTTTGAGGATTCTGATGAGATTTGGGCCCACCTGGATAATCTCCCCCACTTAAAGTTGGTAACCTTAATCATTTTGGCAAAGTCCCTTTTGACAGAGGCAATTTTAAAGATCAGTAATTTAAATCTTAGATTACTAAGGAAATTGCTGATAACTAATGAAATAATTCAGAATGTAGCAATGAGGATGTTCATTTCGGCATGGATTATAATAGAAAACAATTGATAATGAACCAAATGTCCAGTATAAGGATTTAGTTAAGTAAAATTGAATAAAGTATGATATAACCATGAAATAACAGCTACTAAATACAAAAACAACATTCCCGGCACATAGTAGGTCTTCAGTCAACATGACTTTTGGTGCCCTCTTCCAATATGCTAAATAATAACCACTGACTTTTATAGTTTACAAAACATTTTATATCCTAGCCTAATTTTCACATTGTAACAGCTAATGATTGTGTTTTAAAGACCATAAATGTGAGAACAGAGAGGTTTAGTAACCAGGTCACACAGTAAATGAGTGGAAGAGCCTAAATTAGAAACCAAGGCCCCATTCATGCGTCCTGGCTGCAACACCACGCTCTTTCTCCCCAGGTCAGCCTTCCACTCTGCACTTCAGCTTCTGGTATGCCAACTGCATGAGATGGCCACATGCATTGTTAGTGTGACAAGAGAGGTGTCATTTCATGCACATTTATTTGCTGGCTAATAGACTATTGCCTCATTTGAAGGAGTGCTAGACATTTGGACACAAAAAGGGAAACATCTGGATGAAAGAAGGAAACATCTGGATGCTCAAACATGTACTACACGAGCTGTAAGAATTGCAAGCATCCAGTTATCTGGACACTAAACTCTCAGAGGTAAGAGCAGCAGACAATTGGCAAACATTGAACACTGGGATGGACATTCCCCCAACACTGGGTGCTTCTGGATAGCAGGATGCTGTCTTGGTTGCTGGACTAGAAGTTTCCACCTGCCCTCTAAATAGGCACCAAATAACAGAGTCTTCCCAGAACATCATCCTTTTGGATCCTAGCAAAGTGGGTGAAGTGTTTCCCATCAGGATGAGAAATGCAAGGCAGGTCCCAGGCAGATCCCAGGGGCCCTGTGGCCACCCCGCCCTGGCACTGACCTGGCATGTGAACCATGCGGCAGTTGCAATTTTCCACGATGTAGCGGGTCTCACAGTCAATCCTACAGGCGGTGATACTGTAAACAGGAAAAAAGTCGAGGCCCATCTCTGAGGATCGGCACTCACCCCACGGTGGGGGCAGGTATGTAAGCTGCAAGACAGGAAGGAGTGGGCAGTAGTCAGCCTCAATAGACTCAGTAACTCATTCATTTACTTACTCAATCAAAAAACAATTATTAAGCATTTAAATACCATTAACTTTATAGATCTTCAACATCTGGCTCCAACACTAGTTTTCTTACCTCATCTTAATTTTTTATTTTTTTTCTTAGAGACAAAGTTTCACCATGTTGCCCAGGCTGGCTTTAAACTCCTGGCTCAAGCGATCCTCCTGTCTCAGCCTCTCTAGTAGCTGAGACTACAGGGGCACACCATCAGACCCCATCCTAACTTAGCTTCTATAACCTTCTTTAAATGTGGTTCCCCTGAGAGTCTCTTAACCCCACCATGTCTTCCCACTCCCACATTTTGTCATCTCGCATCTCTTGGAAAGATCCAACTAAATTCCACCCTCTTGGTTTGAAACATTGGAATCCCAGACCTAGACCTGGAGGACAAAACCCAGAGGAAGATTCAGAATGAAATGGCTCTAGGCACTATCCTTGTTATTTATAGTCCTGGGCCTGGACTAGAGAGACTCCCCAGGTCATGCTGTAGATGGCAGCTTTTCCCTTTGAAGAAAATTACACGTCTATTCTCAGAGGTCCAGTGATCATAAATGTTCTCCTAGCATCTATGGTACTTGCCTAGTGGGAATGGGGAGGATGAAGGATGAGGGAAATAATGGTTGTTGAGCATTTTCTAGGTGTTAAGTCCTTTATATCCATTTTTTAAGATTAAAGAATAAAAACACAATAAAATGTACAAATATTAAGTGCACTATTCAACATATTCTAAAAATGTGTTCACCCATGTAACCAGCACACTAACCAAGATAGAGGACATTTTAAATCACCCTAGAAAGTTCGTTTCTGTCCCTGTCCAATCAGTCCCCAACCTACCTGGGTAATCATGGTTATGAATTCTCTCACCATAGGTTGGCTTTGCCTGTTCTCAAACTTCATATAAATGAAAGCTTACACTATGTGCTCTTTTGCGTCTAGCTTCTTTCACTCAGCATGATGTCGCTGAGGTTCATCTACATGGTTGTTTGCCCCAGGAGTTCTTTCCTTTTTATTGCTGAATAGTTTTCCAGCATTATGTATGACTACACTTCAATTTGCTTATCCTTTCACTTGATCATGGGCGTTTGGATTGTTTCCAGTTTTTGGTAATCATGAAAAAACTCCTATGAATATTTATACATAAGTCATTTTGTGGGCATATGTTTTAATTTCTCTTGAGTATAAATGGCTAGCAGTGAAATAGCTGGTTTGTAAGATAGGCATAGGCACAACCTTATAAGAAACTGCCCAATTGTTATCCAAAGTGGTTCTTCTATTTTGTATTTCCACCAGTAGTGTCTGAGAATTCTCACTACTCTATGTCCATGCCAAATCTTGACTTCATCCAACTTTTTGATTTTAGCCATTTTTGTAGGTATATAGTTGTGTCTCACTTGTATCTGCGATTCCCTGATGGATGATTTTGAGCACAATTTTATGTGTTTATTGGCCATTCATATATAATATTTTGTGAGATGTCTGAGTTTTCTTGTCCACTAAAAATTATTATTTTTTTACTTTTACTTTTGGGTTGTAAGAGTTGTTCGTATATTCTGGATTCAAGTCCTTTGTCAGATACATGTATTGTAAATATTTTGTCTATACCACCTATAGTCTGTGGCTTACCTTTTCATTCTCTTAATAGTATCTATTTTTTAAAATCAACTTCAGAAGATATAATTTATATACAATAAAATGCATCAATTTTAATGTGCAATTTAATAAATTTTTACAAGTGTATACACCCTTGTAACAACTACGCTAATCAGGTATAGAACATTTGCATGAACCCCCAGAATTTCCTATTTGCAGTCACTTCCTCCCTGCCAACTCTCAGGCAACCCCCAATATGCTTTCTGTTATTATAAACTAGGTTTGCCTGTGTATATTATAAACTAGGTTTGCCTGTGTATATTGTATATAAATAGAATCAAACAGTATGCATTCTTTTGTGTCTGGCTTCTTTCTCTCAGCATAATGTTTTTGAGATTCATTCATGCTTTTGCACGTTTTAGTAGTTCATTATTTTTTTGTTGCTGAGTTTTACTTCTTCCTTTCTAGTCTTTATTATTATTTTTAATTTATTTTTCTTACCCTGCTGTATTAGCTAGAAAGTATCATGTTGGAATAAAACTGGACAGAGAGGGTATCTTCCCTTGTTCCTGATCTTAGGAAGGAGGGTTCATTATTTCACCATAATATATTAGGCATATGTTTTTCTTAGATGTGCTTGTCACATTGAGAAAGTTCTGTCTTATTTCTCATTTGCTGAGAGTTTTTATCATCAATGATATATATTTTGGCAAATATATTTTCTACTTCTATTGAGATGATCACACGGCTTTTCTTCTTCATTCTATTAACACAGTGAATGGTATTGATTGATCTGAAGACGTTGAAACCAACTTACATTCCTGGGATAAACTCCACTTAGTCATAATTTATTATCCTCCTTATATATTGCTCTATTCAATTTGCTAGTATCTTGTGGAGGTTTTTTGCATCTATGTTTATGAGGCATATTGTATTTAATTTACTTTTCTTATAATCTCCTGGTCAAGTTTTGATATTGGGAGTATGCTGACCTCATGAAAGCAGTTATGAAGTGTTTCCTCTTTCTCTATTTGCTGAATTTGTATGGACTTGGTGCCATTTCTAACTTAAATGTTTGATAGAATTTGCCAGTGAAGCCATCTGGACCTGGTGATTGTGTGTATGCGTGTGAAGACTTTTAATTATGAATTCAATTCCTTTAATAGATATGGAGACATTCAGATTTTCTATTTCTGTTCTTGTGCTAGTTTTGGTAAGTTGTTTTTTTTCCCCAAGGAATTTGTTCATTTCATCTAGATTTTTGAATTTGTAGGCATAAAGTTGTATGTAATATTCTCTCACCATTTTTTAATGTCTGTAGGATCTATGGTTATGTCTTTTCATGCCTGATTGTTGGTAATTTGTATTCTATTTTTCCTTATAGTTAATAATTTCTAATTTCATTATGCTTTGGTCAGAAAACATCCTCCCAATGGTTTCATTTCTTTAACATTTATTGAGATGTTTTTATGATACTGGACCAGAAAAATAAATCAATGTTTGATCTTGTTGAATGTTCTATATGCACTTGAAAAGTATATGCATTCTGTAACTGTTGGCATACTGTTTTATAAAAGGCAATTAGGTTTAGTTGTTTAATAGTGTTGCTCGGATCTTCTATATCTTTACTAACTTTTTAGTCTGCTTATTCTTCAATTATGAGAGAGGAGTATCAAAACATCTAATTATGACTATGGATTTGTCTGTTTCTCCCTTTAGTTTTCTCAATTTTTGCCTTGGGTATTTCTGAAACTTACTAGGCATATACATATTTAGGATTGCTATGTCTTCCGGATGACTTGATCCTGTCATCACTGTGAATAATCATCTCATGCAATGTCCTTGTTTTGAAGTTTACTTTGCATGATAACAGACGTGGCAGCTTTATTCTCCAACTATTTATCTTTTTCTATCTATTATTTTGTTTTCATCCTTTTACTGTTAACTGTCAGAATCTTTATATATTTAAGGTACATCTCCTTTTGAATGTGTTTTTAAGGTACATCTATTTGAGTGTCGTATTTTATCCTGTCTGACAATCTCTGCCTTTTAATTGGAGGGTTTGATCTATTTACACGTAATGCAATTTTTGATATAGTTGGGTTGAAGTTATCATGTTGTTCTTTGTTTCCTATTTGTCCCCATTTCTATTTCTTCTTTTGTTCTCTCTCTTCTGACTCTTTTTGGGTTAATTGAATATTATTTTAATAGTTCATTCTGTTTTCTCCTTTGAGTTTCAATTTATACCTCTTTGTATTATTATTTTTAGTTGTTGCTCTAGGATTTACAGTATTCATCCTTAACATCACAATATACCTTGAATTAATATTATGCCAGTTCACATATAATTCTATTAATTCTATTTATATTGCTTGTGTGTCATACATGTTACTTCTGCCTCTGTTATAAACACTATAATACACTGTTTGTTTGTTTTTGTTTTGAGACAAAGTCTCACTCTCTTAGGCTGGAGTGCAGTGGCGTGATCTCTGCTCTCTGCAATCTCCGTCTCCTGGGTTTAAGCAATCTCCTACCTCAGTCTCCCAAGTAGCTGGGACTATAGGCATGCACCACCATGCCCAGCTAATTTTTGTACTTTTATAGAGACAGACTTTCACCATGTTGGCCAAGCTGGTCTCAAACTCCTGACCTCAAATGATCCACCTGCCTCAGCCTCCCAAGTGCTGGGATTACAGGCGTGAACCACTGTGCCTGGTCACACTGTTAATATTATTTTTGCTTTAAGCAGCCCATTGACTTTTAAAGAAGAAAGAAAGCTTATGTTTTATATTTATCCACATATACACCATTTTTATTGTTCATCATGCTTCTTATAGATCTGAATTTTCCATTTGATATCATTTCCCATCAGGCTGAAGAATCTCTTTTAACTTTTTTTTTTTTTTTGAGAATGGGTTTACTTGTGGCAAAATTTCTCAGTTTTCATTCCTTCAGTTTCATTCCTTCAGTTTCATTCCTTAAGGTGAGGAGTTCAAGACCAGCCTAGGCAACATAGTGATACTGATGGCAGTGGCTGCTACCATCATGCCAGCTGCAGCTGTGCAGCTGGGGCGCACACTCCATTGTGCCAGTGGGAGCCCTGACCCTTCTGAGTTAAGACTGGAGCTCCCCGTGCCACTGCACCCACAGCTGCAGACCCAGGCCTCCTGTAACTCCTGGGCAGGGCTACAGCCACCCAAACTGCAGCTGTGGATCCGAGCCTCCCTGTGCTCTTCTGGGAGCTGGCAACAGGCAGGATCTGCCTTCCTGGGGTTGCAGCTGCAGCTGCGGCACCCACAGCTGCAGACCTGGGCCTCCCACTCCAGGAAGCAGGGAGGAGCAGGGGATAAGTGGGAGCCCTGCCCCTTCCAAGTTGGTGGGTGGGAGCTCCCAAGTACAGCTGCAGCTGCCCTCCCAGTGCAGGACCTGGGCATCTCTGTATCCTGCACCCTGAGTGGCCCCAGAAGGGACCACCCCAACCCATCCCTGCAGACTGGTGGGTGTCTGCTCCCACTACCTGGCCCCTCTTGGCTCTTGGAGCCTCCTCTGAACTTGGAGCAGGGTTGGGGGCCAAGGCCCAGGGCCATGAATTACCACAGGAGGCAGACTGATTCCTGGCAGGAAGGGGGTGGGTCCCCAGTAACGACCCACCTTCAGACCAGGGAAGACCTGAAGGCTGTGGGATGGACTGCCAGTCTTGCCCACTGGAGTTGGGACTCAGGGTGCCCCTTCCAGGCCCACTCATGGCTGCTCATGCATGAATCGGCACACACTTCCTCCCCTCTGAGGTCCATAAAAGCCCTGGGCTCGGCCAAAGCGGAACAGAGGATGGCCAGAGGACCAAGAGGTCACAGAGATGAGGAGACTGGACGACCAGCTACAGAGAGGAGTACCCTCTCCACTGAGAGCTGCAGAGATGACCTGCCAGCAGAGGGGAGCTACCCTCCAGGGCCTTCTCGCTGCTGAGAGCTGAACACTCGATGGGGTGAGCTGCCTGCAGAGAGGAGCTACCCACTTCTCTGAGCTGTTCTAACACTAAACAAAACTCATCTCCTTCTCCTTCTCTTCTCTTTCTCCTTCTCCTTCTCCTTCTTCTTCTTTTTCTTCTTCTCCCTTCACTTGTCTGCATCCTTCATTCTTCCTGGATGCAGGACAAGAACTCAGGCAAAAGCACCATGGCCACAGAGGTTTCCAGCCAGAAAAATCGACACCCTAGAGATCCTGTAACAATACCCTGTCTCTAGCAAGTAAAAATAGTCAGGTGTGGTAGTGCACCCCTGCAGTCTCAGCTACTCAGGAGGCTGAGGTGGGAGGATCGCTTGAACCCAGGAGTTCAAGGCTACAGTGAGCTATGATTGTGCCACTGCACTCCAGCCTGGGTGACAGAGCATGAGGCTCCTCTAAAACAAACAAATAAATAAACACCCAAAACCAACTAAAAAAAACCTACAACGTCTTAGTTTTTTCATTATTTTTGAAAGATTTTGGCTGTAGATAGAATTCTAGGTTGATAAGTGTCTTCTTCCAGAATTTCAAAGGTGTTATTCCTCTGTCTCGGCCTCCATTGTTTCTGATGAGAATCAGTCATATTCTTTTTATTGTTCCCTGCAGGTATTATGCCCCCTTTTCTCCCTCTGGCTGCCTTTGTGCTTTTCTCTCCATCTTTGCTTCTCAGGATTTAAACTACATTACGCTTAAGTGTGGTTTTCTTTGTAGTTATCCTGCTTGGGGATTCTTGAGAATCCTGGATCTGTGAAATGATGCTTTTGAACAAATTTGAAAAAATATTAGCCAGTATTTCTTCATCCGTCTCTCCTCTCAGGGATACCGCTTATATGCATGTTGGAGTACTCGACACTGCTTATAAGTCATTGGCACTCTATTCCCTTCCATTAGTCTTTTTTCTCTTTATGTATTATTTTAATAATTTTTATTAACCTGTGCTCAAGTTTGGCATTCATTTATTGTTCTGTATCCAATCTTCTATTGAGTCCATAAAACAATTTGTAAATTTCAGATGGTATGTTTTTCAGTTCTAGGGCTTTCATTTTTTTTAAAGGTTTCCATATCTTGACTAAAATTTTCTCATTATTTACATCTTTTTCTGCAATTATTTAACACGTTTATCATTGTTATTGTAAAGTTGCTGTTTTCTAATTCCAACATTGGGATTATATGTAGATCTATTTCTACTGGTGGTTTATTTTTCTTTTCATGTTTCCCCTCTTTCCTCATGTGTCTAGGAATTTTTGATTGTATACTGGGAGACAGACATTTTTATTATATACTGAACATTTCAGATAACTCTTTTTGGTGACTGGGTAGATTTTCATTCTCTGAATGCTGTTGAGTTTTGTTCTAGTAGGTGGTTAAATTAATGGTGTACTACTTGATTTCATGGAGACATTGTTTAAGGCTTAGTTTAGAGATAGGTATATTTTAGTTTTGTCCTTAGTCCTGGGGTTTAGCTCCTGATCCTGGGATGTGATCTTAACTCCTAAGGAATAACACTTCTGGGCTTAATGGACAGCCTGAGTTGTTCATCAAGATTTTCTAATTTGGTGAGATTTATATGTAGCCTATCTCCCCATGCAATGGCAGCAGCTGAAATTACTACTCAGCTCTTTCAACTGTTGTCATCCCCCTGGGCTTTTTAGACTCTCTCCCTATCCACATACAGTTCAAAGTTCAACCTAGATTTTAGGGATGTTTGTGTAAAAATTTGAGGGATCTCCCTCTGTGGGTCCCTCTTTTCTAGGATTTACCCTTCCAATTTTCAGCCTTTCTGGCAACCCTGAATACTGATTTCTGGTTCTTTAACTTAATGCTTGCTGATTTCTGGTTGAGCTCCACCCCCAGTATTCCCTTAGAACTTTGAAATGCCCTCAAGGGAGAAGCCATAGCTCACCTCTGGTTTATGCCTGGTTTTGGTCTCTCTCCAGTGCTGTCAAATAGTAGTTTGAAAATATTTTGTCCACAGTTTATGATTGCTATTCCCAGGAGAGTTAGTCTGATATTAGCTTCTTCACCATTACTGAAAAACCAAAAGGCTTTATACTTACTTACTTTAATATTTGCAGGGCTTTTTTTTTTTTTTGAGGTAGATGTTCCTATTATCATGTTATTGATGAGGAAACTGAGTTTCAGGAAGGTTAAGTAGTCTGTGCAAGATCACATACCTTGTGAGGGGCAGAGTCAGCAGATTTCTGATCCTAAACATGTGCTTGCTAGTGACATAGTGCCACAATGCCCCATATATCATGGAAATCGATGGGAGGGATGGAGAAACCCTCCACGGAGCACTTTTCAGACCTTATTTATTTGGTTAGTTAGTTTTAGAGACAGAGTCTTGCTTTATTGCCCAGGCTGGAGTGCAGTGCCATGATCATAGCTCACCGCAGCCTTGAACTCCTGGACTCAAGCGATCTTCCCGCCTCAGCCTCCCAAGGAGTTAGGACTACAGGGATGTACCACCACAGCCAGCTAATATTTTGAACATTTTTTTTTTTTTTGTGGAGATGGAGTCTTGTTAGGGTCTCAATCCTTCCGCCTCCACCTCCTAAAGCACTGGGATTACAAGTGTGAGTCATCATGCCCAGCCTTTCTTTGGTTTTATCTAACTGCCCTGTTCTTCCTTTCCCATGAAGCCTTGCTCTACTTTGTCATATTACTCTTTCTTTTCAGTTTGTGAGCTAAACAGGCTTTCACAGAGATTTCCTGTATGACCTTGAATAAGTCACTGCTCCCCTCTGGACCTTAGTTTCTCATCTGTAAATAGGAAGGTATTGGAAGGTAGACACCACCAAGTCCCATTCAAGTGTTGATATTCTATGATTTAGAATTGGTTGGATCCCCTACATTGCTCAATATTGGATCCATGGACACACAATCTGGATTTTGGAGGGACTAATCATGCCTTTTGGGCAGGGACTGGGGGTCTAAAACGATGTAGATTAACTTTGAGGGAAACTCGTTTCTTTCTCTTCTACTAAAATGGGTTCTTACAATGGGTAGACAATGAATGTAGCTGGTGAAGCTCTGGAGATGGGCCAAGGTTTGTTCAGGGTCAGCCACTTCCCCCTCTTTTTTTTGCAGAGGTCATGATTCAGATACTCCGCCTACCCTGCTGTGGCTGTTTCATCATTTGCTCCATCAGCGTCTCTGAAGCCTCATACACAACAGCAGCTGGAAAATTACTGTGTGCACAGCACCGACTCTTGCTTACCAATGAGTGTCTGAAAGTGGGTTGGAGTATTTGTTTATCCTGGGTAAGGAAAGCCTCAGGGGGAACCTGAAGCACCATCTTCAAATATCTGAAGAACTGTCTCTGGGAAGAATTAGATTTGTTTTCTGGCATCCCAAGGGAAAGATAGACACAAGAATAGTTGTAATAAGGAACGTGGGATGATGATAACGTTTATTTTTGTTGCCGGCACTGTGGTAGGCACATTATAAGCATTGGATACATTCTGGCTCAACATAAGGAAGAACTTTCTAATCTACTGGTATAATTCAATAATAAAATCACTGTCTTGGGAGTGAGTTCTCCATCACAAGGGCTGTTCAAGCAGAAACTTTACAACAACTTGGCTGGGATGGGAAGAGAGAGAGATTTAAGCATTGGGTGTACAGTTAGATGAGATGACTTCCATGATCTCTTAAGCCCCTGTGTCTAATCATAGACCTTAAATCTCTTATTCAAATTTGAGAATGAGAGCTAGCAGAATGACCCATGCGGAACCTTTCTCTTTCAAGAGACAGCTGTGTGACTTTGGGTAAGCTACACAGCCCCATCCCTCGGCCCCAGCTTTTAGTTTCCTTATCTGATTAAATAAGTTCAGTGCTCATATGCTAGTAGGTGCTTGCCAAGACTTAGTTCTCATCCTCTTCTCTTAATAAACTCCTTCATGTTTTTCTATCCTTTCATTTATTCAACAAATATCCCAGCTCCGCCTTGGCTCTCTTTACAATTTGGCTAAACAGTCCAGCAAATCTCTGCCCTTTTTGGCTTAAGTTATTTTGAGTTGATTTGCTTGTGATAATGACTCCTGCCTGGTTCAGACATCCAAGTCAAGGTGTCATCAGGAAGATGGATCTATGGGAGTGGAGCTGGGAGAGAGATCTGGGCTACAGACATGAATGTGGGAGTCATTAGTGTATAATGAAGATGTAGGGTGGATGAGCTAGCCCGGAGATCGAGGAGAGACACCCAGGATTGAGATGCTCCTGCATGTACTTGACAACTCATCCCCCCCACTCTTTCTCCACTGTGCCATGGAGCTGGAGGCTTTGATAATTGCTTAAATTTACCACCAGAGCAAGGAATGCAGAACTTTTGTGATTAAATACCCTGGTGCATGTCTTTCATTGCTCCACTGTCTGGCGCTTCCCTCAACAGTCGCTTTCATTTTGTGGAGAGAAGCTGATGTTTGCCCTTAACCTGCCTAGGGACATCCTTATGTTGTTCTTCAATCATTGACTTTTCCAGCCTCTCCCAGACCAAAGATCCCAAGGCACACCAGCAGGTGGCGCTGCAGCAAGCACAGCTGCCCAAGGCCCTCTCCGCAGCCTTCGCGGCCCTAAGGGGAGTCCAGCCAATCTCCTAGGACCTTGCCAAGCTCCCTGGGCCCTTCCCTCCTTTGTATCTGCAGCCACACTCTGAGGCTTTGACTTAGATGCTGCTGTGAGCAGATGCTGAGAAGATGATGAAACTGCCTAAGAGTACGTTGTTTCTGCTCCTGGAAAGGGCAGGAAAGCATACATGAGGAGAGAGGAAAAAGGAGGGATACAGGGAGAGATACACACCTCGCTCACCTGATACCCACCTGACTCTTCTGTTATGTCAGCTTCTAGGCCTTCTGCAGCAGGGATTGGACGTGGTACTCACAGCGCTACTCCATGGTGCTACAGGGATTAGACATTTGCTTACATGGACCAAAGTCCATTAGGCTTGGGGGTATCCCTGAGGGTTCCTGCCCAGGCAGAGGTCAGGATCTTCAGCCTTGCCTGGCCTGGCCTGGCCTCTTTCTTTTCCTCACTGACCAGTGTGTCTGAGATCCTGGCTCATCTTCTCCTGGGAATGCCCATTTAAGAACCTGTGCTCCATGGTCAAGACTAAGCTGGGTTTGAATCCTGGCCCTGACACCACCTTAGCTGGGGGACCTTGGACAAATGGTTGAGAGCCTCTCTGACTTTCCCTTCTGCATAAGAATCAATCCTGAGATACTGGCTACTTCAAAGGATGCTGTGAGTTTTGAACATGTTAAAGTATGTGTAACCCAGCTATTACCCTTGGCTGACATCTGCTCTCTGTTCTGCATAACAGGACCTGACATAAAACGCAGCCCCTTGTTAAGTTGTATAGAATGCCCACTCACCCTGGGCATTAGAACATACAGAACATGTCAGAGGGAGTTGGAGGAGGGGGCTACCTCAGAGCAAAGCAAAACCTTCGACTGGAAGAGACGATTCTACTCCTCCTTCACCTGCCTGATCCTGCTCCCTCCCCATCTTTTTCTCTCTTTCTTCGCCCTCCTCCTTTCTCTCTCACTCATGTGCTCTTACCCTTTTCCAGGAGCAGAATCAACATGTTCCTAAGCAGTTTCATCCTATTCTGAAGTCTTGGCACATGGCAACATCCTTTCCCACGGAGTCTCACTCTATCGTAGTATTTTCCCAAGGAAAGGAAGTTCCCTCCCTAAGAGGAATTCCAAGGCTAGATGTTAAGATATTTTTCTGCCTTGTTGTATAACAAGATGGAACACCTCCAAGAGTGCCTGATGTATATAGATGGTGAATAAACGGCAGCCACGGTCTCACCGTGAGTCAGAATTGCCGTTCTATCTCCCCAGTTAGGAGGTTGGCTCAGGGAGTGCAGTGAGTGATGGCTGGAGCCCACCTAGCCATGCCTTTGCATCAGTCATGAAGAGACACACTCCAGTGACCCATGGTTCCAATGAAGTCTCCTGTCTGGGATCTCTGTCTGTGTATTATTAGCTGGGAAGCTACCATCCAACAGTGTTGACCACTTCTTCACAATGGTGTCAGCAATGCAATGTAGTGGGTGGTGGTGTGAGAAGAGCACTATGGGGCATGAATTGTAACCTCTCAGCCTAACTTATCTGCTCCATTGAATCAGGGGTCTGGACCAGAAAATTGCTAAGCTCCAGGGTCTTCAAAGTCTTTAAGTCTACACATCTCAGTTACTGCCATCCAGGATGGAGGGTGGTAGGCGGATGGGCTACTCTCAGATGACTAGGACTGGGGTGGTCTAAATATTTAGGTCAGAAATGTTTTCTTCCTTTTTTTCTTTGTCTGGAGAAACTGATCAAGATGAGGCCAGCATGACCCTAGCTTAGAGACAACCTGAACGCCTTCTCGCTGGGAAAAACTGCCTTGGGAGTGGAGGCAAAAAGTCTCCTTTGCTATCTGTTTTTCAGAGCATAGTCAAAAGGAGTGTTTGGCTTGCTCAGCAAGGCTCTATCATTGACAAGGTAGTGCTCAACCTGACGGATGTGTCCTTTGAGATTGTGAGAGACAGGAGTGGGGGTGCACCCTGGGCTGGTATCTTGTTGGGGGCCTCAGAAAGACTTTTGTTAGCTGAACTAGCCCAGTGGTCCAACCTAGTTGTATAAAGACTTCATTAATTCCTAGAATGTGTCAGGCACAGGGCCAGACACTGGGGCTACAGAGATGCATAAAACAGGGTACTTGCTCTCACGGGGCCCCTGTTTGCCTTAGCCCCTCCTGCTACCATCTTGAGGCACATCTCCAGACCCTGGAGCCTGTTCTCTCCCTCCTCCTCCTGCCCACACAGCTGAGGGGTGGTGGGAAGAACTGGTGAGCTCTGTGGTCTTCGTCAAGTTACCTAACTACTCTGGGCCTCAGTTTCCTTATCTGCAAAACAGAGATAATGATTTGCAACTCTGAGGACTTC